>NC_064920.1:795516421-795827382 GCF_023897955.1 Schistocerca gregaria
TGATACTGTAACACAAAACTCTCTTTAAGCGCAGACAAATCATTAATGCCCTGTTAACACTGAGGGGAAGTACCTCCTCTACGAGGAAGACTACTTTGTAAAGAACAGTAGCTTCCCTAATCTTCGTAGCTCGCAAATGCAAAGCAAGACACACGAAATGTGTTCAATTAATCAAGTTACTTCAGTTACCTAGCAAATCACACAAAATGTGAGCTGCTCAGAAAGTGGATAATGCGAAACACTTCCTCAAAACTCAGCACACTTGCGCCTCAGTCAGCGCCAGGATCGAAAGTCTCTCTCCGTTGCTGCTGGACAGCAGCTCTCTTTCCATCCGTGGCAGAAAATTGCCCCACCCAGACTTCCCACGACAAGTGCCCGAAATCGTCCTCCTCAAAGTGCAACTCACGACCTTCTTGAAAGATTCTGCACGAAGGGGAGGCTTCGCAGCGGTTACCACAGTGGCCAGAGATATTATCGCTTCGTTTATGTCAGTACAGTGGAGGCCCGCAGAAATATCCCATTCTTGGCTCACAAAATGCATCTTAACAAGCAAGAGATTGGCATCGTGTGCTGATCAGGATCTGTTCACTGGATGAGCTCTTCGAGCCTATGAACGGTGCCAGGCAGGACCTCATTAGTTGGGTAACAAGACCTCGATGGAAAGGCAACGGCTATTCTCACAGTGTTCGAGAAGCGTTGTGGTGGCCTGTTCTTACATCTGCTTACACATCATGGAGTAGCAGCTTATTGTAAACGCTTCCGCCGACTGCAGTGCTTCGTGGATACATTTCCCTTTTCTAGAGCCTCTATGACTATCTTCCTGTTCTCATACATGACAACAGGAGAAACACCGGGACCAGCTGGCGATACATATATGGAAAAATATAGACGTTCCGGTCTATAATAGTATCGGCTTCACATTGTAAATATACTGCCTGTTTTAGAGATTTATACTTAAGTATTCATTTATTATGAGATATTCTGTACATCAACAATCTAGAAGCCTGTTTATCCCCCTTGGAGAAAAAACTGAAAGGAAAACGATGCACCTTCACGCTTGGAAATAACAACTTTGCTAAGAATGTGAACTACATGTAAGATTCACAATACAAGGTGTCCGATGGGTCCCTCCTTCAGTTTCCTTACGTATCGGATTTATCCGGTACACTTGATGTAGATTTCCAGTTTTTTTAGTTTCCGAAAACGCCAGCGACCTGACAGCTGTAGTGTCAAAATTGTGTGGTGAAGTTAAAAGTTGCAGTTCCTGTTAGTATCACCAAGCGCCGTTTGCGTTAGTATTTCCCCTCACACATCTCAATCCACAGCTAAGAAAAACCTCGTCGTTTATAATTTTGTTCACTTTCAGCAACTGGACAACAAGTTCACTACGCGTGGCGTAATCCAAATAGAACAGTATTTACTAACAAAATAAACTGCAGTGCGTAGAAAGGTAACGTACACCAAGATAAAATCCGTAACAAGAATGCCGCCAAGATCGCCCAACTCTCAGCTGGCTAAGGCTGGTCATTGACAAATCATGAAACAAAATCAACAAAAGTACCCGTGGGAGTCACTCGCAGTCGGCAGCAGGTCATATCTCCCTAAGACATCTACATTATGTATCATTACCAGGTAGAGCACACAAAACAAGAGTCCTCTTCAAGTCAGTCACATTTAATCAACTCTCACCTTACAGAATGGTAATGCTTACTGTTCACATATTCACAAATAAGTAGTAGAGGCAAAAGGTTTCCTTCTACAAAAACCGAATCGAAAGTCTTAGAGCATAAAACATGTATTCTATGACTTACGGACCAGATGACAATGAAAAGGTGATATACAGTAAGAAACACAAAAGACGTTACATCTCTTGAGGAACGACACATTACACTTCAGTGTACCTTGTGTAGATCTGCTGACGCTGCTGAAAGAGAACAACGTAAACACATTTCGACAGAACTCGCTGATGATTCTCCGTGCTTGCAGATGTGCATATTTATCTAGAAAACTCTTAATGATTCTAATCCTGTGTGACTGTAAACTGACATATTGTGCGCTCCTTGACGGACACGAATAACTATCGCGAGGCAGGCAGACCCTGTTAAAATTAAACCTATCGAGCACCAAAAGGAACATTCATGTACAAAACACATTAAAACGTACAAAAAAAACACTCAAACTCTTATAACTAAATACAAATAACAGCTAGTGGAAATCCTGCTGTACGAAACGTCTCCTTTTTGCCAGGCTTTTTGGCCGCAATCTGGAGCAGGTTTCCACACTTCAACAATTACAAGGCTCCAGTTTCTCTCTCTCTTTCTAGGCTGCTCTTGTACTCTACTCCCTTGCAGTACTCCTTCCCTGGAATGTCTACTCCTTCGATCACTTTAGTTCGTTCGCTTATTCTAAGGCTAACTTCCATTGTTCTCTCTTCTAGATTTCCATTCGTTCGCTCTTATTCCCATGAATTTCTGCACTGTCTTCTTTCCATTACAACACCTACACGGTTCTCTTCTGGAACATGCTCATCAAGACCAATTAAAGTTAATTTAAGTGCCTCCACGTCATTCCTCTCAAAGCAAATGATGTATCTATTATGCTGTCTCGGAATGGTGTTTAAAAATAATATGATCAGCCCCCCATTTTTATGTAGGTGGTCAAGATGCCGATTCCTTTCTAAAATCCCGTTGAAATATGTTGATTAAACCGTGCTGCAGCGAGTGACGGAGCCCTTGTGATGCTCACGCGCACGCTACTTTGTTCTGCAGCAGGGCAATACACTTTCATGAGCTTTGATTCAAATTCTTCGGAAGCTGCGCACTTTCTTATCACTGCCAACACCTTCGCAAGTATTTCACAAACTAATGAATTCTAACTTCCCCTCGATTGGCCAGGAGTTCAGTAAACCTTCTTCTAATTGAGCCGTCTGTCTTTCAACATATAGGTCTCCACCAAAGTGTTAGTAAGAAATTGCGTCTACAACAGGTAGTGTTTCTCATAAAAACTTTGTCCATTATAGGACACCGATTCCGTTAGCGCCCTTAATTCTCTCATAACAGCCTTATCTGGTAACAACAAAGTTATGCTATTTGATTGCGAACTCTCGGAGATTTAAAAATCATTAATGTTCTTCATTCTATTCTCTGCTACCGGTGTTAGTGGCACAGTGACTCGCAGTAGTTCATTTTCGTTTATTGATTGTCTTACGTCACCTTTGAGAAGCCAAACTCTACGATGTGTGCATATTTTACCGGTTATGTCACCTCCGATGCTGTTTGCTCCTCCACAGTCTTATGACTTAATGATGTATAGTACTTCTACCCTCCGCACACTTTGGAAAAGTGAGGAGTTAGTTTCCTCGATGTTTGACTTAATGATGTATTAATACGTCTACCCTCCGCACACTTTATAAATGAGAGGAGTTAGTTTCCTTAATGTTTTCCCTTCTAGATTCTGCCTCGACCACTCTGGCACACCACTTGCACATCTCTTCTGTCTACTGATCTCAAATGCCATTGAAATTTTCTTTCTAACTCTGTCATTTCTTTACAAAATTGCTTTCTTTCCCACGTGCATCCAACCCGTCTGCTTAAGTTCTATTTCTGTCTGCTTTCTCTTTTCCGTGTATCATCTGTGCTTGGTTCCTGTCTAGTCCTGCTTTCCCATTTCTCTCATTTGCTTTCTCACTACCTGATACAGCTCTTTCTATTATTATTATTATTATTATTATTATTATTAGCGCGAGAGTGCAATGTTCCACATTATTCCTAAGCTTGAGCTGCTAAGCGCTTTGTTTGACTCTGTTTTACAAGCAGCGTTACTATAGTTCTGCTCAGTTGTTGCCGCAATTTCCTATGTTTCAGGTAATCCAAGTTCCGCCGACAACTCTCAGCCAAAAGTTATGAGACAACGTGCAACGAATCTATTACATCTTCCTGCCTAGTGGTTTTTGTAGCCTCTCCAGAAACCGGTCTACTAGACCTACCCATATTAAGCTCTGCATTTATAAAATCTTCACTAACACACATCAGACACAAATAAACAATCCCAAACTCACAAAAAGGTCTTCACATGCAAGAAAGACTAAATTCACACACAACATATCGCAATCAAGTCCCACAAAGTACAATCACATACAAGAAAATAATATACACTTCACGCTAGTAATGCTTTAGCTGCTGACCAATGCTCAAGGGAGACAAAACTTGGACGGGAAGTGGTCGCTACAGCTGAGTTTTCACACCAAGGTGTCCCTCACTGTTCATGTCTGACTGGAAAATTTCAAGCGTTTCCAGAAGAAAAATCCTGACAGGCTATCCATAAATTTTTCTTGTTATGATTCTCCTAGATCAGGATCGACATGATCTGGAACATTCATGATTATACTGGATCGGTGTCGCCATGAACAGAATCAGGCATGCCTATCTTTCCCGGTCTCTGTAAGGTCAATCTTTAACATATCTCCGACAGTCTTAGCAAAATGCTGATAAATCATAAGTCATAACCACAGATCCAAATACTCTCAACTTTAATATTCAAACAGAAAGAATGGCACCTACTTTACATTGAAACACCATCACAATGAAGCATACAAATTAGAAATGCAAGGGTTGTATCTGTTTTTAGATTGATGCCGAACCAAGATTATTTGTATGACAATGGTTTGGTTCTGAGATTCAAACCAAACCTGAGTTCAATAATTCGTTTATTTTCTGTAAGATTACAACAGATACCAGTAACTTTACTGTGTAATGAACACGAAGTCTCATGCTATAGACTGAGAAATTGCTCCAGTTCAACGTGCACAATGTCATTTAAAAACTGGAACGTAGAAATTGCATGAAGTTCAATTAAATCATGAATGTCCCGTTAACACTGTTGGTCGGTACCTCATATACACAGGATAATGTTTGGCAAATGCTGCAAGCTTTCCACTCTGTGCAACTCGTAAATGCAAGGTAAACAAGTCAATGACCCACGACACGATATAATTAATCAGTTAAATCAAATTGCATGGCAAATACAACAGATTGTGAGCTGCTCAGAAAGTAGATGGCACTATGGAAAATGCGATACTAGCTAAACACTCGGCAAACCTTTGCCCAACTCTTTGCCACTATCAAGTCTCTGACCCTCTACAGCAGCACTGAAAGTCTCTCTGTTCCTCCGTTCCAAGACAGTAAGGACCCGAGCCGGCTTCCCACGGCAAGAGCAGAAAGTTGTCCTGCTTTAATCCTACTCCTCCCTTTTATTTGAAGAAACCTACGGAGAGGTGAGAAATATCAGCCAGTGCCCCAATGATCAGCAGGAATATCGGTTTATTCAGTCTTTATTCTATGATTTCAGAAAATGTCTTAGCATGCAAGAGGCCGGTATCGGCTGCCAGCTACGCTTCGCTCTTTGGTCGAGCCTTTCGCCCTAAGGACGGTGGCGCGCAAGATTCAGTTGTTTAGTTAACCAGATTTGGAGGGAAAGGTAATTTGGTCACACTGGCGGCTTATTGTTAAATCTGCCTAGAGGAAGGTGAATTCGTCCCGCACACCTATACTCTAGAGACTTCTAGTGGCTTAGCTGCAGCTGCCTTCAAAGGAGGAATCCACATTTGCCCGAACAAGGGCTTATCACAACGCTTTTGTGAACTGAAGTCCCATGGCGCCCCATTTCCCGTCTTTAGAGCCTCTGTGGCTGACCCCATGAGGTCAAGCCACGCCATGAGACGAACACCTGGCCCTACTCGTTTCTTAACAAAGTAATATGAAACCTTCTTCCTGACGTAGCAAGCCTTGTACTCACCTCAAAAATAGTAAAAGGAGAGAACAGAAAAATAATCAAATATCATTCAGCGATATGCTATAGTCATGTAATGACATTAGCAGATTAAAGTAAATGAAGGAGAAGTACACTCCTGGAAATTGAAATAAGAACACCGTGAATTCATTGTCCCAGGAAGGGGAAACTTTATTGACACATTCCTGGTGTCAGATACATCACATGATCACACTGACAGAACCACAGGCACATAGACACAGGCAACAGAGCATGCACAATGTCGGCACTAGTACAGTGTATATCCACCTTTCGCAGCAATGCAGGCTACTATAGTCCCATGGAGACGATCGTAGAGATGCTGGATGTAGTCCTGTGGAACGGCTTGCCATGCCATTTCCACCTGGCGCCTCAGTTGGACCAGCGTTCGTGCTGGACGTGCAGACCGCGTGAGACGACGCTTCATCCAGTCCCAAACATGCTCAATGGGGGACAGATCCGGAGATCCTGCTGGCCAGGGTAGTTGACTTACACCTTCTAGAGCACGTTGGGTGGCACGGGATACATGCGGACGTGCATTGTCCTGTTGGAACAGCAAGTTCCCTTGCCGGTCTAGCAATGGTAGAACGATGGGTTCGATGACGGTTTGGATGTACCGTGCACTATTCAGTGTCCCCTCGACGATCACCAGAGGTGTAGGGCCAGTGTAGGAGATCGCTCCCCACACCATTATGCCGGGTGTTGGCCCTGTGTGCCTCGGTCGTATGCAGTCCTGATTGTGGCGCTCAGCTGCACGGCGCCAAACACGCATACGATCATCATTGGGACCAAGGCCGAAGCGACTCTCATCGCTGAAGAAGACACGTCTCCATTCGTCCCTCCATTCACGCCTGTCGCGACACCACTGGAGGCGGGCTGCACGATGTTGGGGCGTGAGCGGAAGACGGCCTAACGGTGTGCGGGACCGTAGCCGAGCTTCATGGAGACGGTTGCGAATGGTCCTCGCCGATACCCCAGGAGCAACAGTGTCCCTAATTTGCTGGAAAGTGGCGGTGCGGTCCCCTACGGCACTGCGTAGGATCCTACGGTCTTGGCGTGCATCCGTGCGTCGCTGCGGTCCGGTCCCAGGTTGACGGGCACGTGCACCTTCCGCCGACCACTGGCGACAACATCGATGTACTGTGGAGACCTCACGCCCTACGTGTTGAGCAATTCGGTGGTACGTCCACCCGGCCTCCCGCATGCCCACTATACGCCCTCGCTCAAAGTCCGTCAACTGCACATACGGTTCACGTCCACGCTGTCGCGGCATGCTACCAGTGTTAAAGACTGCGATGGAGCTCCGTATGCCACGGCATACTGGCTGACATTGACGGCGGCGGTGCACAAATGCTGCGCAGCTAGCGCCATTCGACGGCCAACACCGCGGTTCCTGGTGTGTCCGCTGTGCCGTGCGTGTGATCATTGCTTGTACAGCCCTCTCGCAGTATCCGGAGCAAGTATGGTGGGTCTGACACACCGGTGTCAATGTGTTCTTTTTTCCATTTCCAGGAGTGTGTAACGAGTCCACACTGTGCTACGCTTCATCTTTGCCTAGTTTGTTATCCGTTTCTTGGAAAGAGCTGTCTCGCGGTCTGAGGCACCATGTCAGAGACTGCGTCTCCCCCTCCACTACCCCCGCCGAAGATTCGAGTCCTCCCTGTTGCATGGGTGTTCTTAGCATAAGTTAATTTAAGATAGCTCAAGTAGTGTGTAAGTCTAGGGCCCGATGACCTCAGCATTTCGCTCCCATAGGAATTCACACGCCTTTGAACATTTCGTAAAGAGCTAATGGCTTGTTTCCGCCATTGTTTTTTTCCGCCATGGTGTGGCCATATTTATGTTGTCACACGTCATTCAGATGTGCTTCATTACCCCTTGTCCGTTTACGGGATGAGGTATCTTTGCAGGTTTAGATCAGAACGTCTGTCTTTTGTTTTGATTGTACTCAGAATCATGAGCTAAAACAGAGGCAGTTTTTAAACATTCACGTAAATAGTAGCAAGAGCTCTTGTTTCCCGTTGGCTTCACAACGCCTAAGGGTAACCGCTAACCAGTAGTAGAGGCTGTGGAAGGAAATAACGACACCTTCTACCATAGCATCACCGAAGGAAGTGGACTCGCTTTTTGGAAAATGATGGTACATGTCCCCGTCTGGCCATGTCGGGTCATTCAGTCGGTTCGTTGAAGGTAAATTCCAGGATAATTTCTTTGAAAAGAATACAGCCGATCTATTTCCTGAGTCTGCTCTTCTCCTTATCGAATGACCTAGTCGTGGACGGGACGTTAAATCATAATTATCCTGTCCTTCCTTCTTAGTGCGTCAAACCGGAGAAACATGAGTTGACAAGAGAAATGGAGACAAATGATGAAATAAGGGAGACATCTGAAAAGTGGTAGAGTAGACGAATCCTTCTATAGAAGAATGGACAGTCCAACCGACTTGCCAGTGTTGTCTACGAGAAGGGATGCAAGGGTAAATGATGAGCGTTTGGACGTTCTCACGAAGACTTTATGAGTTGTTTTACTAGGCGCTTGACTATGTAAGCTGCATAATGCCCAACCACGGACTTGGTTCTGGTGAATAAATATTCGAGGTTTTAAAATATTTACGTCAAAAATTTTTCTCTCAAATCAGGACTACTTTGTAGCCTTCATAAAAATTTGAGGTTTCAGCGTTACTTAACTTTCATTTCTATAATGTCTTTGATTCAGCACATTTATTGGCGGGAAGAAAAGTTAAATCTCATCGACACCTTGTGTAGCAGCTTAACGTTATATATATGAAGACCGATGTTGCGTGTTAGCTAGTTCCTTTCTTATTGTTAAGTCTTTTTCATTTCAACCTGAATCATGTCCAGAATATGAGTAACAGTGATTTTACTATGCCAGAAATGAAATACATTACGTCAAACAGCCGGCCGCTGTGGTCGAGCGGTTCTAGGCTCTTCAGTGTGGAACCACGCGACCTCTAAGGACGCAGGTTCGAATCCTGCGTCGGGCATTGATGTGTGTGATGTCCTTAGGTTAGTTAGGTTTAAGTTGTTCTACGTTCCAGGGGACAGATGACCTCAGCTGTTAACTCACATAGTGCTCAGAGCCATTTGAACCATTTTTACGTCAGATGTTTTACAAAACATTTAAGTACGTAGCAGATCCAGTACCCCTGAAAAAGATACCAATATTTATCTGTCTCTGGTAAATATTGACAGCACATCTTCATCTCTCCGTATACAACGAGGAGTCCTGTTGAAATTCTTTTACTCACATTAATGTTCCCACACTATTAGAAAGAAATGACAAAATACTTTCCTTGTCCATACGCACATAAGCCTGTAAGAATATCGAAAATTAGAATGTAAAGTTGGTGTTTGCCAAAAAATTAAAGTACATAATATTTGCTCTGCACAGTGAGAAACATACACGGTGAATGCATACCACCTTATATTTGAATATGAATATAGTAACTGTTCTAGAAAGAACAGATACCATTGATGACCGTGCAGCTTCTCTAGAATAGATGATAATTAATTGAAACCCTCCGCTTCCCACAGGTGTTGTTCATAAACCTAGATAGGAATATCTATTAGGGACATTACGTATGTAGATTGTGGACAGTTGGGAATGTGGGTCTCACGGGAAGCGTGCAAGAGATCAGTCCCTGCAGTCGTGCTATTCATCTGTATCTTAGGCGGGTCAGATGAATAGAGCGTCTGCTATGTAAGCAGGAGATCCCGTGTTCTAGTCCCGGACGGGGCACACATTTTCAGCTGTCCTAATCGAGGTGTATCAACAAAACCTGTCGGCAGCTGAGAGTTTTAATTAATTATCTATTATTTAAATTGCGGACAAAGGCTAACTGCTATCATAAACATGATGAATACTTCGATTATTTTTTTGGGTGATGGCGGTGCCGGCTTCTGTGGCCGAGAGGTTCTAGGCGCTTCAGTCCTGAACCGTCCTGCTGCTACGGTCGCAGGTTCGAATCCTGCCTCGGGCATGGATGTCTGTGATGTCCTTAGTTTAGTTAGGTTTAAATAGTTCTAAGTCTAGGGGACTGATGACCTCAGATGTTAAATACTATACTGCTTAGAGTCATTTGAAACATTTTGGCGGTGGTAAGTTCCTATGAGACCAAACTGCTGAGGCCATCGGTCCCTATGCTTACACACTACTTAATCTAACACTAACTTACGCTAAGTACAACACACACGACAATACCTGAGGGAAGACTCGAAACTCCGACGGGGCTCTTTGGGTGTCGCGTTTCCGGCAAATTACTATTTTGCACCTTAAAAAAATATTTCGACCATATAACGAGTGCACAGCCGGGAATGTTTCTTCAAGTGATGAAAAAAGTCAAAGTAAAATTAGAAGATAAGCAGGCCTTCGCAATTTTGTAAACGCTATTTTTGCTTTGTAGTTCAGGAGGGTTTTAAGCTACATTATGAGCAACATTTATCCTCTCACTCCTGATGCACTGTTGAAACATGTAACTTACCGACACTTACCTAACATTTCATCAGGATAATTAGTAAAGTTAGAAATTAACTCTTGTCTCAATAATACGACGGAACTACGCAAGATAACAGTAGAGCCACATGATGAACGTACTAATTTCTTTTCATAGCTTATTAATTGCCTGGAAAATCTTCTTTCATCGTTACCAATAACACATTCCCACAAAATAACCCTTTTTCAAACTGCAAATTTCTCCATCCAACAACTGAAACCTGTGGTCAAAGAATAACGCCATTGCTTCTGGACTCTAGGTTCGCAGTTCCGAGTACAGGCAGTAGCAAAGTTATGAAATATACATCTTATTTATGTGCTTTCTACGTATTGGATGCAGATGTATCAGTAAATATTATTAACCAAATGATACAGAAAACACTTACTAAGATTAACTTGTGATGTGTTCCTCCAAATAGTTTGAAGAAAATATCAATTTCAGGATGGTGTACGTCTTAACGTGTACAGAATTTCAAGCAGTTAAACCGTCACAGCTATTCCCTTTCGCATGATTGCAAAAGATAAAGCAAGAGCGATAAAGCGGCATCTCTTAGGATGCAAGGTTAACTGGATACAAACGAGACTGGTAACTTGAGAACTTTTTTGTGGACAAAATAAATACTTTTAAATTTACGACTCCGCTGACTCCGTCCGTGGCTTCTTCTTCCTAGGCACAATACTGCGACAATTCAGAGTAGTTAGCTAAAACTTTTAATGTCCTACTTTCGTAAGGTAGTTGCTTGTTGATCACTTTCTCCTATGGTACTATTTTTGAGTTAACTGTTAGTACACTGATCTTGACGTCAGTCTAAGTAGAGTTACTTTTCTAATATTAGGCATGTTATTTGTCTGTTTTACTTGTGATTAAATGACTGTCATAAAAGGAAAATGCTTCACTTGTCTTGTAATTCGGTGACGGGTGCATTTGAGATACCCTCCCAGTTATCTGTTGCATATTATCGCATTACGCTCTGCTATTATGGTGATTTGTACCATCGAGTTCAAACGCTAGAAATTGATCGATGGGAACGGAGCAATGAAGGTATGTCCAGAAATGCGTGGTTTCCATGCAAGAGACCATTTATTCAATCATACATTGTTACACACACTTCGGTCTAATACTTGCTGTACCACGTAGCGACAGTTACAGTCCTAGAGGGTGGTAATGTTCTTCATAGGTCATGTCTAGCACCCTCTCCTGCCATAGTAACTGGTAATATAGTGTCCGGTTCACTTCCCTAGCTGACGCACCTTGTAGTGGATGTGACACAGAGCTGTACACAGCGGTTCCGTACTCAAATTGAGAGCTTGCCGACATGGTTTTTACATAGCGAAAGTAAATGGCAACGGGCGGCGGGCAGCAAGGTTGCATCAAGAGACCTATTGCCGCCGACAACAACCACAACATACAATGTTTGCAATAGTGTTTCGCCGCTTGCCTGAGACAGGTTAGTCTTAGGAAGAAGGCAATCATGAAGGACCTACCTGAAATGTTAGGACACCATACTCGGAGGAAACTTTGATTAACACTGTGGAAGGTGGCCGCCGTGTTTGTACCAGCAGTTGGCCCCGCAGTACAGGTTAAACCAGACGATCGCGTGGAACATTCTCCATGACAATTGTTACTACTCGTATCACTTACAACGTATGCAGGGCTTACTGGCGACAGACTTTCTACTTCGGTAGCAGTTTTGTCATTGGTTTCTTCACGAGGTAACCACGATTCCGGGATTTGTGTCATCCATCCACCTTTACGAGAAGTGGTATCGTTTACTTTCATAGCAGTCATCTGTGGGATAGTAAGCAGAACCCGCATGGCATGGTGAGAGCGAATCATAAACTTCGTTGCAACCATAACGTGGGGGCTCGAATAATTAGCTACGTATTTTCTGACCAGTTTTCCTTCCAAGTCGCTTAACAGGCCGGGACTATCGGCATTTCTTGCTGATGACTTGGCCTCCCCTGCAGGAAGAACTGCCTGTGATGATTCGAAGGCTTATATCGCTGCTGTAAGATGGTGGTCCAGTCCACTTCGCAGTTAACGTCGGGATACATCCCAACCGCGTCTTGCCCGGTTGGAGGATCGGACGAGGAAGTTCACCTCCAACGCCTGGTCGTTCACTGGATCTCAACCCGTGCGATTTCTGGTTACGGGCCCACTTCAAAAGTATCGTGTACGCAGAACCCATTCCAGATGTGGAAACAGTGGAGCAGTGTATTAGTGTATTCATGATGCCTTTGACACTGTCAGGATGCAGCCTGGTCGGTGTGAACGTGTGAGACGGAATATGCGACGGAGCTTACACGCATGCGTTGAGGCACATGGAAACCGTTTGCAACACACACTGTAACTGTGGCTTCGTAGTACAGTTCCTATTGGACCGCAGTATCTGTAACAACATATGTACGACTGGGTAAGCGGTCACTAGCGTGGAAACGATGCATTTCCCTACACAAGTTCATTAGTCCTTTTTTGTTCCGTATCCTGTCATTTATCAGTCATCAGAGTTAGTGCACAGGGGAAAAATCACCCTATACGTGCTAAACAATATACCAATAGTAGTAACAGGTCTGTTCACGTTGGTACTCATTCCCTATGTAACGCAAGTAAACATTACGTTGAAGTAATTGATTACTAATTTCTGTACCAATCTCAGATTAAACAATTTTTTTCTACCCATAACACAATTCACGTCTGTACACATAGCGGGTGCTAGATACTTGTATGTCATGACTGACTCATGTCAAAAGACAGTACGCTTTTGAAACAGCACAACTCTGCATTAGTTTACTTTAAGAGGCAGTTGACTATCTTTGCACAAGTATCATATTTTATTCTACTGTAGGCACGCATGCGACATCGTGCGCTGTCTACTTTCCAAAACGTCTTGCATAAAAACGGGATTTTTCCGGGATTGATACATGAAGTTCTATTGGTGATCAAAAGTTAGGCTAAAGTGTTTTGGATGGACCTTGCGCTAGCTAGGGACCATTCGTTTACCCAAGAGAAGGATTGGCTTGGTGTCGCAGTACTACAGTATAGGTTCAAAGTATGAATATTACGTACTTCCTCCTGCTTAGTCAAATGGAACAAGGCTTCCGTTCTTTTTGTGTTTGCTGTGTATGGTGCGCCTTAATGGGCTTATGTACACGCTTTAGTTCATGGGTGTATCCTGATAAAATCTCAAAAAAGCTTATTTATATAATTGCTTTCTTAAGTGCCAATGTTGCAATAAAAAGGGATGCATGAGAAACTGATGAGCTTTTGGTGTTCCCAGGAAGAACTTTGAAGTATGTAATGTGAGTTGTTTTACTAGGCGTAGGGCTATTTTAGCTGAAAATGGCCCAACCACGAATTTGTTTCATCTGATTAAATATTCTAAGCTCTTATAAAATATTTACATCATAAAATTTTCTCTCAAATTAGGATTTGGAATATTGTATGCCATATCACTACTTGGTAGCCTTCTTAAAAGTTTGTGGTTTCTGATGTACATAATTTTCATTTCTGTAATGTCTTTGATTCAGTACATTTATTCGCGGGAAGAAAAGTTTACCCTCAAAGACACCTTGAGTAACAGATTTAAGTTATCTATACGAAGACTGATGTTGCGTGTGAGATAGTTCCTTTCTTATTGTTAAGGCCTTTTCATTTCTATTTTAATCATGCTGATAACATGCTGAATAGCGCTTTTGCCATGCTGTAAATAAATATACAGTAATTCAAATGTCTTACAGAACTTTGAAGTGTGTAACAGATCTAGTACCTCTTAAAAATGAATAATATACCAATTTTTATCTGTCTCACTCACTCACTCATACATACATACATACATAATATACAAATTTTTATCAGGTTTAATCAATAACTTCGGCCCAACAAATGTTACTCCTTGCTGTTCCTGATAGTTCGATAATATCATATAAGGACCGCTGATGTCGATATAGTGCCGACCTGGGGAAGTGGCCACACTACTCATCGGGGAAAGTGGCCGAGTTCTTGGTCCCAACAAGAACAAAATGAAATAGAATGATCGTATGGCACTGAAGGCCGGGAGTCCCCACATGAGGAAATTCGGCCGCGAAGTTGGAAGTATTTTCAGTTGACGCCAAACTGGTCAATTGGCAAGGCAATAAGATGCCTAGAAAATATGTCCAGAAATCAAAACAACAGACATAGAATAGCACTGGCCACATTACTACCTTAAATAGGGTGGTATATTTTATTCTGTATTTCACATAAAATTATTTGGTGTAATACCTTATTACATGTCGGTTCAAAATGCGTAAGCGGAAAGTTTCTGTCACTACCCTTGGTTTGGTGAAAATTCAACTTCTATTACAATGGTCTCTCTATCTTATTTTCCCCTGCATGTTATACAGACGATGCACCTTCCCAGGGCACTACATGGTATGTGTATCCAAATGTTCTGCAATTACTACTTCTTCTAGAGCCTCTGAAATACTAAATTAACTGATAGGAGCTTACATTTTCTAACTGCGATAGTTTTCTTACAACTAGTGCCAAATTATTAAATTGTCACATTCTAAGAAATGGTAGCCCACAAACCTCTATGTTACTATTTTTTGTGCTATTTTAGACAAGACGCAACTGCGTTCGCGTCCGCAGCTCGTGGTCGTGCGGTAGCGTTCTCGCTTCCCGCGCCCGGGTTCGAGTCCCGGCGGGGTCAGGGATTTTCTCTGCCTCGTGATGACTGGGTGTTGTGTGATGTCCTTAGGTTAGTTAGGTTTAAGTAGTTCTAAGTTCTAGGGGACTGATGACTATAGCTGTTAAGTCTCATAGTGCTCAGAGCCATTTGAACCATGCTGAACTGCGTTCGCGTTTCAGAGTGAGAGTGAGCTGGCGTATCCTTTAACTCAAGATCTGCTTTATCATACTGCTCAAAAATGTTGAAATGTGTGTGAATTCCTAAGGGACCAAACTGCTGAGGTCATCGGTCCATAGAGTTACGCACAAACTAACTTAAACTAACTTATGCTAAGAACAACACACACACGCAGGCCCAAGGGTGGACTCGTACCTCCGGCGAGAGGGGCCGCGTAATGCGTGACATGGCGCCTCAAACCGAGCTGGCACTGCGCACGGCTATCATATTGCAATGGGTTTGTTACCTGCGACTGGAATTTACAACATTTTTACTAGAACTATGTGCAGCACATGGAAAAGATTTATAACATGTAAATAAACATCACTTGTCGCGGGTTGTTATTCAATTTGTGTTCTACACCGAATTATTTTTCATTACGCCGCCGCTCAGCTTCATAGAGCTACCGCAGTAAAAGTAGTAATTATTCTAAATTTGAAATGAGGCTCGTATTTGTCATTCTGTAATTGTTAACCCAATTATCTCATGAGGTATAGATTGGCAGAGCGTTAACTTGATGCCTGTATCTCTTATCAAGCTTTCGTACAACACCAACTTCCAGTTATGATTGTGGTTTCAGATCATCCGTCAGACGGCTTAATTTAGCCGGCACGCACACAAAGGAGCGGACATCACGTTCTCTGTGGAACTCGGCCACTGCTAACCTGCTGCTCTGACAGCCATGTCTGTCGGCAAATCACTATGGGCAGACGTGTGGCGGTTACCGCCCTCTGACGCACGAGCGAAGAGCCGCCTCATACCTTCTGCAGCCTCAGACCAGCGGGTGTGCTTACGGCTTTCATACACAGTTAGTGGTCAGAGGGCTTTAAGGACGCACGCTAAAACCCTGGACCTTTCAGTCTGCACTTGACGTATTAGCTAACTTTTATTCCCGAGTAGTTGATTGCACGGATTACCAGATTATACTCTTTCTAAACTAAAAGTGATACCCGTTTTAAACAGAATCTCCGTTAAAGACAACTGTTTTAAAAAAGCATATATGCACCACAAATTGCTAAATTTCTAGTTTGGTTCCATATCCGCGCGATTTATATATTATACGATAACTAGATGGGATTGTACCTTCGAATCAGAAAGAAAATCCGTGATCATTATTTACTGTAATAACTCTTAAAACAGAAACTGTTCGTACCTTATTCACAGTCAATCTGATAGAGGTGACTCAGATGGCTCTGAGCACTATGTGACTTAACTTCTGACGTCATCAGTCGCCTAAAACTTAGAATTACCTAAACCTAACTAACCTAAGGACATCACACACATCCATGCCCGAGGCAGGATTCGAACCTGCGACCGTAGCGGGCACGCGGTTCCAGACTGAAGCGCCTAGAACGCACGGCCACCCCGGGCGGCTCTGGTAGAGGTAGCAATGTTACTAGAGCCAAAAACTAAATACATGATTTATGGTAATTTTCCTAGCCTGCGTTACCTACTTGAGTGCTTTAGTCCATCATGTAATTACTATTTAAGAACACTGAAACTGCCGGCGTCATAGCGTTCACCGATTCCGCACATTAAGCCTAGCAAAACACTCAGCACCACTGACTACTGTAGGCTCTCTGTCGATCTCCGTTTACAGCTCGTAAAATGATCTGCTGAATATTCACCCATTCTTATCTTCTTGAATATTGTCCTCGAAAATTCGTGATGAATTTAGCACTTTGCAGTTACATAACAACACCCGGTCGAAAGGCTGAAAGTATGATACGGAATTCACGGTCCCCTTTCGTTCAGCCCTTGACCTACCAAAGAACATGTACTCAACATATTTATCTTTTTACTTATATCAGCTTCAAAGTTTCTCAGATAACTTTCGAAAAATGAGGTAGCACAACAGCTAAGAGGTTGAAAAATGGTAAGACTTCGTGCAACATTGCAAATTTAAAGCAATTGACGTTTCAAGTGCTCACCAGGAAATTAAGTCAGGTACGCGCTCTGGCACCATATATATGGTAATGTTTGTTTTGTGTGGCCGCCGCGCCCGCCACAACCTCCAGATGGCAGGGTCCACCGCTGTGCTTACAAGGGGACCTCCCCATCGCACGCCCCTCAGATTTAGTTATAAGTTGGCACAGTGGATAGGCCTACAAAAACAGAACACAGATCAATCGAGAAAACAGGAAGGAGTTATGTGGAACTATGAAAAATAAGCAAAGTATACCAACTGAGGCCTATCCACTGTGCTAGCTTATAACAAAATCTGAGGGGGCTCCGATGTGGAGGTTCCCTTATTAGTTGCAGGCCTCCGTCTTTATTGAGCCACTTCTCACAAAATTTTATTTAGATTGCTTATTTTATTATGCTCTCCCAAAAACTGTTAGTAAGTCTGATAACAGATGTCTCGTCGAATGCAATACGATGACCGTTTCCTAATGCATGTTCTGTTACCACTGATTTCTCTGGGTATTGTAAACGAAAACAACTGTCGTGTTCTACATAGCGGTGTTCAATGGTACGCACTGTCCGATATAGAGGCCTGTGAAAGACGACGTAGGCCTCAGAACGCCATGAGTGTATAAAATACCATGTGGGTGTGGACGTTTCTATATCGGACAGACAGTGCGTACCACTGAACAGCGCTGTGTAGAACACGACAGATGTTTTCATCTACAGTACCCAGAGAAATCAGCGGTAACAGAACATGCATTAGAAAATACCCATGACAACATCAAGTCCACGATGGAGTTAAAGACAGATGGTACCTTTGCGTTCCTTGATGTCCTTGTCCGCCTCAAAGTAAATGGTTGCCTCAACCACAACTTTTACCAGAAACCCACCCACACAGACCGATATCTGTACGCTAACAGCTATCAACATCTGTCGCAGAAAGGTACTGTTCTGTGGACCTTAGTGTATCGAGCCGAAACCGTTTCATGTTCTGAAAAATTGAAGAAGAAACAGAGCCACTTCAGAAAGTATTCAAGGAAAACGGGTACAACAACCACCAGATTTCGCAAGCTATCTTTCGGAAAATAAGTAAGCAGAAAGACTCCAAGGAAGACTCGAAGAAGTTTGCGTTCTTGCCGTTCTCTGTCTCAGTAACAGGGAAGAAAAGCTGACTCGTAAGGAGGCGTCAAATCGATACGGTCTTCAGGGCTCCAGCAAAAATTCGACAACTCTTGAGGCCTGCGAAAGACAACGTAGGCCTCAGAACGCCAAGAGTGATAAAAAACCTGTCTTTATCTCCATCGTGAACTTGATGTTGTCATGGATGTTGTTGATGTGGTCCAAGAATAGTAAACGGTCATAGTATCGCATTCGACGAGGCATCTATTATCACACGGACTATTAGTTTTTGAGACAGCATAATAAAAGACGGCTGCCAGCAGCTAAGCACAACGTGGGACCCGGCCATCGGAAGATTGAAACGGGCGCGGCAGCCGCAAAAAAACAAACATAACCATATATGGTGCCAGAGCGGATACCAGTGATGCCACGGAAGTCAGAGCGGCTATGTAAGAACGGCAGCAGCAACCAGGAGACAGTCACCACTTGACAACGGCCGAGGAGTACTCGGCCGAAAGCTCGTGGATTTTAAACCACTTGACGTTGCTGGCGGCCAGAGAAACCATTATTAATATTGTTTTTAAAATACAACTTTTGAAACAGTTTATTGTTTTTGTTATTAAAATACTATGCAGAAATTGTGATGGCACCAAATTACATTTGTGATTCGTGGTTCGTAGTGATAGGGGTACGGAGAAGGAGGAGGAAGAGGAGGAGGAGGAGGGGAATGTAAGAAACCGTTTCCCCCCACCCTCCCCCTGGATTCGCTACTGCCTACTGTGCATTAACGGCGCACATTGTAGGCGTCAGAGCCACTTGCTTTTTAAAATATGCGTCTAATGAAATAAGATAGGATAAAACCTCAAATACGTACTAATACGTAGAGAGATGAACAGTCCGCCAAACTTGACAGCGAAAGTTTCAATGCGTCATTTTATGTAATACAGTAACCTCACCCCGCTCCCCCTCTCCGGTTCCTTAAAAATTCGGTCCCAATGTACAACACAGCATCAAACTTGTCATTACTTTACAAACGTGCTAATGTGTTAAATATTTGGTGTGAAGCATGTATGCCAGAAAAACTTTAGAAAAGGTTTCAAATTATGCTTAAAGTAGTTTCGTAATCGGGAAGTAAAGTGACGTCTGATCGCATTGCCCCGGCCTTTATGCTGAGCCATACTTCGCAGTTTGCAATAAAAATGGGTGTTTCCATTTAAGATTTAAAAGTTGCCCCCACTCCACTCAAGGAGGCGAGGGTTGGAGGTCACGTTTCAAATCATTTGATGTCCCGCTTTGAGCTTACGAACTTGTCTTACCCACTATGTTTACCTGATGTATAGTTTTTGATGTAACCTAATCAGAAACATCAGATGGGCCACCCTGTATACTGTGCTGTGTCTAGTACAATGATGTACTTCTACACTCCTGGAAATTGAAATAAGAACACCGTGAATTCATTGTCCCAGGAAGGGGAAACTTTATTGACACATTCCTGGGTTCAGATACATCACATGATCACACTGACAGAACCACAGGCACATAGACACAGGCAACAGAGCATGCACAATGTCGGCACTAGTACAGTGTATATCCACCTTTCGCAGCAATGCATTCTCCCATGGAGACGATCGGAGGGATGCTGGATGTAGTCCTGTGGAACGGCTTGCCATGCCATTTCCACCTGGCGCCTCAGTAGGACCAGCGTTCATGCTGGACGTGAAGACCGCGTGAGACGACGCTTCATCCAGTCCCAAACATGCTCAATGGGGGACAGATCCGGAGATCTTGCTGGCCAGGGTAGTTGACTTACACCTTCTAGAGCACGTTGGGTGGCACGGAATACATGCGGACGTGCATTGTCCTGTTGGAACAGCAAGTTCCCTTGCCGGTCTAGGAATGGTAGACCGATGGGTTCGATGACGGTTTGGATGTACCGTGCATTATTCAGTGTCCCCTCGACGATCACCAGAGATGTATGGCCAGTGTAGGAGATCGCTCCCCACACCATGATGCCGGGTTTCGGCCCTGTGTGCCTCGGTCGTATGCAGTCCTGATTGTGGCGCTCACCTGCACGGCGCCAAACACGCATACGACCATCATTGGCACCAAGGCAGAAGCGACTCTCATCGCTGAAGACGACACGTCTCCATTCGTCCCTCCATTCACGCCTGTCGCGACGCCACTGGAGGCGGGCTGCACGATGTTGGGGCGTGAGCGGAAGACGGCCTAACGGTGAGCGGGACCGTAGCCCAGCTTCATGGAGACTTTTGCGAATGGTCCTCGCCGATACCCCAGGAGCAACAGTGTCCCTAATTTGCTGGGAAGTGGCGGTGCGGTCCCCTACGGCACTGCGTAGGATCCTACGGTCTTGGCGTGCATCCGTGCGTCGCTGCGGTCCGGTCCCAGGTCGACGGGCACATGCACCTTCCGCCGACCACTGGCGACAACATCGATGTACTGTGGAGACCTCACGCCCTACGCGTTGAGCAATTCGGCGGTACGTCCACCCGGCCTCCCGCATGCCCACTATACGCCCTCGCTCAAAGTCCGTCAACTGCACATACGGTTCACGTCCACGCTGTCGCGGCATGCTACCAGTGTTAAAGACTGCGATGGAGCTCCGTATGCCACGGCTAACTGGCTGACACTGACGGCGGCGGTGCACAAATGCTGCGCAGCTAGCGCCATTCGACGGCCAACACTGCGGCTCCTGGTGTGTCCGCTCTGCCGTGCGTGTGATCATTGCTTGTACAGCCCTCTCGCAGTGTCCGAAGCAAGTATGGTGGGTCTGACACACCGGTGTCAATGTGTTCTTTTTTCCATTTCGAGGAGTGTATTAGTAATGTCAGTAAATCGTGTTGTTAATAGATATGCCACTAAAAGGTAATAAATGAAAACGCCATATCTGATGCTTAAGATTCATCAAATTAAAGACGAAAACATAGTAAGCGATAAACTTTTTCATTCATCGGTTTGTGGGAGGCGGAGGCAGAGAGGCTGCGGGATGTAAGTGGGATAAAGTTTCTAATATATTCGAAATGACGTGTAAGGTGTGTTGGAAGTCACTAAGTGCACTCGTTCTCATTTGATGAATATAGTCCGGCTATCTGCACGCCGTTAATTGTGCTTCCTCAATACAAATATATTTTGGTTTTAACACCAGTATTATTTTGTTAAACATTTAACATAGGGTGTTGACTCTTAATGATGAAGTTATGCCGTCATTTTGAATCTGTCTAATGATACGTGAAATACTTGAAATAAAATTCATTTTTCCCTTGGAAGCCGTTAGACAGGCAACCTGCAATTGAAACTGGGTTCCAGGTTTGAGTTACTGCGACAGTCAGTAGTAAAATAGATGATTCTGTTAGAAACATGTTAGTTGTACGTATCCGTCTGGAAAAACTTGTAGGCTTCTCCTCTGTGTAGCTTCAAGCATCTGGACACCTACACGTGCTACGTTCAGCTCTCTGTAAATATGTGAAGTCCTTATCGTTTGCTGCTAGTTACTTATTTCAGCGTTTTTCAGGAGCATGCAAAGCGTTGACAGCATTGAGTCTCCACAGAAATGGGTAAGACAAAGCCTATCAGCCTCAAAGACATTGCATATTCGAAAGTGATGCAGATCGTTTCACTCGTATGAGCGGGAGGGAGACAAACTGACGAAAAAGTGGTTATAGCATTCAGAATGCCAGGTAATACTGTGTTGCCGTTTAAAGTACGTTTTTATTCGTAATTATGAGTGCTTGCAGGTACTGAATATCGTTGTTCGTCCGGAACACTGTACATGAAAGCTTGTCTAACAAATACGACCTAATCAATTAATCCTAGAAGGTTGGTTGACTGATTTGTGGGAGGGGACCAAACAGCGAGGCCATTGGTGCCATCGCCTTAGGGAAGGATGGAGAAGGAAATCGGCCGTAATCTTTCAAAGGAACCAACCCGGTGTTTCTTTGAAGCGATTTAGGGAAATCACGCAAAACCTAAATCAGTATGGTCAGATGCCGGTTTGAACAGTCGTCTTCTCGAAGGCGAGTCCAGTGTGCTAACCACTGTGGCACCTAACTCGGTCTTTCCAAAAAAAAAATCAGAAAACAATTTGTAGTCACAGGAAAATCCACTGGTCCGTAGCTGAAACTTCCACGAACGCTCGTTGCGGGATTTCGAGGAAGTCCGGATTGCTCTTAGGCATAATATAAAATGCGTACCGGTAGCTGAAAACTCAGCTATCGTCTCCATTCGCGACATCAGATCAACGTGTCCCTCGCTCATGACGTAATTTACATGAAGTAACATGAAGTAAAACAAATAAATAAATAACCACAAGTAGTTCAGCATTCACGTATTTTGATTTACTCGTTCAATATTTCTGAATAAACAACAATAATTTCATCTGCCTCACTGACCTGGTCCAAGTCTTTCAACTGGATGCCACTTCGGCGACTTGCGTGTCCCTAGCCAACACCAGTTAACCAACCTCTGAAAGGGGAGTTACAGTTTATCAAAGAAGCCTAACCACTTCCCATATCTGTCGACTCCTCACATCGTTGGGTGGTGAAGGCTAGGTTAAAACGCATACTCAAAGATCCAGCTTCCAACCGGGATTCGATTCCTCGATCTCTTGGTTGCAAGTCAAGCGCTTTTTCGCTAGTCCAACAGGCCCAACTGTTGGTAAAGTGCAGGCGTCTTTCCACTAGTACAGAACCCAGTTCGTTGCATGTGACCTTTGTGACTAGATAAACAGGGTGATTCAGTGATGATAGTATAAAATTTCAAGGAAGATGATGGGTAAATAAATGTATTCAAATTCGTTCAAATGGCTCTGAGCACTATGGGACTCAACATCTGCGGTCATCAGTCCACTAAAACTTCAAACTACTTAAACCTAACCTACCTAAGGACATCACACATATCTCTGCCCGAGGCAGGATTCGAGCCTACGACCGTAGCGGTGGCGCGGTTCCTGACTGAAGCGCCTAGAACCGATCGGTCTCCACGGAAGGCGTAAATGTATTAGTCAGAGGTAAGGGACCTTGGACCGGAAACGATCCAGTAAAAAATTACAAGCGAAAATCGTTGTGATACATCAGACAGAAAAATGCTTATATTGTACCTAGGATTGTAGGATGAGAAAATTTCACAGATGGTAGTAAGGACCGAAACAATAAAAGCCTAGTGCGCATGAGCTCTAAACTGCATAGTTTAAGAGCTATGAGCAGTTGTTCGACAGCAATACTGTGACACACATCTCCTCTACTGCAAACTTTTTGGTTTCCATATTTTTGGAGGAGGTGGTATGGACCAAAGAACTTGCAGCAGGAGATGTGTTTCGTGGTGGTGGTGTGTTGGGGCTTATGGGCGCTCAACGTGTGTTTCGTTCTACCAAAGATGAACAAGAGCTCATAGCTCTTAAGGAATGCGTTTTAGAGTCCATGATTACTAGACATTATTTATTTGTTTCGATCCATAGTCGTCCCACCTCCGAACGTTGCCCATCATATAATCTTAGCAACAACAGTACAGTTACATGAATTCCACCGTCAGACGTATCAGAACGTTTCTTGTTTGTACTTTCTACTCGATCGTTTCCTCCTCCATTATTTCTAGGAGTGTGTAACGTCTCCAAGAAATCGGTCTGTATGTCTGTGGGTATATGACTGTACATTAAATCACTGATTCCACAGAGAGAAAATCTACGAGAGAAGTAATTCGTGTGTAGACTTCACCATGTGGGATGGTCATGCTAGACTATGCGTTGTTTGAAACAAGAAGATTAGAGGTGTTTACTTCCCTGTATCATATTCACGTCACCTATTTCCTCAGTTCCATAACATAGCTTACATACATTTCCGGAATCACTGAACGCAAGCATTAACCAGTATTACATCAATGTACTCCTCGTTTTGAATGTTTTCAAAATCCGTTAAGAAAATACTGTTCCGTTTACGTATTTCAGTATCCTCTTTGATCACCGCAGGTGCAAGTATAAACAACATAACAAAATTACATGGCTCTCTATGTACATCAGGTACCGAAAAAGTCATTTCTATATATCGAACCGTTCATGAAACGGATGGGTTCCTACTTTCTAAGTCACGTACCCTATATTTCAGGATGTATCTTTAGATGATTACTGAAGTATGTTGTTTTTTCGTGTCATAGGATCATTACGTATTTTATTAAACCAAATTACGTAAATTCCTTGTTCCGGCCAGCAGCTAATTTTATCAGTCGCAGTCTAGGAATAGAACCAATTCTCATCACTTTCCTTCCACACCAGATATATGGAACTTACCGAATAACAGATATTTCGTATCCATGGCGCCTTCGTCGGTTGGCCAAGTATTTAGTTCACTGCAGCTCTATGTTCTGCAGCTGGGAGAAAAATATATCAGTTGGTGCCAACCACATCTCATCACGGTAAATGTAAGTATGAAAGTAGAATTGCCTACACTACTGGAAATCTATTCACGAAATGATATATTGCAGTTAAGAGTGACTTAATATCCTTTCCAGAAGAACATCTCAAATCATACGTAATACTAATGTATCTAGTGGCCCCTAATCGTCAACAAAATGTTCTATTTGCTCAATGTGAGGAAATACATGGTGCTCCCTTGCTGAGAATCAGGAGGTAGATGCATTTATCTACATCTACATCCATACTCCGCGAGCCATCTGACGGTGTGTGGCGGAGGGTACCCTGAGTACCTCTATCGGTTCTCCCTTCAATTCTAATCTCGTATTGTTCGTGGAAAGATGGATTGTCGGTATGCTTCAGTGTTGGCTCTAATCTCTCTGATTTTATCCTCATGGTCTCTTCGCGAGATATACGTAGGAGGGAGCAATATACTGCTTGACTCTTCGTTGAAGGTATGTTCTCGAAACTTTAACAAAAGCCCGTACCGAGCTACTGAGCGTCTCTCCTGCAGAGTCTTCTACTGGAGTTTATCTATCATCCCTGTAACGCTTTCGCGATTACTAAATGATCCTGTAACGAAGCACGCTGCTCTCCGTTGGATCTTCTCTACCTCTTCTATCAACCCTATCTATTACGCAGAAGGGAAGTTTAACTGATTTGCATCCACTGGACGTGTTGTGGCCATCAATTGGGTTCTCTCGAAACTTCTGCTACTCCTTTGTAAGCATCATGTTTCCTAAGAAATTCGTTGTTGTTCTGAGTTGACCTGCACCTTTCAAAGTTCCATTACCTCTCGATTGTGCTAGTTAAAACTTGTGTGAGATAATCTCTCGCTCTACAGCAAGTAACCGAAGGCGGACCTTATGCTAGCACAAGGCTCCGTCAAACGGTATCTTTTCTACCTCTTCGTATATACACAATTTTACGTGGCACATTTTATATATAAACACAATATTTATTCAGTTCTCTCGGTGTCTGGACACTCGAATGCTATGAAAAGGAAATACACGAATCACTAGATAAACGCCGAACTTGGTTGCTCAAGTGTATCTTAGGAACTAATCGCCAACAGGCATGAAGGTACACATTTCTCTTAACTTCGGTGTGAATTTCAACGTCACAGACTTGATCCTTAATCATAATTCTGGTTTTAGGACATGTTCAGTAACTCTCGCATGCAAGTGATCGCAATAGCTCTCGGGCAATATGATGACCCCCTGTGCTATCGAACGTTATATCTGCAGGAGTAATTAGGAAGCCCTGCGGGACTGGATGTCATAATCTGATTTACGGAGGAGCTTAATTAGACTGGTCAGTTATCTGAGCAAATGAGGCGTAACGCTGCAGCAGAGAGCAACGTCGGTTCGCAATTAGCGGTTACGCTTTGAGGGAATATGCTACTGTTCTGCCGCGAGCGCACTAAGAAATTCCCAGTTCATAAACTTATCATGCTTTATTTCTCTAGAATAGTTCGTATTAAAATTCTTTAATTACAATTCTTTTTTATATTTATAGGTTTTTGACATTTAAAGAACAGATAAAGTAATGCAATGAAAAATGGAGTAAACGCAAAGACCGACGCAGTGGTAAATCTTAAAAGTCAAGGGGGACTGGGATTGTCAGGTGTGTGCCTGTCTCTCTCTACCCCGTTGAGCTGTCGGGCTAC
This sequence comes from Schistocerca gregaria, assembly GCF_023897955.1. Taxonomy (NCBI): domain Eukaryota; kingdom Metazoa; phylum Arthropoda; class Insecta; order Orthoptera; family Acrididae; genus Schistocerca; species Schistocerca gregaria. The sequence goes on from NC_064920.1 coordinate 795,542,739, forward strand.
ATCTCACAGTCCTCCTTCCGTTTGTTCATAACCCCAACCTCTCCACCCCACCCACATGAAACTTATTCATGACGATAATGAGCATATGGCATTGCTGGCCGGGAGACCCCGCAGGGAATCGAACCCGAGACCCCGTGCGCTGGAAGCGAGAACACTACCGGAAGACCACGAGCCGCGGACAACTTATTCATACAGGGTCTACTGTCCTAGTGTACAGACGGTGCGCCAGCTCTCATGTACACTTTTTTATCAAGAAGCACCATTCCAGCTTATATTCCATGGAAACAATCCACACACTATGTCTGACACAGTTTCTACTACAGTTTTCCTCGACTTATCCTTAGAAGTCAAATGCAATAACATTTTCATTCTTGTTCCTATGCATGAAGCTCTATGGCAATTGTTTTTTTGTCTTTTTTTTTTTTTTGGGTCATCAGTCTACTCACTGGTCTGATGCGGCCCGCCACGAATTCCTCCCCTGTGCTAACCTCTTCATCTCAGAGTAACACTTGCAACCTACGTCCTCAATTATTTGCTTGACGTATTCCTATCTCTATCTTCCTCTACAGTTTTTACCCTCTACAGCTCCCTCTAGTACCATGGAAGTCATTCCCTCATGACTTAGCAGATGTCCTATCATCCCGTCCCTTCTCCTTATCAGCGTTTTCCACATATTCCTTTCCTCTCCGATTCTGCGTAGAACCTCCTCATTCCTTACCTTATCAGTCCTCCAAACTTTCAACATTCGTCTATAGCAGCACATCTCAAATGCTTCGATTCTCTTCTGTTCCGGTTTTCCCACAGTCCATGTTTTACTACCATACAATGCTGTACTCCAGACGTACATCCTCAGAAATTTCTTCCTCAAATTAAGGCCGGTATTTGATATTAGTAGACTTCTCTTGGCCAGAAAAGCCTCTTTTGCCATAGCGAGTCTGCCTAGGTAGCAGAATTCCTTATCTTCATTGACTTCGTACCATCAATCCTGATGTTAAGTTTCTCGCTGTTCTCATTTCTACTACTTCTCATTACTTTCGTCTGTCTCCGATTTACTCTCAAACCATACTGTGAACTCATTAGACTGTTCATTCCGTTCAGCAGATAATTTAATTCTTCTTCACTTTCACTCAGGATAGCAATGTCATCAGCGAATCGTATCATTGATATCCTTTCACCTTGTATTTTAATTCCGCTCCTGAACCTTTCCTTTATTTCCATCATTGCTTCCTCGATGTACAGATTGAAGAGTAGGGGCGAAAGGCTACAGCCTTGTCTTACACCCTTCTTAATACGAGCACTTCGTTCTTGATCGTCCACTCTTATTATTCTCTCTTGGTTGTAGTAGATATTGTATATGACCCGTCTCTCCCTATAGCTTACCCCTACTTTTTTTCAGAATCTCTAACAGCTTGCAACATTTTATATTGTCGAACGCTTTTTTCAGATCGACAAATCCTATGAACGTGTCTTGATTTTTCTTCATCCTTGTTTCCATTATTAGCCGTAACGTCAGAATTTCCTCTCTCGTGCCTTTACTTTTCCTTAAGGCAAACTGATCGTCACCTAGCGCATTCTCAATTTTCTTTTCCATTCTTCTATATATTATTCTTGTAAGCAGCTTCGATGCATTAGCTGTTAAGCTGAGTGTGCGATAATTCTCGCACCTGTCAGCTCTTGCCGTCTTCGGAATTGTGTGGATGATGCTTTTCTGAAAGTCAGATGGTATGTCGCCAGACTCGTATATTTTACACACGAACGTGAATAGTCGTTTTGTTGCCTCTTCCCCTAATGATTTTAGAAATTCTGATGGAATGTTATCAATCCCTTCTGCCTTATTTGACCGTAAGTCCTCTAAAGCTCTTTTAAATTCCGATTCTAATACTGGATCCCCTATCTCTTCTAAATCGACTCCTGTTTCTTCTCCTATCACATCAGACAAATCTTCACCCTCATAGAGGCTTTCAATGTATTCTTTCCACCTGTCTGCTCTCTCCTCTGCATTTAACAGTGGAATTCCCGTTCCACTCTTAATGTTACCACCGTTGCTTTTAATGTCACCAAAGGTTGTTTTGACTTTCCTGTACGCTGAGTCTGCCCTTCCGACAATCATACCTTTTTCGATGTCTTCACATTTTTCCTGCAGACATTTCGTCTTAGCTTCCCTGCACTTCCCATTTATTTCATTCCTCAGCGACTTGTATTTCTGTATTCATGATTTTCCCGGAACATGTTTGTACTACCTCCTTTCATCAATCAACTGAAGTATTTCTTCTGTTACCCATGGTTTCTTCGCAGCTACCTTCTTTGTACCTATGTTTTCCTTCCCAACGTATGTGATGACAATTGTACGTCTTCCTTATTCGAATTCATTCCTTGACAGTGAAACCACAGCATTGACTTCCAAGTAAGAATATGGTACCGAGAAGCGCGTTGGAATTCATGAAAAAAGGATATATAGGGTCGACTTAGAACGAAAGAAATATTTGAACGATACGACGCGGTGGGTGGCGCACGAAATGTGTCGTCATTTGTTTCGTGCCTAATTTATGAGTCGCACTAGATATCCCGGTGAGCATATCAACATCAGTAGCGATAGAGCTAGGACAAAGCAATAAGTTGCGAAATGACGCTTAAATCACGATTCGGTCGCTAGGAGACTAATGTTTGCAACATGTCCAACTACTAAAAGGCAGCAGGTATCGACTGTTGTATTACTTTTCCACGAAACGAAAAGTCTTCTTCCGACTCAGAATCGGCTTCGACAATAGTTTAACACGCGGAGGACTGCTTTCAACAGAACCATTCCCAGTCTGTAAGATCGATTTGTACGGGCAGCTTCAATATTGGAAACAAAGCGACCACGCGAGAGTTGCTATAAAGAGTAGCCCCGGCGAAAGGTAGCAGTGCAACTGGACATATCCAAACGCTCCCTTCGACGGATTCTTAAAAGCGACCTTCCGATATACCCGTACAAGATGAACCTCTCCTTAGATGCTCCATGCCGAACACAAGCTGCAGATACTACTGCTTGTACACTGGGCGGCGGATAGTGAACTAGCCCTCAACAACGTTTAGTTTCCGGACGAGGTGGATTTTCATTTGGTCGATGAGATTGACAATCAAAATGTATTCTTTTGGCCTCCGAAAATCCACAAGTGCTTCATGAACGACGACGTCATGCTTTTAGGATTACAGTTTGGATAACAATTCCGTTACGGATTTACTAGACCTTTTTCCTTTGAAGAAACTGTGAACAAGGCGAGTTATTTGAGCATGCTCCACAATAAATTCATTCTACAGTTTATTGCTACTGCTTCACCTTACAACACACATGTTTCTGTGAAAATTCCGCCACAGAAGCGATACAACCTCTAATACGCAACTAAGAAACGGACACAACGAAATATAGAGTAATGCTACAACCCTCGGAGTAAACTTCTTCTCCATTACGACAGTGCGCTCAGTGTGTTGTCAGTGTTTAGCACGGTACGTAACAAAATATGAAATACTCTCTCATTGGTATTGTTCAATAAGCACTGCATTACAGAGTGATGAACATCTCCCATACTCCGTGGAGCGTGGGGAACGATGCAGGAGACCTGCACCGCCGACTAGGCAAGTTCCTAGCGGAGGTGGTTTGCCATTGCCTTCCTCCGACCGTAATAGGGATGAATGATGATAGTGGCGACACAACAACACCCACTCAGCTCGAGGCAGGGAAAATCCCTGACCCCGCCGGGAATCGAAACTGGGACCCCTGCGCAGGAAGCGAGAACGCTACCGTAAGACCACGAGCTGCGGACAATATATAGAGACCCATGGAAATATATCTCCCATCATTTCGTCATGGTGTCGTCCACTTAGCTCGTTAGATAGTAGTAATTTGGTTTGTTGTCTAAAATACTAATGTTTCTGCGAAAATACCTCCACAGAAGCGATACAGCCTCTAATACGCTACTAAGAAACGGACACAACGAAATATAGAGTGATGCTACAACCCTCGGAGTAAACTTCTTCTCCTTTACGACAGTGCGTTCAGTGTGTTGTCAATGTATAGCACGGTACGTAACAAATTATGAAATATTCTCTCACTGGTATTGTTCAAAATTTTGACCGCCATAATCGCGAGAGAGTGTACATATGACCCAGGAGATTGGCACACTATTCCCATGCATGTGACAGTCATTTCAACGAGTTCTATGTTAATATCGTGCGGAATGAAAGTTCCTGGCAGATTAAAACTGTGTGCCGGATCGAGACTCGAACTCGGGACCTATGCTTTTCGCAGGCAATTGCTCTACCAACTGAGCTACCCAAGCACGACACACGCCCAGTCCTCACAGATTTACTTCTGCCAGTATCTCGTCCTCTACCTCCCAAACTTTACAGAAGCTCTCCTGCGAACCTTGCAGAACTACCACTCCTGAAAGAAAGGATAGTGCGGAGACGTGGCTTAGGCACAGCCTGGGGGATATTTCCAGAATGAGATTTTCATTCTACAGCAGAGTGTGCGCTGATATGAAACTTCCTGGCAGATTAAAACTGTGTGCCGCACATATCAGCGCACACTCCGCTGCAGAGTGAAAATCTCATCGTGCGGAATGTCGTACACAATGCTCTTCAAATGCTAACAGAGAAAGTCAGCTACCTCATAAAGGGTGACCAACCTGGAAGAGGGTTCGTAATTATTTTAAAAGACATATGTGGAGTACCGTCTCTGACAATAATGCAGTTCTGATTGAGAACACAAAAAAAAGAAAATAATTAATTACTCCTGCTACAAATTATAAGGAAAACGATGGTCAACTATTTGACCCATCATCATCACTATTTGATTGCTAGTTACGAAAATTAATTCACTAACGTATCCTAACAACTGTTCTGCAATGCTTCTGAACGCAACAGACAACTTACCTCACCCTGCCGCTGCGATTGCATTATCAGCTACATGCAAAAATATTTCAAAATCAATATTGCCATCCATGCAGAGCGCAGTGCATGAATTGATTGCGACAATTACTGCCAAATTTTTATACATAGAAACTGAATGATTAAGAGGGGTTTCGTCAACTAGTCTCAAACGGCGCAAAAAAAAAAAAAAAAGTTAATAGTGGTTGAAATGGCTCTGAGCACTATGGTACTTAACATCCGAGGTCATCAGTCCCCTATAACTTAGAACTACTTAAACCGAACGAAGCTAAGGACATCACACACACGCATGCCCGAGGCACGATTCGAACCTGCGACCGTAGCGGTCGCGCGGTTCCAGACTAAAGCGCGTAGAACCGCTCGGCCACACCGTCCGGAAACGGTGCAAAAAATGATAGAAACAAATAAAGTCTATAGTCTATTTTAGCTGTATATATTATGTACACTCTGACAAACATTACACAGACTTTTAAATATTCCATAACGTCTATACTCAAAAAACACGTTTATGGCCACAAAAAGATATGCATACACAAATCTGACAAAATTGCTCCAGTGCGAAAGTAACCAACAACTACGTGCAGCGAAAAGGCAAATAACCAAAAAATCGACACGTAATACAAAAGTCTCCTACGACGCTACTAGCACGACCACGGCAGGCTGCGACCGCTCATGTCGTGCGGCTTCTCTCCACGGCACTCTGCTCCCGACCACATCCGACTGCCTTCGACAACTGTCCACTCGCTGTTACTCGCGATAATAGTATCTCAGACTCAGAGTTTGTATAAGCACAAAGCGGAATCATAGACGTCCACCATTCAAGCTGGCCACAGGAGGGCACCTCACCGAACAGTTTTCCGAGCTGTGCATCATTTCCAGCAGCAGAACTTGTGCTATTGGAGAAGGTATTGAAGGAAGGTTCAGTACACGACTCCGATCAGATTATGCGAAAGTACGTAAAATCCTGTCACATAATCGTTGCCGATACCCCCTCGTACATTTACAGTAAACTTTTATAACAGGATCCATAAACCAGTGCGTGAGAACTTTTGTCTTTTGGTACTTGTCTATTTCTACTGATAAAAATGTCTCTCTTGTAAACATGGACTAGTCTGTAAACAACACGAACGCAGTTAAATAGTGGCTTTCATCACATTGATCTAAGAATCAATTTTCAAATTCCACTCCACTTGGAGCGGCTGCACCTTCTGAGAGTAGCGCATTTGCAGTTGTTGATTATGTATGACTCGAACCGGTTTCTCGTAGGTGTGTCTCAACATATGCAAAAGTACTGTGATGTGGTCTCCATTATTACCGGAATAGCTACGCTTGGTGTCGTCGTGGGGCTATTCCGTTGCATTTAGTGGACCCATTTTCAGTGGAATACATGTAAAAAGCTAAATGGGAGTAACAAATAACGTGAAATATAATTACCCTGTAACGAGATATTGGAGCCCCTGGGTTTCCCAGACCAAAAACTCAGAAAATAACCCTAAACATCACTTAAACGTTTTCGGCAGAATTTGGATTTATGCTGAATACCTTCCTTCCCTTCCTGCTATTGCAATGAATTATACTGAGTAATGCAATTAATCGTCGTTTTAAAAGGCGAAGAACTTTTTCAAGAGAATTGTACTCACTAATAAGGTGAAGCGTCTCCTGTATGGATTATTAACTGCAGTTACAATTTCTGATCATTAAGTTGTGAAATAAAAAACCACTCACAGCAGCAATATCTGGAAACTATTCTACGTATGAACTTACCATCCAAAAGAAAAATGGGCATCTTGCACAGAAGAGTTTTATCTTTGTATAAAATTTGATCATTAAATTTCAAAATTTTAGGATTTATCAAATACTTTGTACGTATATTCAATACGAAATCTACTTGTTATATACGGTAACTAAGTGCTTCCGCTTAGGGTCTTCACAAATACGGCATTCTTCTACTGTCGCTGTGGTCTTCTCCGGTCTGAAGAGTTGCTTGGTTGAATTCCGCATGTCAGTGGGTCCTCCGCAATTCTCGTCATCTCTGTATAGTTGTGGCAGCCCGCATCCACTTCGACCTGCCTATTGTAATCGAGTCTTTATCTACTATTATAATTTTAGCCTTGTGCGCATAAACTACTGCAAATAGTTCATTACCTCTGATTCTTATAGCTGCGGTATTGTTCCTGCATGAGGTGAACACAATCTCATTATTTTATACATGTTACTTTCAGATGTTCGAAGAGCGTATTCCGTTCAACATTGCCAAAGCTTTCTCTAAAACGTGAAATGTATTCGGAGATTGTGAACACTATTGTACGCCTGCTATACGGTTACTAATACATAAGAAAATATGTGCCGGAACGGGCTCGAATCCGGGTTTCCCGCTTTACACCAGCGCTCGCCTTAACCACGTTTTCTATCCATGCACGATTCAGGGCCAGCCCTAAACTTTTATATGTCCTAGTGTCTACGTCCCTTAGAGATCGCAGACAGATATTACGATTCCCGCAGAGGGAGATATGTGGTTTTAGATCGTCAGATCGCTTTTCTTTGAGGTAAAATGCCATAGAATAGTGTCTGTATTTTGCAGTGTCTCTAAATTTTGATGCAGCGTTCCTTTGGAAATGCGTGCATCGAACTATACAACCACTGTGACATATATACACTGGCCTAATGGCTTTCTCGAAAGCTACAAGTGCTATAAACGTAGGTTTGCCTATTACTGAAGCTATGTTGTAAAAGGAAGAGGATCAATATTTCTTCGAGTGGTCATACACAGGCATATCTGTGGAACTCAGTCACCTCCGTGGTCGGCATATACCAGTCCTTCCATTATTTTGCAAGTAACGCGTGTAACAAGTTTCCAACCACGATAAACTGATGGTATTTAATATTGATAGAAACATTAGTTGTACGTGAAATTCTCAATTTCTGCACGAAGCCTGACGAATTTAGCTTGTCTCATATAGCTAACATGCCAGGTGTCATGGTTATGGTTGGTTCTCAATAAAAATCTGAACAATTCTGAGGGAGTGTCTTCTATTCTAGGACCTTGTTTCGACTTAAATATTATTTAAAAAATATGATTTTATGTTGTAAGTTGAGCAGTAAGTTGCAAGTGTTACCTGTGTTGCGCTGTCGCTGTCTATGGCAGAGACAAGATGTGATCTGCAGATGTAGAATCGCGCCAAACCTTCTCTTGTAACCGTTAATACGAGTATTCTGGAGAAACATGGTGGGTCCAGTGTGCGTACAAATATTTGACGACTATCAGCAGTAAGACCCATCAAACGTTGAGCCGAAAATCATGCGAAAGTGCAAGTGTCTGTCACATAGTGCCCTACATTAAATGCTACCACGTGGGATGTGCAGTACATGTTACTTCAGGCACTTCACTCGCTCCGAAATCAAGCAATTGTTGCTTCGGAATAGCAAGTACAATGCAGACATATTGGGTTATCAGTTTGATCAGTTTATGTGAAACAAGATCAGTATAACTCTGTGAAGTGAGTCTCTGTTATATCGTCAAATCACTCGAACTAGTGACTGACATGTATCTACGTATTAGTTCAATACGCACGAACGTAATCCGTTACGAAAAACCAATCACGTTCCACCTGTTTAGCTGCGTTCTAAAGAGCTGTTGATACCTCGCGTCCGCTACGGGATATTCCCGTTTATTGGAAATGTCGGCAGCGCCAATTTGTGCGTGCGGCGTATTGCTGCTCTCAGCGCGGATTTGTCCGTAACATGCTTTCACGGCCTAACTGCCTCTTTGGTGACCAAACCGTATAATGCTACGTATCGTGTTCGTAGTGCTTTTAAGCAGACGTCGTTTTATGTCGGGGATAATATCATTACACCGGCACGCTGCCTGCTTACCACCAGCACAGCGATAGCGTCCGTTCGCGAGTGATTCTCGATGGAAATAGCGCATACCAAAATTAGATTCAGGCAGCAACGGAAATTTCTGAAACACTGTTGCATGCCAGTCGCCAAATTTCTGCAACACTTATCTCGTTTGATATAAGTGAAAGAGGAATACCACACTCACACATCAATGTCCGTCAGATAATTTTGTGTCATAACCTATGGATTAATAATGACGTTCCTCGAAAAATCATCACAATCTAATATTTCCCGCGTTCCCAATTAATGAAGATAGTGACCAACACAGACTTCAACAAGTCCAATATATGATTTAGTTTCAGGTCTATAAGCATATGTCTCCACTTTTCACCTACCCATGTGTCATCTGGGTCCAGGAAAAATAACCCATTATTCTCGTTACGCAAACAAATCGGCCACTTAGTCTAGTTTTCATATCTAAACAAATTCCTCATTTGTGCTCTTAAATTATGTTTATGCAAGGATATTTTAGGGCCATATGTTTTAATCCTATGTCACCAAAATTTAAAACAAAAAATGGCCTTGTCTATCTCGTTTCTAAATAGCCCATATGCACTCTTATCCTAATTTAGAAAACCTACTCACTTGTGCTCGTAAGTTATGTTTATGCAAGTCTAACTTACGACCAGATGCTTTTAGCCTTTTCTTAGTTACAATAGTTTATGACTCAAAATCACCACCTTCCCTCCCCCACTCCTGTAGTTCCTCTGCAAACGAGGAGGAACCTGTGGCACCAGCAAATGGTTCATATGGCTCTAAGCACAATGGGACTTAACATGTGAGGTCATCAGTCCCTTAGACTTCGAACTACTTAAACCTAACTAACCTAAGGACATCACAAACATCCATGCCCGAGGCAGGATTCGAATCTGCGACCGTAGTGGCAGCGCGGTTCCGGACTGAAGCGCCTAGAACCGCTCGACCACAGCGGCCGGCTAGTACCAACATGATGGCTGCCAAGCCCATAGTGCATGAAGTACAACAACATGGCTTCACGAATTGTTTCCAACAGAGGAATTTTGCCTTGGGCATCCCGTTCCCTGGATTTGACGCCTGTAGACATTTTTTTGAAGGGGAAATTTGAAAGACGCTGTCTACAAGGACATACCATCTACTACCGATGATATGAAACAACATACTACTGCAACCTGCTCGGACATCTTCTCTGAAATGCTAGCACGCGTGCAGCAATCGTTCCATACCAGACTGGCAGCGTGTACGGCCGCTGCCGGTGGTCATATTCAACATAGCTGTGATCGTGAGCTGTCTCGTTACTGGTCATGATCCACATAACTAGTGTATGGACCTTGTGTTGTTCTTTAGTGTCTGCTGCCACAGAGTCGATGTAGGAATTTTTCAAAATACGCTATCTCCTAAACGGTCTGCACTTGAGTCATGCAACAAACACGGCTGACATTCTAATTTACAGTACTTTTAGGTCGTTAATGTCATCAGGCAGTATTACATTTTAAAAATGTATGTTTGCACAAAAGTACTTCTAAGCATTTTTACAATCCGTTCACTGGCTAACAGTCGCACCTCTCACTACCAGTCCGTCTGTGGAAACTGCACAACAATAGCATTTTCCATTCCTGCAATATTTCCGCTGCAAGATTTAGGTGACTCAGCCCGCATATACATACATAGTACAATGATCATAGGACCTCTCTACTTACAGATATTGTTTGTTTCCCACTTACATTGGAGTGCATTTGACAGCTTGTGCTTGCACAGCTTTGTGTTACATTTATACATTACATTTGACTTCGAGAACTTACGTTTCCGTTACAGCACATAGTTATCCGTCACTTAATTAACAGAATGTTAACAATATTATAGTAATCGTAGGTACACAGTAGCCCTCCTAAGAGTCTTCACGTGCATTTTCTCTCGTTGTTTGGTATATATACACATAAAAAAATTGCATCACCTCGGTTCCGAGAGATCCGGAACCTGTACAGAATGTTCGAATAGAGATGAACATAAACATCATAGCCGCCAGTTTTATTGCTCATGAAAACCACAAATTGCATGTTGTACCGCCATACAGCGAGACCTTCAGATGTGGTGATTCAGATTTCTGTACACACCGGTTTCTCTGAGTAGCATGTCCTCTTACATTGTTACATGCGAGTATTCGTAGTGGCATCGGTCGGAGAACGGTATTCACATATAGTACAGCCGTTACGGCGCCTTCTATGACCACCAGTGGCGTACGTCGGCCCCGCAAATGCCACCCCAAAACAGCAGGGAAACTCCACCTTGCTCCACTCGCTTGAAAATGTCTCTGAGACTCATCCTGACCGGATTGCCTCCAAATACGTCTCCGACGAATGTTTGGTTGAAGGCATATGCGATACTCATCGGTAAGGAGAACGTGACGCCAATCCTGTGCGATCCATTCGGTCCATCTATACCGTGCTGCATGGTGTCGTGTTTGCAAAGATGGACCTCGCCATGGACGTCGGGAGTGAAGTTGCGCATCATGCAGCCTACTGGGCACAGTTTGAGTCGTAACACGATAACATTACGTCCTGTGGCTGAAATACAAGCATTATTCAACATGGAGGCGTTGCCTTCAGCGTTCCTCCGAGCCATAATCCGTAGGTAGCGGTCATCCACTGCAGTAGTAGCCCTTGGGCGTTCTGAGCGAGGCATGTCATCGACAGTTCCTCTCTCTGTGTATCTCCTCCACGTCCGAACAACATCACTTCCTGGCACAAAGTAACAATCCGGACGCGAACGAACCGCGGTATGGACCGTCTAGGCGTGACTGAACTACAGGCAACACGAGCCTTGTACCTCCTTCCTTGTGGAATGACTGGAACTGATCGGCTGTCGGACCCTCTCCGTTTAATAGGCGCTGCTCATGCATGGTTGTTTACATCATTGGGCGGATTTATTGACATCTCCGAACCGTCAAAGGGAGTGTGTATGTGAGACAGTATCCACAGTCAACGTCTAATTTCTGGAGTTCTTGGAACCGGGTCATGCAAAACCTTTTTTGATGTGCATATTTGCAGTTTCGTTACTGCTGTAGTGATACCAAATAATTACCACTCATCACATCTATACCACAACGTCAACTGTTGATGGGAATCGTCAGTTTGTCCCACTTATAAGGAACAAAATTATATTAATGCGCTTCACCAAATTAGTTTATTGCTACATTGGTTTGATCGATTAGTATTAACAGAGACATTAAAACACGAGGAATATGTGTCACTCTAACAGACCAAAACGCATCGCACCCGATAGTGGCCACCACACAAGTTTATACAGTTAACACCTCACACCGCCGATCTATCCCTGTCAACTAAGTACCAAATCAGATAAAATTCATAACCTACATTTCCAAAGTTCCATTAACAGTCAGTATATCCCCTCGTTGATAGTGCATTGTATAGTAAACTCTCCTGTTGTACTTTAGTAATAATTACACATTTCTGAAAAGCATCTGTACATACACAGAATAAATGGGATGAAACATTGTGATTACCCACTACAACAGTGTTAAGGTGCTGTGCAAGACTATATGTTGTGTCTCCTAAAGGACATTTTTTATACAGCATGAGGTGCACTAGAAATATTTATTGGAAAAAAGCAGTTTTCGGATTTACAACCCATCATCAACGGCATCTGATATAGTGGAACAAACTACTTTCCGTATTTCGATTTCTACAGAATTACAACTGTGTATATGGCAGCTGTTATATGCGAGTATGTCTACTTACATATGTACCTCTGTTAACAGTGACATGCATGGTAGTTAGTACGACAGGATAAAAAATCTGTCCTGTCACATAGTATACAGTTTCCCATGTGTGTTACGGTTGTCAGATCTTTGTAGTGCTTGGGTAGCTCAGTTGGTAAGCACTTTCGCTTGAAATGCAAAGGTCCTGAAATCGAGTCTTCGCCGGCACACAGTTTAAATCTACCACGAAGTATCATTCCATGTGGTGTTTTCTAGTCTGTTGTCACGTTCTTGACAATAGTGTGCTTCCTTATAAAATTTTTATGCCTGCTACTTCGGCTAATTTATGTAACTTAGCAGCACCATTTTACGCTGATCTTCTCTCTGAAACGCGGTTACTGTATTAGCAACGAAGACTAAGGAATCTGTGATCAGATTGTATGAGAGACACATGTCAGCTATGGTTTCAGGCATTTTAGACGCAATTCGGGATTATTCAGCCCAGAACTGAAATAAATACCACTGGTGAGTGACTGTCGTTCGTTCTCATTCCTGCCTTGTGCTCATATCGTTCCAGTACATCTAACTGGAACTAAGCTTTAGAATAGATGATTGTGTCCCATGACCACTTCTTTGGTCTGATGATCTGGTCTGCATTCGTCTATGAAGGTAATGCCTTAGTTCTTTAATATGAAGCAGGTGTTCAGTAACCAATTGGCTAATAGATATTTTTGTGTTTGTAAGTTGAACGTCATTCGAGTTTCTAGCTTATTTTTGTTGCATAGTGAAAGTCATAAGAGCTCTGTTTTCATTCGATGTATCATTCTTCATATCTGTACACTGGCTATTTTTCAAACGTAGTCTTCAATAGTCGATGTGATACGCCAAAGAGGTTATCTGTGTAAGGAATGTGATATTTTGTTTTCAGCTGCATTGTTTTTGCCGGGAACATTCAGAGTGAAGTGAGTGACAGAGTCGGATGTTGGTCAACCTAGTAAACGACCTGCAAATTGCTAACGGAGCACAGCGATAGAGCACAGAATACAAATGCAAATGATGTCGAATTTTCGAAGTATGATTTGGGGAAAATTAATTTGAGAATTGCAGAGATATTCAGGCAATGTCGCTGCATTGCTTGCTAACACGCAAATTATGTGTTTGAAAAGCACTCTTTTTCTTACAGAGCTGAATTATGTGCATGTCAATGTCGTTCAATGGTTAGATACTTATTTATTCAGTTTTCATACGTAAATTTAAAGACATTTTCACAGAACCATTCTGCTCAATTATTCTCTCAAAATGCGATTTTGATTTGTATGTAAGTTTTTTTGTTCTCGAGTTTTGTGTATTGGAGCTGCAAGTCAAAAACTGTGAGTGTCTCACATGTAACAGTTCAATGCGCCACACAATACAAAAATTCAAACGATAGTTTCTCTAGAATACAGTTATAGTTTTATATCGAAATAATCAGCACCCAGTTGCTGAAGAGAAATTTAATTGTTAATCGATTTGAGGAACTAAGTGCCCTTCTGCATAAAGCTGTACAGAAAATGTACCGCAAATGAGTAGAAGTTAGTTAGAAACAAACAAACACCGTCAGAACAGGCCTTCAGAACTCAACAGCACCGACTGGCCGCCGTATCTTCCTCAAACCTTAGGCATCACCGGAAGCGAGTACAGAGGGGCATGTGGTCAGCATACCGCCCTCCCGGGCATTGTTAGGTTTCGTGACTGAAGTAGCTCCTCAGTTTGCCGCACAAGGACTGAGTGCACCCTGCCTGCCAACAACACTTGGCAGACCCAGACTGTGACCCATCCAAGAGCTATGCAAGCCCGAAAGCGCTTAATTTCGGTGATCTGACGGGAATTGGGGTTACCACAGCGGCAAGCCCGTTGGCTTAGACATTATAAAAGAACATCAAAGTTAAAGACGAAAAGCTTAAAAAAAATGTAATCTAAAAATAAAATGGTACATTCTTATAAGTATCCCATTATTTGGGAGTGTCAACAATAAGATGTATGCAGCATATCGCTGTGGTACTGAAAAAAATACAAGAGCGATAAGTAATGTAATAACGAATCCATTAATACAATAAGAGCTCGTAAATGCTTACAAGTGGATCATATGCTTGTAAGAAAATGGTATAAAAATCAAAACAAGTGCAGAAATCATTCCAGAACTGGAGCTAACTAGCTAATGAAATGGATATCTTGATGTTAGTCTCAGGGGGTAAAATACAATAAAACAAAACCATACACAGCTACAGTTATCACTAGTCATAAACAAAAATGTAAGTGCACATAAGCATCGTAATAAGAATTATTCACTGAAGTGCTAAAGAAACTGGTACCGGCACGCATATTCAAATACAGAGATTTATAAACAGGGAGAATATGGCGCTGCCGTCGGCAACGCCTATGTAAGGCAACATACATTGCGACGGACGTGGGTAATTCCAGTACGACAATGCGATACCTCACAAGTCCATAACTGCAACAGAGTGTCTCCAGGAACATTCCTCTTAGTTTCAACACTTCTGCTGGCCACCAAACACCCCAGACATGAACATTATTGAGCACATATGGGATGCTTGCAATGTGCTGTTCAGAAGAGATCTCAAATCCATCATACTCATATGGTTGATGGGCAACCCTACTGGATTCATGGTGTCCATTCACTCCAGCACTATTTCAGACATTAGTTGGGTCCATGATATGTTGAGGGGGCACTACACGATATTGGCTCTTCAGTGAAAAAAAAACCTAAAAATAAATAAAAGTTAATAGCAACGATAAGTGGCACTATAGGTTGGAACTATGGAAATCAGTGTCCAAACAGCTGTAGTGAAGTGGGAGCTATTTGACTGAGAAGTAGCGTCTCTGGCCTCTTAGACCGACAGTTGTGGAGAGAGCAGTGTGCTGACTACATGAGCCTCCATAACCGCTTCCAGTGACTTCTGAAGGCTGAAAATGACAGAGTGGCCGGTCAGTACCATTGGGACTTCCAAGGCCTGTTTGGAAGGAGTTTAGTTTAGTCTAGCCAGTGTTAAATTTTGGGAACTGGCTATAGAGAAAGGAAGGGTGAACACAGTTACACCATAGTACACCTGCCATAAAAAATGCAGGTATCAAGTACGTTCTGTGAAAGAACTGCAACTAGAGGCATTTATGCGGATTGTAAGGTACTGTAAGTTCTACAAGACATCGCTGGAAGTAGTAACATTCAGCAGGTTCTAGCTCAATTAGTTTGGAGATCATTCGTTCCCTCATTTCGCTCGCTCGCTGGTTTTCTTTAAAAATGTACCCTGAAACTGCTGATTGATCATATTATTGTCCAATTTTCAGGTCAAACTCAATTATTTTCATTAAAAAACGCACATTTTCTTCAAAATAAATCGAAAATTAAGAGGAATGAATATTATTTTCTTGTTACATTCACATTGTTTTTATATTTATTTAATTTACTATATCCTCTTAAATTATTCCTTTTACATTTGTCACAAAGGTGAACAACTTTGAGTTTACCCATTTTAGTCTTATAACTATTAAAAATAAAAACTATTAGATTTGTAACCTACTAATATATCAAAAATCGAGTGGACGAGTGCTTATTTAACACGTTTTTAAAAATAAAATGTGTGATGATTGGCGTTACTTACTCTTCATATATTCTGTTGTTGCTATTGTGGTCTTCAGTCCTGAGACTGGTTTGATGCTGCTCTCCATGCTATTCTATCCTGTGCAAGCTTCTTCGTCTCCCAGTACTTACTGCAACCTACATTCTTCTGAATCTGCTTAGAGTACTCATCTCTTGGTCTCCCTTTACGAATTTTACCCTCCACGCTGCACTCCAGTACTAAATTGATGATCCCTTGATGCCTCAGAATATGCCTTACCAACCGATCCCTTCTTCTAGTCAAGTTGTGCCACAAATATCCCTTCTCTCCATTTCTATTCAATATCTCCTCATTAGCTATGTGATCTATCCATCAAATCTTCATCGTTCTTCTGTAGCACCAAATTGCGAAAGCTTCTATTCTCTTCTTTACCAAACTGTTTATTGTCCATGTTTCACTTCCATACATGGATACACTCCCTACAAATACTTTCAGAAACGGCTTCCTGAAACTTAAATTTACACTTGACGTTAACAGATTTCTCTTCTTCAGAAAAGCTTTCCTTGCCATTGCCAGTCTACGTTTTGTATCCACTCTACTTTGATCAACATCACTTATCCCCAAACAGCAAAATTCCTTCACTACTTTAAGTGTCTAATCCCCTAATCTGATTCCCTCAGTATCACCCGACTTGATTCGACTACATTCCATTATCCTCGTTTTGCTTTTATTGATGTTCATCTTATACCCTCCTTTCAAGACACTATCCATATACTCTATCCATATATTCTAAAACACATTTTTATATTAATTAATGAGCGTATGGCATTGGTCCCCCCCATGAACCATGGACCTTGCCGTTGGTGGGGAGGCTTGCGTGCCTCAGCGATACAGATGGCCGTACCGTAGGTGCAACCACAATGGAGGGGTATCTGTTGAGAGGCCAGACAAACGTGTGGTTCCTGAAGAGGGGCAGCAGCCTTTTCAGTAGTTGCAGGGGCAACAGTCTGGATGATTGACTGATCTGGCCTTGCAACATTAACCAAAATGGCCTTGCTGTGCTGGTACTGCGAACGGCTGAAAGCAAGGGGAAACTACAGCCGTAATTTTTCCCGAGGACATGCAGCTTTACTGTATGATTAAATGATGATGGCATCCTCTTGGGTAAAATATTCCGGAGGTAAAATAGTCCCCCATTCGGATCTCTGGGCGGGGACTACTCAGGAGGATGTCGTTATCAGGAGAAAGAAAACTGGCGTTCTACGGATCGGAGCGTGGAATGTCAGATCCCTTAATCGGGCAGGTAGGTTAGAAAATTTAAAAAGGGAAATGGATAGGTTAAAGTTAGATATAGTGGGAATTAGTGAAGTTCGGTGGCAGGAGGAACAAGACTTCTGGTCAGGTGACTACAGGGTTATAAACACAAAATCAAATAGGGGTAATGCAGGAGTAGGTTTAATTATGAATAGGAAAATAGGAATGCGGGTAAGCTACTACAAACATCATAGTGAACGCATTATTGTGGCCAAGATAGATACGAAGCCCACACCTACTACAGTAGTACAAGTTTATATGCCAACTAGCTCTGCAGATGATGAAGAAATTGAAGAAATGTACGATGAAATAAAAGAAATTATTCAGATAGTGAAGGGAGACGAAAATTTAATAGTAATGGGTGACTGGAATTCGATTGTAGGAAAAGGGAGAGAAGGGAACATAGTAGGTGAATATGGATTGGGGCTAAGAAATGAAAGAGGAAGCCGCCTAGTAGAATTTTGCATAGAGCACAACTTAACCATAGCTAACACTTGGTTTAAGAATCATGAAAAAAGGTTGTATACGTGGAAGAACCCTGGAGATACTAAAAGGTATCAGATAGATTATATAATGGTAAGACAGAGATTTAGGAACCAGGTTTTAAGTTGTAAGACATTTCCAGGGGCAGATGTGGACTCTGACCACAATCTATTGGTTATGACCTGTAGATTAAAACTGAAGAAACTGCAAAAATGTGAGAAATTAAAGAGATGGGACCTGGATAAACTGAAAGAACCAGAGGTTGTACAGAGTTTCAGAGAGAGCATAAGGGAACAATTGACAGGAATAGGGGAAAGAAATACAGTAGAAGAAGAATGGGTAGCTCTGAGGGATGTAGTAGTGAAGGCAGCAGAGGATAAAGTAGGTACAAAGACGAGGGCTGCTAGAAATCCTTGGGTAACAGAAGAAATATTGAATTTAATTGATGAAAGGAGAAAATATAAAAATGCAGTAAATGAAGCAGGCAAAAAGGAATACAAACGTCTCAAAAATGAGATCGACAGGAAGTGCAAAAAGGCTAAACAGGGATGGCTAGAGGACAAATGTAAGGATGTAGAAGCTTATCTCACTAGGGGTAAGATAGATACTGCCTACAGGAAAATTAAAGAGACCTTTGGAGAGAAGAGAACCACGTGTATGAATATCAAGAGCTCAGATGGCAGCCCAGTTCTAAGCAAAGAAGGGAAGGCAGAAAGGTGGAAGGAGTATATAGAAGGTTTATACAAGGGCGATGTACTTAAGGACAATATTATAGAAATAGAAGAGGATATAGATGAAGACGAAATGGGAGATACGATACTGCGTGAAGAGTTTGACAGAGCACTGAAAGACCTGAGTCGAAACAAGGCCCCCGGAGTAGACAACATTCCATTAGAACTACTGACGGCCTTGGGAGAGCCAGTCATGACAAAACTCTACCAGCTGGTGAGCAAGATGTATGAGACAGGCGAAATACCCTCAGACTTCAAGAAGAATATAATAATTCCAATCCCAAAGAAAGCAGGTGCTGACAGATGTGAAAATTACCGAACTATCAGTTTAATAAGCCACGGCTGCAAAATACTAACAAGAATTCTTTACAGACGAATGGAAAAACTGGTAGATGCAGACCTCGGGGAGGATCAGTTTGGATTCCGTCGAAATGTTGGAACACGTGAGGCAATACTGACCTTACGACTTATCTTAGAAGAAAGATTAAGAAAAGGCAAACCTACGTTTCTAGCATTTGTAGACTTAGAGAAAGCTTTTGACAATGTTGACTGGAATACTCTTTTTCAAATTCTAAAGGTGGCAGGGGTAAAATACAGGGAGCGAAAGGCTATTTATAATTTGTACAGAAACCAGATGGCAGTAATAAGAGTCGAGGGGCATGAAAGGGAAGCAGTGGTTGGGAAAGGAGTGAGACAGGGTTGTAGCCTCTCCCCAATGTTATTCAATCTGTATATTGAGCAAGCAGTAAAGGAAACAAAAGAAAAATTTGGAGTAGGTATTAAAATTCATGGAGACGAAGTAAAAACTTTGAGGTTCGCCAATGACATTGTAATTCTGTCAGAGACGGCAAAGGACTTGGAAGAGCAGTTGAACGGAATGGACAGTGTCTTGAAAGGAGGATATAAGATGAACATTAACAAAAGCAAAACGAGGATAATGGAATGTAGTCAAATTAAATCGGGTGATGCTGAGGGAATTAGATTAGGAAATGAGACACTTAAAGTAGTAAAGGAGTTTTGCTATTTAGGAAGTAAAATAACTGATGATGGTTGAAGTAGAGAGGATATAAAATGTAGACTGGCAATGGCAAGGAAAGCGTTTCTGAAGAAGAGAAATTTGTTAACATCAAATATAGATTTATGTATCAGGAAGTCGTTTCTGAAAGTATTTGTTTGGAGTGTAGCCATGTATGGAAGTGAAACATGGACGATAACTAGTTTGGACAAGAAGAGAATAGAAGCTTTCGAAATGTGGTGCTACAGAAGAATACTGAAGATAAGGTGGATAGATCACGTAACTAATGAGGAGGTATTGAATAGGATTGGGGAGAAGAGACGTTTGTGGCACAACTTGACTAGAAGAAGGGATCGGTTGGTAGGACATGTTTTGAGGCATCAAGGGATCACAAATTTAGCATTGGAGGGCAGCGTGGAGGGTAAAAATCGTAGAGGGAGACCGAGAGATCAGTACACTAAGCAGATTCAGAAGGATGTAGGTTGCAGTAGGTACTGGGAGATGAAGCAGCTTGCACAGGATAGAGTAGCATGGAGAGCTGCATCAAACCAGTCTCAGGACTGAAGACAACAACAACAAACATGGCATTGGTACCGGGAGGCCCTCGCGGGGCGGTTTGGCCGCCGCCCCATAAGTTCTTTAACGCCACTACGGCGACTTGCGAGTGAATGGGGATGAAATGATGATGAAAGACACACAACACCCAATCATCTCGAGGCAGAGAAAATCCCTGAAGCCGCTGGGAATCGAACCCGGGACCCCGTGGGTAGGAAGCGTGAACACTACCGCAAGACCACGAGCCTCGAACATTTTTATATTGACTATTATGTTTATTTTTGTGTGTTGGTTTTCTGTAAAAACAATTTTAATCTTTAATTTCTTTACTAATTTTACATTTCTTTGTAGATTAATCAGTTACTTTTTTCATCATTATCAATAGAAACTGATACTTTAGAATTTTGTTCACTAGGAATCCATTGTAAATGATTTTTGATAATAATATTTAGAAATCTTTGTCCACATCCATAAGGAATTCCTTTTTCACTGTACACATTTACATTGTATTCATTCATTCATTGTCTACACATTGTTGTTGAAACGGCTGGTTAAATCTGCAGAACAGATCAGGTAGTTGGAATTGTGGAAAGTGGCCAAAAATGAGTGGCTGTCAGTTACACACGAACACATATAACTCTATTTAGTTGCCCACATATTACAGCGCAAGTTTCCGACCTTATCTATCGACTTAAAACGTCACACAATCCAATGGCTTAATTTTAAAGTGGCTGAAGGCCCATGCTTTAAAACACAACTACAAGAAATTTTCAAATTGCAGAAAGTGCAAGGTTTTATCTTAAAATAATATTTTAAATGAGGCTGAAGGCCCAAACAATACAAGGCTTCACAAGTAATGAACATTCAATTTTAAAACGGCTCAAGGCCCATTACTAAAACCCAACTAAAAGTATACAAAGTACAAACATCGGCTAGGAGCCATTAAAATACACAATCAAACACCAATAAGAAAAGGTAGTACAGTCAGCGGCATTCAGAAGTTTCTGGGGGTCAGTCTGCACTTGAAATATTAACGTTCGCTTAGGGGAGACAGGTAGTCCGCTCAACTATATCTGATCCGCTCGCAAGCCAACCAAGAGACAGTCAACGGATCCACCGACAAGACGACTTTCTTTCCACTGCACCAGTGCTCAAGGAAGTCCAATGCTACAACGTACAAGGCATAGTCACCCACAACGAAGTATTCATAAGCTGTCAAAACTGCACACATGTGTTTGACAGCGATAACACAGTGATGAAAGAACACTGCCTGAAACTTATGTCAGTGGCCAGGGCAGGTAAACGGAACGCTAACGGCTACAAAGAAAATTCCGCTGGTGCAATTGGACTTCAAATAACCAAAATACAGTTAAGCTCCACCGGTTGGTGGCCAAACTTTCGCCAACTCGAACACTCACTGTTGCTCATGGGAATCCCCCAACAGCCAAGAATGAAAACCAAACGCACAATGTGAACGGACTGGCTTCAATAATGAAATCATCACTCAACTTTGATGTTCTGGGTCTGTGAGCCACGAACCTCGTACGAATCGGATCAACTCCCGCACACTCTGAGACTGCGTAGAGACTTCCAGCGGGCCTTGCCCACAGCACCGCACGGACATTTCCTGGCTGATCCACAACAACCGACCCACTGCCGTACACCGCCTAGCCGGAAACTATAAGCAGCAGACCAAAGTTCGTACAATGTGCGAATATCGATGCACACCGCTGCTGCCACACGTAGAAAGAGGAAGAACCACAGCATAACTGCAATAACCACAGGAAACGAAATGCAGAGTAACAGTCAAGGTTTAAACCAACCCATAAGCCAGGGCCAGCACGGCTTAGTAGTGTAATCATATTGTGTGAATTTTTGTGAAGTAAAATTATCAGTGGTCCGGTCAGTCTTACAATATTTACACAATTTATATTTAAGAGCTTACATTTCCATAAAAAATTTATTAGATTTTTATAAAATGTTTTGATTTTTGTAACGTATCTTTCAATATATTTATTAACTCAGACGTTAATTCTGATGGTTTATTACAGTCTTTGCCAAATAAAAATAAATTAGTCGAACCACCTTTAACAAATTTTTTGGGAATTCATTATATTCATAAAAAGTTCACCTTTGAAACATGCAATAATTCACTAAAATATCTGAATGAAGCCTTTAATGCAGTAGGTAAACCTGGAAATGGCCTACTGATACAAATAATCCTGTCTGAGGAACATCGGCAGTTGAGTATTATACCAGGGGCTGAAAATAAAACTACAGTTGTAAAGTTCTTTTATTATCACATGACCTGTTTTGGGCTCTTATACAGTCCTCTTCAGGCATCGTACTGAAAGTAGCAAGAGGCAGGAGATAATTTTTACATGCAGCAATACACATAAAAAACAAGAAATTCATAAAAATATTTCAGAAATGCCACACATCATTCACACTACTAAAAGCATATACAAAACTGTAAAAACATAAATAAACAAAAAGGCTTTAAGAAATAAAGATAACATTTACAAAAACATTATCTTGGCATGTTTCTTGAATGTCGCAGGTACTGCTGTCCTCTAGCAGATGAAAATTTGAATTACATACCGACTGAATCTGTTTCAGACCACCTGCTACTGTGCACACCCGATTCAGAGGCTGTAGATAGGAGCGACATCCTTTATTACTTAAACTGCGTTCTTAGCTTGAGATATCATTTTCTCTCTCTCTTCTTCATATTTATCCGATGCATCTTGTATTTTTGATTCACTTAATGTATAATAATACTTACAACTATCATCTTCAGACCAATCATGTAGCCAGCTTGGGTGGCCTAGTGGTTCTAGGCACTACAGTCTGGAAATACGCGACCGCTACGGCCGCAAGTTCGAAACTTGCCTCGGGCATGAATGTGTGTGATGTCCTTAGGTTAGTTAGGTTTAAGTAATTCTATGTTCTAGGGGACTGATGGCCTTAGAAGTTAAGTCTCATACTGCTCAGAGCCATTTGAACCATTTGAACCAATCATGTAGTTACCTAATTAGACACAAATCTCCAAAATCTTCTGTGTAATGAAATTAGGGAATCAATTGTTTTTCAACCTCTCTATTTTCTTCGATAGCTTTCATAATGTTATCAAGCAAACTTTCAGTTTCTTCTTTTACTTATTCGATTGTGTCAATAATGGGTTAATATTTTTTTAATGTTCTGTTCTTGATTGGTTCTCCCAAAGTTGAATTGTCCTTTCAATTTTTCAGCTTTGTTTCAACTTAGTTTAGCTTTTTATGATGATCTGTTGATCTTTGAAACAAAATATTTAATAGTGATCAATAAATATTAATAAAGTATGTTTCAGTGTTTATTATTGTAGATTATCGTTTATGATGTTCAAGCATCTTGTTCTAAGTTTATGAAAAGATGTTTTACTTCTGAATTTATCTTCATTTGGATTTTGAGTCATTTCTTTTGCAAAAAGTCCAAACTGACCATTCCAACATTTACTATACATTTTTTTAAATCATCAATTTCAAAATCACTTCCAGTGAACTTACAATATATATGATTTGCATTGTGTCATCTTGTCTGTAAATATTCAAAAAATCAAGATTATCTCTGACTCATTGGTTTTACATGAGTGAAGTAAAAACTGTTCCCTTAAGTCTAATTCTACTAAAATACCTTTGAAGTATATCTTGAATTTCAAGAATGAAACTGTCAAACACTATAATTCTTCATTATTTCCAATGAAAGTAGTGATTTTTTCAGTAATTTTATCTTTCATTTCGTCACACACTTTCACGAATTCCGAGTTTTTTTGCTGATCTAAGCTTTTAGAATAAATAATTAACTTTCTCCAATTCAACCACCCAGGTGCTAAAATACAATTATCGATTGATAGTGTTTTCTTCCACAACTTCTTGGTCCTATGATTGCACATTAAATAGAAGTCAATAAAAGTTAACAGTGCTCATAGATTGGCTTCTTGGGAATTCTTATTGGTTCCCTATCGGGTTTCATGTAACTAAGCAAACAAATTATTAATACATGAGGTGTCTATTTCAAGTGAGTAGTAAATCATCTGTTCTAGAAAATAGTGAACAGCATATACAGAAGACAGCTATAGTAATATGGCACTTGTTGGTTTATATTCAACGTTTTTAATTCCAAATATTAAATCGAAAAATAAAAAATTATACTCTGATGGAGAAACGATCGAAATTCCTTTGAGTTAGTACAGTTTAAAAAGTATTTTAACAAATTTATTCGTTCAAAAAGCCTAATATTAATTTTAAAACAGATGAAATTTTATACAGGGTAACTATTGAGAGACTTCTAAAACTATATATAGATGTTGTTGTTGTTGTGGTCTTCAGTCCTGAGACTGGTTTGATGCAGCTCTCCATGCTACTCTATCCTGTGCAAGCTTCATCATCTCCCAGTACCCACTGCAGCCTACATCCTTATGAATATGCTTAGTGTATTCATCTCTTGGTCTCCCTCTACAATTTTTACCCTCCACGATGCCCTCCAATACTAAATTGGTGATCCCTCGATGTCTCAGAACATCTACTACCAACCAATCCCTTCTTCTAGTCGAGTTGTGCCACAAACGTCTCCCCAATCCCATTCAATACCTTCTCATTAGTTATGTGATCTACCCATCTAATCTTCAGCATTCTCCTGTAGCACCACATTTCGAAATCTTCTATCCTCTTCTTGTCTAAACTATTTATTGTTCATGTTTCACTTCCATACATGGCTACACTCCATACAAATATTTTCAGAAACGAATTCCTGACACTTAAATCTACACTCGATGTTAACATATTTTTCTTATTCAGAAACGCTTTGCTTGCCATTGCCAGTCTACATTTTATATCCTCTCTAATTCGACAATCATCAGTTATTTTGTTCCCGAAATAGCAAAGTTCCTTTACTACTTTAAGTGTCTCATTTCGTAATCTAATTCCATCTGCATCACCCGACTTAATTCGACTACATTCCATTATCCTCGTTTTGCTTTTGTTGATGTTCATCTTATACCCACCTTTCAAGACACCGTCCATTCCATTCAACTGTTCTTCCAAGTCCACTGCTGGCGGCTCACCTCCAACTGCGCAACGCTACGCGCTGTTAGCATCCAGCTGCCGCTGCCCAACACTACAATGGCAGACAACAATGCAAACCAGCCACAGACTGCACACGACACAGCCAGTGATTTTTCATACAGAGCGCTACGTGCCGTTACCAATAAGAAAACGTAAACAGCCTACTTACAGACCCCTCTTAAATAAGTTACCAATAGTTACATAAGTACTAGCATTAATGGACGACACGGCTTGTGAATCGAATGTTTGAATAATATCTTCCTCACGCGGATCACCCACTACAAATATGCTTTTCATTTTGTACTATGCGTCTATGACAGTAAAATGATTACCATATGCTTAAATATATCATAAAAATGCTTTTTCCGAGTTGTAGGCAGTTCCCGCAACAGCTCAGAAATTGTTTCATTATACATGTCGCAACACCTCACACCTAACTGACAGCAGGACACAACGGCACCATGTAATGGCTACCACACTGTTGTAGAGCCTACACTGTATGACTGTGAAGATGGTTATTATTATTTTTATCACTGATTACCGTTATTACTGTTGTTGTTACTGTGGTTGTGATGTTGTAAGTGGCAGCCTGAAGTCTTCCAGATTTTCTCAGCTCAGAAGTGAGGAATCCAGCACTCAGGCCATTTACAATATCAGGCCTAATTATAAAAATACTCTCCTGGAAATTGAAATAAGAACACCGTGAATTCATTGTCCCAGGAAGGGGAAACTTTATTGACACATTCCTGGGGTCATATACATCACATGATCACACTGACAGAACCACAGGTACATAGACACAGGCAACAGAGCATGCACAATGTCGGCACTAGTACAGTGTATATCCACCTTTCGCAGCAAGGCAGGCTGCTATTCTCCCATGGAGACGATCGTAGAGATGCTGGATGAAGTCCTGTGGAACGGCTTGCCACGCCATTTCCACCTGGCGCCTCCGTTGGAACAGCGTTCGTGCTGGATATACAGACCACGTGAGACGACGCTTCATCCAGTCCCAAACATGCTCAATGGGGGACAGATCCGGAGATCTTGCTGGCCAGGGTAGTTGACTTACACCTTCTAGAGCACGTTGGGTGGCACGGGATACATGCGGACGTACATTGTCCTGTTCCCTTGCCGGTCTAGGAATGGTAGAACGATGGGTTCGATGACGGTTTGGATGTACCGTGCACTATTCAGTGTACCCTCGACGATCACCAGAGGTGTACGGCCAGTGTAGGAGATCGCTCCCCACACCATGGTGCCGGGTGTTGGCCCTGTGTGCCTCGGTCGTATGCAGTCCTGATTGTGGTGCTCACCTGCACGGCGCCAAACACGCATACGACCATCATTGGCACCAAGGCAGAAGCGAATCTCATCGCTGAAGACGACACGTCTCAATTCGTCCCTCCATTCACGCCTGTCGCGACACCACTGGAGGCGGTCTGCACGATGTTGGGGCGTGAGCGGACGACGGCCTAACGGTGTGCAGGACCGTAGCCCAGCTTCATGGAGACGGTTGCGAATGGTCCTCGCCGATACCCCAGGAGCAACAGTGTCCCTAATTTGCTGGGAAGTGGCGGTGCGGTCCCCTACGGCACTGCGTAGGATCCTACGGTCTTGGCGTGCATCCGTGCGTCGTTGGGGTCCGGTTCCAGGTCGACGAACACGTGCACCTTCCGCCGACCACTGGCGACAACATCGATGTACTGTGGAGACCTCATGCCCCACATGTTGAGCAATTCGGTGGAACGTCCACCCGGCCTCCCGCATGCCCACTATACGCTCTCGCTCAAAGTCCGTCAACTGCACATACGGTTCACGTCCGCGCTGTCGCGGTATGCCACCAGTGTTAAAGACTGCGATGGAGCTCCGTATGCCACGGCAAACTGGCTGACACTGACGGCGGCGGTGCACAAATGCTGCGCAGCTAGCGCCATTCGACGGCCAACACCGCGGTTCCTGGTGTGTCCGCTGTTCCGTGCGTGTGATCATTGCTTGTACAGCCCTCTGGCAGTGTCCGGAGCAAGTATGGTGGGTCTGACACACCGGTGTCAATGTGATCTTTTTTCCATTTCCATTTCCAGGAGTGTAGTATGCTTTGTCACACTTGGAATCTGTTAATATGCAACAATATTTGAAGTTAAACATCCAGTCTAGAACCTACGGAACATATTTAGACAGCATTTACGAGTGCATTGTTATTGTGAACAAACGACACAGTGTTGTTGTGTGTGTGTTCATTCTTGCTTGTTAGTGGCACGATTACGTAACGACCATAAGGCTCACATACTTATAACATTTACCAGTACTCCTAAAGAGATTTTAAGGCAACATTTTGGTTTACTTGAAAATACATTCTGGATTTAAAGTACTTTCTGTGAGATACCAGATGAAACAGTGGTAAATGTGAAAGCTACACGATTTTATCACGACGCTGCTAATGAGTGACAATTTACAATGTTGCTTTTGCGGTTTATCTATTTTATATCTGCACAGTTTTTCTGAATTATTCTGGAAAGTAAAACATGTTTAAGTAGTAACTTTTGTGGTATAGCTACAAGGAGACAGCCTTTTCCGTAGCACAACAATATACGTTACAGCACAGTACTTTCCTCATCACGGCAATAAGCGTAATAGCTAAGATATTTATACGCAAAGCATTTCACTTTTGTTTATCATGAGGTAAGTACATTGACTTCTTCAGAACTTTGCTTTCGGAGTACGATAACTACGACACTGAAACGTAATTATCTTATAGGAAGACGCACATTCAGCGCTACAGGACACACATTTGAGTGATTAACTTTGTACTTGAACCATTTATTTTTCAAGATTTTAAATTATATATAAAGTTTTCCCTGATACATTTCACTCCATTCCTGTAATCTGCAACACCTGAAGGTATAATTACATTAATCCTCAGGGAGGTACACGCCTACTTTGTGTACCATGTGTATGGCAAGCACAAGGAGCCCTAGCTAATATGGTATTTGCTTATATAACTTTACACATCGGTACCATATTTCTCTAACACATAAATTACACAGCTATCTGATCATTTAACTGAAAGAAACAAACATTTATTATACTACATCAGTGACAGATGTTTACATAATTACACAGTTGGATAACTTCACAATTACGAAACTGTATTTTGTCTCTACTTTGTGAACTGTTCATGTGGTTTCAGAACCATTGTGATACTATGAGAGCTTTGAATGATGTATTTGGTATGGGATCATGATTTTTAAAGTACGTTTGAGGCGGATGACACTTTTGACATGAGCAGAGAATTTTTTTTAGGTTTTGAAATTATTGGAGGAAGCTACGACGATTTTGAGATTTGACTGAGGTGTTATGATGTTATTATTACGAGAACTATGTGTATTATGCTGTTGTGGTATGTTTATGGTCAATAAGCTGATGCTATATGAGTTATTTGATTATGCTATGTATCTGTTATGATGAAATATTGAAGAAGTGTCGACGAATAAGGTAAGGAATAAAGAGTAGTGGTTAGGGACTCTGGTTTGTGAAAAAGGATGTCGGAAACCGAGAATCGTACTTTAAGAGTTATGAAATGTATGTAAATGCGTGAATGTATTACAATGCCGACGAAAACTTTTTGGACACTGTTATATTTTGTTTCTACAGATGTGTAACGCAAATTCTTGACCTGTGAAATTTTTTATATGAGACTGCCACTGTAGCGGAAACTAGTGTCGTAAATATTTCGGTAAGAAAGTTAAGTGACTACCTGCACGTAATACGTCTTGGGCACCCAGCTGGGCGACAGCCACCTGGAAACAGGCCATTAGTGTGTGCCTTTCAGAGGCAAGAGAAAAAAAGGCCATTATCCTCGCTATTGACATTCCTTTGTAGAAAGCATAGTAAATACGACACCCACAAACTTGAAAACATGATTACACTGTAGAGTTCTTAATTTATGATATTTACTGAAATGAAATGATGAGCAACGCTTCATGTCTATTGTCTTGCTAGTTGGAAGATTGTTTACTGCATTATGAAATGCCTTATGGCTAGCGAATGACGTTTCACGCCTTGCTTTGCCTATTTTGTTTAATATCTAGTTTCTAGCTGCACTGCAACATTGGTTAAAATAAAATTTAATACATGTACTAATCTAGTTGTTTTATGCCTACAGATCCAGTAAAAAAATTATTATCTACTTCCAAGAAAATGAGGGAATATAGACATTTCCCTACACAGGAACTGCATAAATAATTTTTTTCACGACTTGGCAACTTATCTGCTAGCGTATGTTCTCGTGATGCATCACTCTAGTGTTAAGATGTGACATAGGTATTAAACATTTTTACTGTAATATTTTTTCTGCTTCAGCTTTGTCTTGTTTAGATATAATTTACCGCATTTGCTGCTGCTGTTTTGCCAGGCATAGTGCTACTAAATTTCACTTTGTATTCCTCTGTTAAGCTAGTTTTACGACTGATTTGTTTTTCTTGTTTGCTGCGCATTGCCTTATATTAGTTTTAATATTGCTGCTTGCTTTGACAACTTCAATTTTTTTCATTGTTGTTTGTATTAATTGTTTTGTGCTGCTGCATTGCCTCGTCCCTTAGTTTAGCATCTGAGCTCAGTAGATTTTAAGTTAGCTTAAGAAGGGGTAGACTATGTAAGAAAATAACTATGATGAATTGGAAGAAATGCATTGAGAAGCTATTAGAAAATGGTTTGGCCAAGAAAAAGGTAGTGTATAGTGGAGAAAAACTATTTTTGAAAGAGGATGTGAGCATAACACAGAAAGCAGGCTTCGATATGACTTTTTGGAAATAATGAAGAATGAATGGAGATCTCCGAGAAGTAAAGAAAGTTTTGTTTGCAAAATACTGCAGTAAAACAAACCCTGTCCTTTCTTTGTGTTATCCCACTATGTGTTTGTGTACCCTTGTGTATTTGCTTTTCTTCCTGTCTCTGTGTACTGTTCACAGAATTTTTTCTCTTCTAATACTAAGCTACATTCACTATGATGAGGAATACTGTTATCCTCAAATATAATTTGCATTAATAACATGTTATTTACTTTGTAAAGATGTTTACACATTATATATTCTGTTTTGTTTTAATGCTCATGTGTGAAGTTGATGTTTCAAAAGTTATTCTGGTTTTTTTATGTATGTACTTATGTCGTAATTTTTGTAACAATGATGTATTTGTTTTTTCGATTCTTTTGTAAAGCCTGTATTACTGTAAATGGTATCTGTATTGTTATGTTCTTTAATGATGTGTTTTGTACCTTTGTTATTGTATTCTTATGTTATAAAATGGTAATTGACACCAGTACATCAAATTAAGTAACTGGTAAATTACATTTCACTGCACACGTTTCTGTTGGTCATAGTATATGGACAATATGTGAGAAGTAAGGACTGACAGTGTTTGCAGGTGTATTGATAATTCAACAAGGGACTGGTTAACAGCATTGCTGGTTCTAAGGACAATTCCAAAAACTTTGTGAGTGGACAAGTGGTGGGTTATGGACTTGCTATATTATCCGCAAGACTCTTCAATGGTGATTGTGCGCCTGCACAGTCAAACAGATGGCTGCTGGCTATCTCTACAAGGACTGAAGTGGGTGTACACCTTTGATGACTCCCCAATACCAATATTTCTACAAGGACTGCAGTGGGTCTGCACCTCTGATGGCCCACCAATACCGTAATCTCTACCAGGACTACAATGGGTCTACTCTGTGTTGACCTACCTACCAATACTCTTCAAAACTTCGACTGACTCTGCTGTGGGTTTGCTCTGTTGTGGTCCATTACCTGTCTGCATGTCAAGAGTCAGCACTGTCTTTCCGTTGGAAGGACAACACTACTTCTTCAAGACTGCATGGAAATCCACTACTTCTGTGTGCATTTTCTTATATTGCTTAGTCTTTGAGAAAAAGACTACTATTCTGTGATGAATGATCAGGACTGTCTATATGGACTGTGAGAAATTTTAGCTTTTGACCAACATTGTATCAATAAGTGTGTGCATTTGATTTCTTTGCTATTGTAATCATAATTATGAAAAAAATGTTTCAAATCTGTATTGGCCACTGCCCAAAACAATTTGTAATTTTTTCTTGTGGGGAGCATGGGGGCTATGTAAGTAGGCTGTTTAGGTTTTCTTATTGGTAACGCCACATAGCGCTCTGTATGAAAAAATCACTGGCTGTGCCGTGTGCAGTCTGTGGCTGGTTTGCATTGTTGTCTGCCATTGTAATGTTGGGCAGTGGCAGCTGGATGCTAACAGCGCATAGCGTTGCGCAGTTGGAGGTGAGCCGCCAGCAGTGGTGGACGTGGGTAGAGAGATGGCGGAGTTTTGAAATTTGTAAGAATTGGTGTCTCGAACTGATATATATATATATATATATATATATATATATATTATGACTATTAAGATAAATACATTGTTTGTTCTCTATTAAAATCTTTCATTTGCTAACTATGCTTATCAGTAATTAGTGCCTTCAGTAGTTATTGGCGAACAGATAAGGAACACTTCATCTATCGTGATTCTGCTTGTAGTGTGGATATGATAACCTATTCAAACCTTGATGTACTCAGAGACCTGCACAGGTGTCCCAGGAAGAACGGTCAGTATTCAGGGATATGACAGGAACAACCGTTGGGAGCAGAAAAGTCGAGTAAACATCGACTCTAAAGTACATACGTTAGAGGCTATGAGCATTTCATCTTCTGTAATGTGAAACGAACCTCTACACTGCCGACACTTTGCATTCCGCATTTTGTGAGGAGGTAATTTGGACCAAAGCAAGAAAAGATGGTAAACATGGGCACAGTTCACATCTTAAGACGTACGGTCACTTGTTCAACTAAAGTACACAGAACCGAAGATTAGGAAGTAGTTCTCATATATCTTAAGATGTGCATTTAAGAACCTGTGTTTACTAGATTTTTTTTTTCTTCCAATGATCGTTCTTGTCAAATATCTGAATGTTAGCCATTCCTCGTGGGACGCCCTGTATATGTAAAGGTATTTAGGAAACTTTGTCAATATCCTTGCATGCGACATGGCAAGCGTATGTATGCTATTTTCCTTGTTCTCGCAACACGTCTCGTCAGAAAAATCTTCGGTGACAAGAAACACATTAACATGAACATAGGCTTTCACCTATAATTCGTTCCATTTTCATTGAGATATTTCGTCATGAAACACATAAACAAGTTAGATACGAGATGTTAAATTAAATGTGACATCGATCACTATTTAATATACATGCTGTCACAGAGTTATTAATGAACCCTCTCTGAGGGAAGGGACTGAAGAAGCAGAGTCCTTTCCTTATGTTGGTATAAACTTCCGAAATTAGTTCTCTTATCGTAAAGAGAAAGAAGTACATCGGCCTGTAATTAGCTGATATACTATGTTCGAGTAAAAGATAAAACACTTTCATATAAAGTTTCGTTTTGTACGTTACGCCTTTCGAGAGAATCTACTGAAACTGCAATATCACGCGACGGAGGACAAAGTGTTTGATCCAATGGTCGTTCGCGATAAGAATTTTGTTACATTTCCCTCGATCACGTTTGTGAGATTTCAATATTGAAGTTGTTATAATAATAATAATTATTATTTGTTTTGAATATGTTTATCTTAGCGAATCAAGTAGTGATTAATAATACTGAGTTTAAATATTTCACACAAAATTATCAAATACTGGTGGAACGTACGCAGTAGCGCTATACGTAGCGATCGTTTTCAGCTGATGGTCCGCAGTAAAAAAAATAATTAAATTTTTATTTAAGCAAATAGTATAATTTAAAACTCGATCCGAAATTACAGGTCACGGTGGGTACTACCATGAGCAGATAACGATTCCACTGGACTTCCATTCACAAATGCTTGAAGTAAAAATCATAGATGATGAGTGATCAGGTAATTTCTAATTACCAAATTAATATGTAGAAAACTCATCAGTTCTCACCAGAAGGGTTGCGGCTGTAAGGATTTTTCGAATCATTTTTGATGGTGAATAATTACAATCTGCTGGTCTTAAAATGGCTGTTTTAGGACCCAGAAATTAAGTCTTTACTAGACAGAGAACAACAGATGCAATACAATACAATTAATTTAGTAGAATGATAATGAAACAATAAAACGACACAGCATATATCGTATACACGGTGTAACGTAATAGTTTAACTATTACTTAAATATATTCTCCGAAATGCACAAGGTAAGGGCGATTGATAAGTATTATTCAGCCCAATAAGGCTCATTTATTGTCAATGTATGTTATGGGTGGCAATGTGTTAATCAAACCTCTTGCTGCACCCAAGAATGGTAAATGCATTGAAGGATTTGGTCTTCGAGTCTAAAATCCTGATCTGAAGACTTTATTCTTCATTAATGTCATACATGTAAAAATTGAAAGGACATGATATCTAAATTGTTCCCGCCTTGTTATTTTATTTGTTTCTTTTCTATTCCTGCGCCAAGAGAGTCTGTTTTATTTTTACACCAGTGTTGCTAGTTCAATAAAGCTGTCTTGAAACTCTGGTGTCTCGAGTCAATGAATCTGCAAATTAGCCAACAAAATCGTAATCAACTGTTACTAGTGATGTACAATGTTAACAAATTCTATTTTTTTTGTGATTTTTAGTTTCTTTATCGAAATTGGCAGTTCTTCAATCAAGTGGTTCTCGGAATTCCTTTTAGAATCAACTCATACTACAGTTCAGGACTTCATATTTTTTCCCACAAATGATATTGAAGCTTGTTTGCTTTGGGACTTAAAATGGGAAGTTCCTGACGAAGCTTCTGTGCGATTTTAGTTTATGATCTCAGCGTGATAGTTTCACTGCTCGTTTGCTTAACATTGATATTTTACATCTTCTATATGCAACGCAGGAAAGACTGTCTGCAGTGCGGTATGATAAGCACAGTGAAACTTGTGAAGGATACTAAATACGCCATTCTGCGTCAAAGGATTAAATGTCGTCGGGAGAACCTCGAAAGGTACACTAGGATTGTCGTCAAGTCGGATCCAAAAAAGTGTGAAGGATACTAAATACGCCATTCTGCGTCAAAATATTAAGTGTCGTCGGGAGTACCTCGAAATAAACACTAGGCTTGTCGTCAAGTCGGATTCATATTTTTATTGCAGTTCCAAGGACTGCGCACCTGGAGGAAATGAAAGGGTCAAATATTTGGAACATACACAAGAAACATACGTTTGGATCATATACAAGAAACTTACTATAGTCAGTTCAGTCATTGGTCCTGTGAAACCAAATTACGTAATGGTACGTAACACTCTAGAGTTATTGAAAATGTATTATATATGAAACTGAGTGAGTAAATACTTCTGCTTTTATTACCCATTCCTCAGCTGACAACATTGAAGGGTTTTACTGTATTGCTTTAAATTTCATCACCATCGTTATGCTACAGAAATAGAATATTTTGCATAGGAGTAAACCAAATCAATGCACCTTAATTATTAATCATGTATCATTTATTACATAGCTGCATCTTTGGTAGAAAGTTAACAGCAGTAGAAATTAAGCTTCGAAGTTTGCCTAGTTTGTGTCTGTCGACGCCATATTATACTACGTTTAGCTGAAACATTTCGTGCCAAAACCGAAGCACTTTACTACATATATTTAAATCACCGCTGTGTCGAAAAGTAGTTGTACAAGTAGCATAAAGAAGTAGATACGCTAATCACCTGTTTGTCTGTCTGTATTCAAATACACTGATGAGCTAAAATAATATGTCCACCAGCTTAAAAGCTTATTTGTCCGCCTTTTGAACGAAATACTCCACTGACCTGCGTATCAGGGATCCGACAGTTCGTTGGTAGGTTTTTGGGGCTACGTGGGATAAAATGACCTCGCACAGGTTATGTAAGACGCGTAAGTAACGGACCTTTGATTAGCTTATACGGTGATGGCGCCCGATAGAGACCCAGATGGGTCCACAGGATTTCCATCAGGCGAATATGGTCTCTGAGACCTCAATGTGGGTTTCCTATAATGTTTCTCATCCCCTCTGGAGCACGGTTCTGACCCTGAAAAAGGGATGAAATAGCTCTAACCACTATGGGACTTAATATCTGAGGTCATCAGCTCCATAGAAAAATGGTTCAAATTGCTCTAAGCACTATGGGACTTAAAGTCTGAGGTCATCAGTCCCCTAGACGTAGAACTAGTTAGAAATTCTTCCAATCCATATGTGGTATACAGCAAACAAGTACTTAACAGTATTGGTTAAAAACAGTCTTAGTAGCAATTTCAGTTCTTTTTTTATTTTTCAACGAGGCGTTTCATCTTATTTAGGCATCTTCAGGTTATCTTTTCTAGATGGACGCGACAGGCACCAAGATCTGCATACACGTTCTTGTTCACAGGAGCGAGTAACAGAGTAAGGTGGGGGCTCAGGTAGTAAGCATAACGGCGTTATGCTTGAACAAGCATTTAGGAAACCAAGAAGTTGGTTTGCAGTTCCTATATACTGTCGTGGTCATCTGTAGAAAGAGACTGAAAGGGCGGTGAAGCCTCAAATAGTCGATGATGTGAAACTTCCTGGCAGATTAAAACTGTGTGCCGGACCAAAACTCGAACTCGCGACCTTTGCCTTTTGCGGACAAGTGCTCTACCAACTCTGCTACCCAAGCACGACTCACGCCCCGTCTTCACAGCTTTGCTTCTGCCAGTGCCTCGTCTCCTACCGCATTCTGGAGCCAATGATGTATTGGACGTCGACATAATATAACGTGACGGCCGGAGATCTGGTGGCTCCCTAAAGCGGTATAGGCGACAATCTGGGTCTGAACTGGGTGTTGGAGTGTTTGATATGGTAAAACCATCTAGCTGCACCACCACATAAAGGTCAGAGGACCGGACCCACGAAAGAAAGGTGCACTCTTTGCCACTGAACTGAACTCGATTCCGCTGGTCAGGGCCTACGGGGCTGATGTGCTCCGGTTACCATGTAGCTGATCACTCAGCATCGGTATCTGGTTGAAGTCTGGCGGGTTTAATGACATAGTCCTTTGCTGTGCACGCTCAGTAGTTTCTAAGCACCCTGTTCAGCGCACGTTTATGAAAAGGACTGCGCAGCAGACGACGCCTTACGCGTTGTTATGATGAGCCAACGAGATCGTCAATTACAATTTCAGTGGGCATTGAAGTTGCGTCTGGCTACGGTGTCATCAAGACGAACGTCTGCTGGATACATGTACCATGCCACAGTCGCTGGCTGGAAGAGGCAGTATTAAGCTAGGCGGATATTCACCACGGATTGGTTCAAATGGCTCTGAGCACTATGGGACTTAACATCTGTGGTCATCAGTCCCCTAGAATGAAGCGCGTAGAACCGCATGGCCACACCGGCCGGCCACCACGGATTCCAAGGGACCTTTGGTAGTAATCAACGGGAACATGAGAGCTGTGGACCATGTGAAGATTATTGTGGACTGCCTACATACCTTCGTACATCCCCTACGGTGTTGGCCTCTACCCTAAGAGCAATTGTCCGTATGACAGAGCCAGCTCCTGTGAATATTTTGCCTCTAATACAAATTGTTCCCCATGAAGTTCTCCACCATGTCTTGATGTTTGTCCCAAACACTTTGCACCCTGCTGTATAAAGGAAGTTTTAGAATAGCTGTGTAAATGGGCGGGAAACATGACAGAGGTAAATTCTTTATATCACATAATGTCTTCAACCACTTTCGTTGCAGTTGGCCATTCGTGTTTATGTTTATGCAATTTGTTTGCTTCCCAGTATTGTTGACTAACACTTTTTTGTTAACTGAATAAGTAATTCGTTGATTCAGTCATCATGTTCAGAAGACCATATTAAGAAGAACGAGTTCCAGGAACATGGAACGAGTAAGAGTACACCTTAATAAAAAAGGTAACAAATCGTAGAAGCTATAGTAATAATCGACTAGCACAATACTGCTTAATGCTTATGCTAGGTAAATTTAATTAATTAAATTGTAAAGCTGACACTCAGGATGAAGCTGTAGTTCCCGCAGTTACACTGAAAGTAGTCACGTGACATTAGCGCTTCTGTTTTCAAATACTGCAGTAAGTGGTTGAAACGTTAACGTTTTCTACAAGTGGCCTTTACTGCAGCTGATAGCTATAATCATATATACTATGAAGTACAAATTGAATTAAAAATGATGGGGCTAAAATATGAAAACGCTGAAGCATTCATACGTAGCCGAAGCACCGGAATGTAACTGAAATGACTTAAGGGATCCATATTATTCAGTCAACAGGTAAGATTTATTTTTAAAATTGTACTGCGGCGTATATCTGCCATATTAACACATAAAATCAGACGTAAGAAAGACAAAGGTTACCTCATGGATGAACAGACTTTACCAATTTCAATTACAATTCGTATACGCTAATGGCTAATGCTAATATGAGGTGAATAAGAAAACTATACTGTTTGACTTTGTGCACGAAAACTGAGCTTTTAATTAGTAGTTCGTGTGCCATACGTTGGTCTGAGTGCTTTGTTTAGTGGACAAGGGTTCTGAGAAGTAAGGTGAATTCGACGTGATAGACACAATTCGGAGAGTACGAAGTTTATTTGCTAACTCTCCACCACATTCCAAACATATCAGTGTTACCCAAAAGGATGAATTCAGGAACACAACTAGATATAGATTTAACTAATGCTCCTTTTCGTTGGCCATCTTGCCCATCAGCTATTGGAATAAGAATAATTCTGGTTCAGAGTGCACTGCAATTGAGAGAGTTACATTTTGGGTAGTGAAAATGCCTATTAAAGCTAGGTCTTGCAATTTATTTTCTCCAAATTTTTAGCGACTTCTATTTGCGTAAATTGACTGAATGTTGGCCGTTAGCCCATCACACGTGTTTTGGTTCAAAGATATAATTTCAAGACGGTGTTTAATGCACTAATCGTTTCCTCCTGAATTCTATATTTAGTGAATCACTCTGCGCTTCTTGAATTTTCGTAAACTGATTTATTTTTAACCATCAAGCTACCAGGTGAGTTTTATTTTAAAGATATCATTTTGTCATCGTGTTTAATGCATAGATCGTTTTCCTCAGGAATAAACTAATAGAAGTACGCCCAGTTTTTGTGAATTATTTTGCAGTGCTCGATGTTTTGTAAAACTGGTGGGTTTTTGTCAAGAAGGCCACCAAGTGTATCTTCGTCTGAAGCTGTCCCCTAACTTTCTGATCCCTAATTAAGGCGGTCACATGTGGAAGATTTCCTCCAGTTAACAATTTTTACATTATTTACCTTGATATGCGTTGGTGGTGGATTCTGACAGTCCACGAAGGCCAACCATCCGAGTTGTACTCCGTGCTCTCGAGGTTCCATCAAACATTCAATTATTTAGCATCGATTAGATGAACGTCTGCATGCGTCTGATGTGAACGATTCGTACAAGCAATCACACTAGTATCTTTGTCAACCCTCAGATCCCCGTAAAACAGATTGAAAATTAGATTTTATACATCATATATCATTGTTACAATAGAGAGATGGGTAATGAACAGACATATTTTAGCATAGGAGATGTCATTTGGGTTTGCGGTTTCACGAGACTGTGTGCCACTAGAAGGACTGTGTTCAAGTATGTTAGATAGTAAATCAGTCTCGTAATTACTGAACCTTGTAATGGATAATCACTCGACGAACCCCACTTGCGCATCCCTTTTCTAATCCCTTTGAGGGCCCCCAAAAGAGTGAGTAATACGATCTTCTGTTATGACAATACAGAGTATTAAAGTAAGCTTAGCTGTCAAAATTTCGAATTTGGCAGCTGCACTGATCACGAGCTGAGGTCCCCCGTCACCTGTATTCTCAACGTGGTCTTAATTGAACATCCACATAGTTAATTACGCATCATAAGTTAATCTCTTAACAGTCAAATTACCGGGCCGCTGTCACCGTGTACATCACATAGATTCTCTCGATTGTCTTACGAGATAGCGGAAAACACGTCGGATAGACAGATCTTGCTTCCAGCTCTGAACAAAGAAGCTTAGTGAGATTCCTGTAAATCGACCGATAGATCCAAGAAATAGGCAGGTTATAACAAGAGCACGCACTTAGTAGTAGCCGGTAGGTGCGGTTTTCAAATTCATTGTTGGTTTCATGCGCCCATTGTTTGGTCCATACACAATCAATGGAATGTATTATGTGCCTACGTTTTAGTTTTGAGATGTCAGTACGTAAATATAGGGAAACTGGCCCTTATAAACGATAATTTTTAATTGTTTAGGCACTACTACCTCAAGGAAATGAGCAGAAACCAATTATGTGGGGCCTATGAAGGTTGAAAAACAACTTGCAGATTTAATTTAAACGATATAGAACGAAACCCTCTTACAGATGGTCCGACTGAAGTTATAACGTGCTCCTTCCTAATGTTAGACCAGCGCCTTGATCACTACGCTATCTCACATAATCGAGAACTACTGAAGTCCCGTCAGGATACTTGACACGTAATAAATAAATGTTTTCTCCAGAATAGTATTTGTCAAACAGAGTCACTACTCTGCGACCAAATTCACTGTAAGTAAAGACCCTTCCAAGTTGGGAAGCCTAGCACCGATCTCTTTTCAGAAAGGTTTCTGCTGGCTTCAGCCGAAGCCCCAGAAGCCACGGAAGCGTGCAGTACCTCGGCGCCGTTCGATTCCCCAGCCATCCTGCGTCGCACAGATAAACTTAATCTGCCTGCAGGGCGATTCACCGAGCTCATCTCACGCACCACCAGCCACCGCTCCAAGTTTCCCCGGCAGGGCGCAGCGATTCACCGAAGGTTTTTCTAGGTAACCTGCAGGTAAACTGTCGTGGAGGCCCACCATCATCGTATAAAATCACCTAGCACTCACAGCTTCTCCTGCCGGTTACTGAACTGATTTTTTAAGCCGTTAAATTGTGTAGCTGCATCTTAATTTGGGTGGCGGTTAATCGAAGGACTAACATCAACCGTGCTCAAAGAAGAGGATTGTACATTAATAACTTGGCAGTCTAAATAGGTGACCTCAAGCTTTTTCACATGCGAAAATATACGGTCAGTAATTGAAAAGATTCCAAAGTGGTCAAAGGTGCAAAGTTATCCATTTTCCGTAGATGTCCAGAATGGAAAAATTTTAAACCTTACAAAACGCAAAAACGTATTACCGTATGATTATACTACACGTGCGCGGGATTAGCCGAACGGCTCAGGCGCTGCACTCATGGACTGTGCGGCTGGTCCCGGTGGAGGTTTGAGTCCTCCCTCGGGCATGGGTGTGTCTCTTTGTCCTCAGGATAATTTAGTTAAGCAGTGTGTAACCCTAGGATTGATGTCCTTGGCAATTAAGTCCCATAAGATTTCACACACATTTGAACAGCCGCACGGGATTAACCGAGCGTTCTCGGGCACTGCAGTCATAGACTGTGCGGCTGATCCCGGCGGAGGTTCGAGTCCTCCCTCGGGCATGGGTTTGCGTGTTTTCCTTAGGATAATTTAGGTTAAGTAGTGTGTAAGCTTAAAGACTGATGACCTTAGCAGTTAAGTCTCATAAGATTTCACACACATATACTACATATGAATAAAAATTGGAATCAGTCAACTGTTACAAGTATGTGCAAGTACCAATTTGAAGAGATATGACACTGAATGATCACACAGGCGCAGTAGTGACTGAAAGAAGTGGAGATACCGGAGAATGCAGCCCACAAAGAAGGCTGAAAAATGCTGTTGCCGCCCTCCAAATGCATGGGACTCGTTCAGAGTAGGACTACAAGAAGACGTTAGAATAACTATATCGTTAGACTGCTGCACTATAATATGAATGGCATGGTACTTGTCAACAATAGCGCTGAAGAGAATTTCGAAATCGCGACGCACGTGAAGCAAGGTTGTGGGATAACTCGCTCTTTGTTTTCAATGTTCGTTAGAACTATATTTCATCATGTCGACAGAAAGCCGCCAAAGGGCAAAAAAGTAGAATACAAGAGCGATGGTGGCATGTTCAATCTCAGTAGATTACGGGTCAAGACAAAAATATCGGCTACAAACATCATTGAACTCCGTTATACAGATGATAATGTCATTCTTACCAATCTATCCTAAATGTGTTTGATGAAACATATTCGAGCATTTTAACAAACCTTGACATCCAGAAGACGCAGATCCTATATCAACCTGCACCCAACGCTGTCGCCATACCTTCAAGAATCACAGTCCAAGGCAATGTCATGCAGAACAGAGAACACTTCCCATGACTTGACAGCCATTTTTCGAAAAATTCAAATATTGATTCTGATATATAACGTCACCTAAAACATGCCAAAACAGCTTTCGGTCGTCTTTGATAATCATAACATCACCATTTAAACCCTATGTATCCCTAGCCACTGTTATACCATGTCGCACATCTGAGTGCGAAGCATGGACTACTTACAGAAGGCACATACGATGTCTGGAAATGTACCGTCAGAGCTGCCTGAGAATGATCCTAAGAGTTAGAGAGAAAAATCAGCACACTAACTTCTGTAAGAAGCGAACTCTACTACCATCATCAAGCATCAGCTCCGTCAAATGGTCACATTGTTCAGTCCCGTAAACCAAAACAAATTATGTATTCCCAGATAAAGTATGGTCAAAGGGACCTAGGAAGACCACAGAAATGCAGCAAAGATTTATTAAAGCACATCATGGAAAGATATATGGAAATGGTGTGGAAGAACAGATAACACTGGTGACCTTGTAGTTCTCGAAGAATAAAATTACAGTGAAATCCAGATCATAAGCTGCTTACAGGCGTTGATAAATATTAACAGGGGCAGTTGAAAATTTGTGCCCTGATCGGGACTCGAACCCAGGAACTCCTACTTATATGGCGCACGCTGTAGCCGACTGGGTCATTGAAGATACAGAGGATAGGGCAACTGCAGGGACTTATCTCTGGCGCGCACCCCATGAGACGCACATGTCCAACTTACTATCCAGACACTACATTTGTAGTGCACCTGCCTACTACACTCATTACTCGCGGCAGTCAATCTACCGATTCACGTAAGAGTTTGAGCAATGTTCCAGTTTCTGTCGGAGCACAAATTTTCCACTAATGGTACCTGATTTTCATATAGATGAGGATTACCGGCCAATGATCTTCTTCAGCCAGTGCATTCACAATACTCAAACTGTTACTTGTCTCGATAGATTGACTATCGCAAGTAATGAGTATAGTGAGCACGGACACTACAAATGTATTTTGTGGACAGTAAGTTGGAAATGTGCGTCGAACTGGGAAAGTGCCAGAATAAGTACCTAAAGTCGCATTATGCTCTGTTTCCACGATGACTCACTCCGATAGTGTGTCTGCCATGTAAGCAGGAGATCCCGGGTTCGAGTCACGGTCTGGGCACGCATTTTCAACTGTCCTCGTTGATACGTATCAACGCCTGTAAGCAGCTTATGGTCTGGATTTCATTTTAATTTCATTCAACATCTAAAGATGTCAAACTGATAGTTCAAATGGCTCTAAGCACTTTGGGACTTAACATCTGAAGTCACCAGTCCCCTAAACTTACAACTTCTTACACCTAAACTAAGGACATATCAAACATGCATGCCCGAGGCAGGATTCGAACCTTCGACCGTAGCAGCCGCGTGGTGTCCTACTGAAACCGATAACTCGACAACTACTGCACTTAACCGTCCAGTATAGTGTCGCAGTATTTGGGAACGCAACGTCAATTCCTGAAGATAAATAACGCTTTGCAGCCATTCGCCTCCAGAATAACGTGTGTCAACAATGTGGAAAACTCTGCAACTCCAGGAATGGTCCTACAGTCACTTAACATTCCTTATAAACTTATCAGAGAGTGATAACCCATTATCATCATCATCATCATTCAAAGAAAGACAACACGAATGGTCACAAATTTGTCTGACCCATGGGGAAACATCCCGGAAGTGCGGAAAAAACCTCAACTGGTAGGCAGTTAATGATGTACATTAGCTATCCCGTGAAGTCTCAGTTACTTTCAAGAACCAATATTAGGTGAGGAATCTGTGAATACATAATACTGTAGCCGCCTATGTATCACAGCCATGGGAAGAGCGAAGTCTAGTACTAATTACAGCGGGCACACAAGCATTTAAGCAGTCTTTGGTACTGCACTGCATATGTGCATGGAACAGGAGTTTGCAGTGTGTGGGTGTGCAGGGTGACTCAGCTGCCCAACCTATGGGGTTAATGCAACACACAACGCCTTCAAAAGTCACATGCGAGGTGTGCAAACTATTTGTCCTAGAGAAAATAATGAACAGGACCTTTTTGTAGGAAATTTAATATAGTTGAATTTTGTACTGGAACACGTTATCATTGGAGGCGACGGCTTCAAGTTATTCTAGAAAAACGCATTTGTATGTCACTTTTGTACGTTTTTATAGAATAATTTTAAAACTGTGGCCTCTAGAGAAAATG
The DNA here is from genome assembly GCF_023897955.1 of Schistocerca gregaria. Taxonomy (NCBI): domain Eukaryota; kingdom Metazoa; phylum Arthropoda; class Insecta; order Orthoptera; family Acrididae; genus Schistocerca; species Schistocerca gregaria. The sequence continues at coordinate 795,586,564 of NC_064920.1, forward strand.
TAACTCAGTAAAAATTCAGCTACATTAAATTTCCTACAAAAAAGGTCCTGTTCATTTTTTCTGTGTCTAATAGTTGGTGCCTAGAGAGTGAGGGAATACGAAAATCTTGCTCTTGGTATTTGGAGGCGTTGCAGGTTGCATAAAACCCATACGTAGGGGCAGCTGAATCAACCTGTATGTGAAGCTATAGACTTAGAGCTCACAATACTGATCATACCTCAGCTGAAGTTCATCTGTAAAGTAGTTACCAACATACGCTGTTTAACATGGCATAACGGAAGTTTTTAGAGATATAAGAATAATTAAAACTTCCCAAAACTCCGGCATTGTTTTACAGAATCGTGAGATAAAATTTCCAAAGTTGAGATATTTGAGATTTCGGTCCTAAGAAACAGTTTGATATAACACAAGTAATATTATTTATGTGTGATTACAATCGAGTGACCATGGAGACAGTCACTAGCCCACAAAAACTATTTCTTGCTTGTTGTATGATGGATAACGCTGCTAGTGACATCTCCTGAATGAAGGGGACAGCAACGGTGGTCCTCACCACCGTTGTGCAGAGCTGTTAGCTGACGTGGTTACTCGTTTGCTCATCTGACGCCAAGCACCCAGGCTTCAGTAAATGCAAAGATTATTGCACACTGTGAATCTTTTGGCAAAGACTTGAATATCCTCAACCCTTTAACTCTTCACCTTGTGCCCTGGTCTAAGACCACAGAGCAGTTGAAGTTTTTTGTACTTAACTGAAATGTAAAGACTGGTCCACAAAACCACTGAAGTCTATCATAAAATTTCTGTTACAGTCAACACAGAAATGGCGACGTGGTTTCCCAAGTGAAAAGTGCGAAACATGTGTACCTGCTTACAGGCAAGAACTTTGGAAACTTTGATAGTAAAATCAGAAATTACAGACACAGCTCAGGAAAATTTGCGACAGTAATCAGAGAAGTAATTGCGAGTGCCTTTGGTACGCAGACAGCAATAGTCAATCACTACTCTATGACAACAGACAACCAACAACCTATTGCATTTACCGATATTTCATGAAGCAAGAGGTGTCTGGGAGTCATTTGAACCACCACTTTCAGACCTTCTACCGTATGCTTTGGAGACTCAATCCCAAGCAGGACCTATTGGTATTTTGCAAGAAGACATTTGTTTAACGTTAGAAAAATCGTTGTGTGTGTGAATTTCTAAGGGACCAAACCGCTGAGGTCATCGGTCCTTAGACTTACATACTACTTAAACTAACTTATGCTAAGAACAATACACACACCCATGCCCGAGGGAGGACTCGAACTAACGACGGGAGGGGTCGCGCAGTCAGTGACATGGTGCCTCTAACCGCGCAGCCCCTTAGAAAATACCTGCATTCAGCCGTACACTATAGTAGATGTGGAATTTCTTGCATTCAGAAAGCGGGTTCACAGTTATCTATAGGGGTGTAAGCAGTCGCTAACGGACTTCATCCAACATGCATTGATGATTGGCTCACATCTGGATCATGAGTTACAAGTTTAGGGTTCTAAGTTGAGTATGCCGTCATTAGAAAGGAATTGAGTGTCGCAACTGCTCAGGAAAACTTTTGTGCGCTACCACCGATGGCTGTTGAATTTAATGTGAACGTCAGCCCTGTGTTCATCAAAGAACACGAGATTTGTGTCTTACTCATCACTCGATACGTCACAGCACCAGTCACAACAATGGAAATAGAATTCCAATCCACCTTCTGAGCGATAAGATCTAGTATGATGCATCCGTTACGTTATTCATTTATGTGGAATTTGCGTTAAGACGCATGGACCAAGTAGTTTCTTTCCTTCTAAAGCGACTTGTTTGGCTTCCACTACCAAAGCCGACCTAGAATCACAGACATTTACAATGCATTACCACGGAAAGAATGCACCCACAATGTTAATGTTGATCTTAATACCTCGAAATTACAGTTTCTGTTAGATACGATGGCCTGTGTATTTGTTTTCAACTTGGATGTGGATAATTATCAGCTTGTGGAATCTCCAGCAATGCAGCCTACAAATTAACCTCTCAGCTACAGAAGACATGCTGTTCATCCGGTAGGATAATTTACAGAGATGGTCAGTTGTTAAGACCATGATATTGTCACTTAAGTAACAGAAAAAATTCCATTAAAAGATGTGGAAGTGTTACGTCAAGAGCAAGACCCTCATTGTGAGCCAGCATTAGACTTTGTTACTAACTTCAAAAACATTGCACTCTGATATCATGAGTCAACAAAGCTGATTATTTCTACTTTCTGGAAGGCAATCAGAAATATTTACATCGGTTCCAGGAACTACAACTTAGCACACCAATTATTTGAAGCCAATGTCATGTATCATGCATTATCATCTTCAGGTGAAATGAATTATTAACACTCTCTGTAAAGAAAACGCACTGTTAAATACAATGAGATATCGATTTTGTCCGTATTTACTTAGTAGGAAGGTACTCAAAAGCAGCAGCTCGGTTTAATGAGGTCAAATGACTACTTTATTGTGTCGATAACCGAATGAAATGACAAGCTGCTGAATAGCCCTCAAATCGAACGCCGAAACCACGCTGTAAGCTATAAGAGGCCATTTTTTCCCTATCCAACAGACTAAGAAAATGAATGCGTAGCTGTGGCACTAACACACTGGTATGTAGGAGAGTTGATCGTCGCCAGTACTTGGCCGTCAGTGGGTCAGAGGGAGGATATGCACTCAAGTACAGTTTTTAAGTAACATGTCAATTCCAAACAGCCTAACGAAATGCCTAGTAAAGGAGTGTGCCACAACACGTGGTAATCCATCCTTCTGATCGGAGTATTAACCTTTCGTCATCATATTGCCATTTTGGATGGTCGCGCCCCATCCCTCCCTTTCCTTCGATATTCAGAGACTTACTACTGCGCAACGACTGGGTGTCCGCCTTCAGTTTTCAACGCGAAACTCTATTTGGTGTAAATAATGATCACAAATACTCTGGTAAAGTGCAGAAATACTTCACCAAAGAAACATGCAGAGGCTAGGTGATGAAGGATGCTAGGCCAGAGCACAGTGTAAAAGGATTTAAATTGTCTGAAAATTAAGAAGATGACTTTACGGCAAACTGCAATTTTGGTACGTGGTCAAATAACTCAGTGCACGAACATGTTTCACTGAAGGTTTTGGGGTAGATTCGAGAATCGTCTAACTTGTCACACATATTCGAAAGAAAACCGTATTGCAAAGATGAATTAATCGGTTGTCATTGGATGAGGATGAAAATAAGAGTAATAAACATGGATCATACTACTGTAACACGACTGTAAAAATACAAACGGATACTAATTTACAATCTTGCAAGGGCTGTAATTTATGAAATGTCTCTGGCATCCAAACCACGTCCAGTACTTCAAAACGACCACAGTTCCGCACAGAGTTCTTTCGTGCACTGACTCTTTAGTAAAACATGCCGTCCTCATCATATTATTGGAACTGTTTACCCTCAGCGTCACCACATATGCTCGAAATACACATGTTCAGCTTCGGCGCTAGTCATCTGCTGAGAACGAAGTGATAAATTAACGTTAAGATCACCTACATGTCGCCAAGTGACGAAGTCTGCAAGTGATAAACATAATAGTGTATGCGCATTCTTTGCCTTTCGTGTCATATTTATAGAAAATATAGATGTAGCTATTAAAAATTTATTATTATAATATTGTTCGCAGGCTCTGTTATCATATCGCGCTGTTATTACACTATATTGCGTCCAAGACCATTACGATTTATAATAAATGAAATAGATTGCTGCGTGATTCTCACCTCACGATGCCAGGTCTTACACATAACTCTGCCTCAAGAAAAATCAGATATAATGTCTATCTAATGATTGTAAGGCAGCTCTTTCGATATATCGCAGAGATCGTTCCGAGTTTTGCTTATGGAATCAGAAGAATACGGCTTATTCCGGCAAACACTATGTAACGTGTCAGGCAAATCCAACACCTTCCATGAAAACCCTTATATGATAAGCAAATCCAGTAGTATGTCACATAGCTCCGAATAAATCGTGACATTAAATTAACCAAAGTAATGCGAGTAACGAGTGAGCAATTGGAGTACCACAAACTGACACAAGATTGCCTAAACGCATGTCGTACCTTCCCACCGTGAGGCCGACGCAGTTCCGAGGGGAGAAACGAGAACAGAAGCCGAGAGAAGAACCATGTTAAGCTAGACGGCCCTGCGATAAGGGACGGACTGGACACCCACGTCGCCAGCCTACCGCTAAGACTACACCACCTGCACGTTTTAGCTTGAGACTTTTTCGCGTCTCTCTACGTAAAGGACCACCCCGCAGCCCATGTTAAAAGATAGAGCCCTCCGGAAGAACAGTATAGATCTTACAATAACGCTAAAAGGACCACACCAGCTGCAGGTTTTAGCGTGAGACTTTTTAGCGTCTCTGTTACGTTGCAAACTTTAAAAACATTGCCCCACCACGAAAAGTATAACGATTTTCATTGGATAGACAGAATATTTGTAGGCGGAGCTTAAGGTTAACATTGAGACGCTGATTGGTCAGATGAAAACACAGCCAGATAGTTTTTTTAAACCAACTTCGGTAAATGTAGTAAGGAGAAGTTAGGAGAGAGTTGCTTCCGAGATGGCGAGGTTAGCGGAGCTGTGCGCCGGCCGCTGCCCCCCTGAAGCTGCCTAACACCGACAAGGTAATGAACGCACGCGATGCCGCATTTTTGAGCTCATAAGGCTTCACTCAGAACTGCAGAAGTCTCATCTGTTACACCCCTTTTTTGCGTAATACTAGTGTCGATCGTCAATTAAAGCTCATGGTGTTCACATTTGCCACTTGAAGAAAAAATCTGAAACGCTATGATTTTTCTGTCATATAGTTATTGAGAAGCCACATCAGCCACTGTAATTTACGACAAGTTAGATAAGTTATTAAAGATAATTGAGGGTCACTGTAGACCATTTTGATAGTTTTTCTCTTTTGTGAAACTTAATGTAAACCTAGATTATAGATGTGATATGGCATAGGTCCTCCTTCGATCCATTGTAGAACTTGGAAATCCATTCAGGGAATATTGATTCACATTTTTGTTGAACGTAGTTGGTTTTTACCATCCTGTATTAAAACACTTCCTTTCATCAATAGCGCAATTCATGAACAATGTTTTGTGAGTAGAATAGAATTTCCAATGGTAAACGTAACTGCTTTTTCGACGTTATTTTACCAGCTAACTAAAAATAGGAAAGCCTTGAACCCCTTCCACTAAATTTAGTTTGTATTAAGATTCTTTTACAGGGAGTGCAGTGGAGCTGACGCTGAGATCATTTAGTATTTGGTTATATCATCGCTAGTCTCACTGAACTCTTCAGAATTCTACATGTCATGTGTGGTCTGGCGTCTCGTTACCAGCTACAGGTCCCAGGTTCAAACTAGTCAAATCCCTAAAAAACACGCTCAGAGCGTCGTTGCGCGAAAGTGGTAGGGAGACACGATATAGTACAAACACACACCACCATGAATGTTTAGAACTACGCATAGTGGAATTATTATGAAGGAAGAAAGGAAACTGCTGTCAACCTGCAGTGTTCTGAGAACTCGAGTTTAGCGGAGAACTGTTTCTATAATAATCACGTTTGAGAAGAAACATGGTTTACGAAAGAATTTATACTACCTGGGAAAATGTTGTAATATGTGTAAACGAATCGTACCGAATGAAATCCCTCTATCAGACCTGACGAATTTCATTAAGCAGTGTACGAGAATTTGCTGTGGTGAATCCTAAATGATCAATTACTGCTACCACGGTCACGTTCTTGTAAGATGTAAAGTACGCTAGTGAGCCAAAACATTATGACCATCTACTTAAAAGCTTATTTTCCATCCTTGGAACGAAACACATCACTGATTCTGCTTATGACGGATCGAATAGTTTGTTGGTATGTTTGTGGTATTGGATGTCTACGCACAGGTCATGTGTTCGTGTAAATAACGGGCCCAGATGGGTTCCGTAGCACTTATGTCACGTGACTTTGGTCGCCGAGACGTCAACGTGAGTTCACTACAATGCTCCTCAAGCCACTGTAGCAAGATTCTTCCACCGAGACACGGGCAGAAAGATGGCATCATTGCCGGGATAGGCATCAACAAGGATGAAGATGTGCAGGTGATTCGCATCTGTCTGCGTGTCTTCGATTACTGCCACAGACCCAATGAAAGCGTAGGAGAATGTCCCCTGTAACATAATTCAGCTCCCACCGGACGCCATGCGTGGTTCGTTGCACTTTTCGAGACGCCTTTTACCTCGATGACTGCACTTGTGGACATAACCATCGACGTAGTGTATCAAAGCTGTGCTTCACACGAAGAGCCGACACGTTTCCATTGGCCGACGGTCGAATCCCGACGTTCCCTTGCCCACTGCAATCGCAACTGACGATGTCGTTGGGTCAACTTGCGAACACGTGGGGTGGTCTGCTGCAGACCTCCATGTTCAGCAATGGACGATGAGCGGTGTGCCTGAAACACAGCATTGTACTCTTTCTGCAGAGATGCCACATATCACCATCTGTCCAACTTTACAGAGCAGACAGGCCTTCTAGTCACAAGTTTGTGAAGAGTAGTGGACGTCCAATCATTTAGCACCTAGTGGCAGTTTCACTGTTCTTCTACCTCTTTCCGTAGATGCTCACGACAGTTGCACCCTAATATTCGACCAGATTTTCCGTTTTCGAGATACTCCTTCACAGGCTCTGTTCCCACGTCAAGTGCCCTCAACGCCACGAGGCGGCATCCAGCCTCGCGATGTGCAATGGTCATACAGTTATGTCTTATCAATGTTTGAGGTGGTTAAAGCCAAAGTGGTGTAAGTAATGTTTCATGCATTTTGAGAAACACGAGGTTCTGTGAGAAGCATTATAATAAATTCCACAACAGATCAATACTGCTTTTTTGTGTTTTACATCACAGTAAGGTGTCATAGTTGAAAACGGTGTAATACAAAATTTTGTGTCTTTTGAAGGGCCGAAATGACTTACACCATTTTGCCTTTAACCAATCGTGTATTTGCAGTAAATTTAAATAAAAACAAAAGGTATTTTTAATGACAAATGATATATTTCAGAAATAACTAAGGGCAGTGCAACGAAATATCCTTTCTTAGCTCTGACAATGTTCAGTCACGTTCAGTATCAACAGCATCCAGCGGGCGTGCATCATCTACTGTTGCTTCAGCTGTTGTAAGTCCCTGGAAGAAAGCATGGTTGATGGGTGGAATGTATGGTAGAAGTCTAGCATGTCCCTTCTCTTTTCCTTGGTTACAGGTCTTGGTCTACGGTATAGGTTTTCCATAGCAATACGTCCAAGTGAAACTGGCCTTCCTGGTTTGGCTGGCTTTAGACATAGAGCGGAGAATGGAAAATCCTCATTAAGAGTCTCCTTGTAATAGAGCATAAAAGGTTCGTTCTTCAGTAAACGAATCCAATGCATATTAAGCCACGACACTGGTTTTTTAGCGACATTTTGTTTTCTCCTTGTAATAGCTTGTTCAAGATTCTTCGTGGACATGAAGTCTTCACGTGACATTTACATAACAATAAAAACTTTCTTTCTCCTTGATATTGCGATTACGGAGCACCAATCAGCAGGAAATTAAACTGTTTTACCTCTTGCATAGGACTCTATAGATCCAAAATCTGAATCATTAGGGAGATAGGAGTGGCCACTAACCATAATTGTATGGTCCATAATGTTGACGTTAACAATGGTGTGAAGGAATTTCATGAGACACAAGGCAAATTTCAAATTCCTATATTGCCCCGTACAAGTGCCACTATACATAACAACATGTTTTGAAGCTGAAGCTCTTGTAGTAATATGTTTTGTAACACAAGGACCTATTTCTTGTGACCCACGTGATGCCATTGTCTCATCCCATGTGTACATAAAGCCAATATCAGTTGACAGCTCATGACAGCCAAGATTGTATAAATAGATGCTTCTTTTATAATAGGCCACAGAAGTGGTCAGTTTGGGGAATGGTAGAGCTTTCTGCAAGTCAAAAGTGAAGGCATAATACAATTTATCTTTCAGTGGCTTTTCTTTATCTAATTTCATGGATGTTCTAGCAGCCTCCGCCTTTCGAAGATGAATTTTGTGTTGTTCTTCCACGTTCTTTCTTTCTATTGCATCTTCTAAAGGGGACATCCGTATTTTGTACTTGTCACACTTCACACAGGTATCTTTAGGTGGAGCATGAAAGTGCAAGTTGAAGTCATGACTGAAACATCTGCGATAAATGGACTCTTTAACAGGTGAGATTTTCTCCTCTTTGAAGTATTCTCTGTATTAGTTATACATATGACGTACATTAACGTCAGGTGATAAATATTTTCTGTTTGGATTTTGAGCTCTTGTATAATGAGACTGGTATGAGGGGAATGATGAAATATGCTTCCGGACAATATCCATTCTTTCATCAGAGATTTTGTTCACGGGTATCCCACTTCCTCGTTTGTCCGATCCTGGTTGCTCTCCCATTTTCAACTTTTGTACAGCTCTGGTCATCTGCCCATCTGATATTTGGAATGTTTGAAGGAAATACTTTTTGTATACTTTAACACTAGTTCCATCAACTTGAATATAAAACTGACTGATGGTTGACTTTGACAATCTTGACCCGTCTCTAGGACGCCTGTGTTGAGGACTTATTTGCTTAATTAACCCACGTAGAAAAGCATTCTGACAGGAAAAAGAACCTATGTTCCAAAATGTTTCGAATGAACTTCTGCGTGCCACTTCTGATATCTTATCTATACATTTTAATCTGCAGTTACAATATATGTTTGAGAACGTCTTTTGAGGAACCAAACACGCATAATTATTTTCCGAATGCTATGCTACGACTTTTTGAGGTTGTGTATCAAGACTGTTATTATTTTTACGAATTGCAGAAATGATGCTACTTCGTTTAGCTCGCGCACCACGTTAGCTATTATTTTCAGTGAAATTACGTTTATAGGCCAGTCATTGTTAAACTTCAAAGACATGATAATGTGTTACTAACGTAATTGGCCAAATGATAGACTACGTAAGTTAAACTTACCTGAAGAACCAAACATTTCATTCTCTGGAGGATCATAATCATCACTAGATCCTGCATTTTGCAGTATACTGGGTTCACTACTTGTGTCTTCATCAAATTGAGGATCCATCTTCACCAAAACACGTAAACTACACAGTACGAAAGCACACTTTAGAAGCACTTAAAGGAATAATGGCGTAATTCAGACTTGCACCGCAACGCCTGTAAACAAAGCGGCCGTTTCATTCACAACTGAAACTACTAACGCCATCTATGGGGGTGAGAACAAAACTGTGAGTTACACCATTCTTCCATTTAACAGATCTATATTTCAAAATTGTATTGCAGCACTGAAGTCAATAATTTTAAAAACGTGACTTACATCACTTCGGCTTTAACCCCGTCGTTTGTGACCTCAACTTGTGTTCCGAAACGAAGTGACGTCGAGATATATTTTTATCGACCGTATGAAGACTGTTACCGCTATTGGGGATGTTCCCATTCTTAGACATAGTTTAGATCTTCGTCTCAAAGGACATGTACTTGTTGGAACAAATATGATTACCAAAAATGTGGTCACACTAACAACAAACTCGAACCACTGGCTCCAAATAACCTCGTAGACTAAAGTCAGATAATAGAAACGTCATGCTGTTGGTTATTGCCGATAAATTAATCGACCTTTATACGTTTGATTATTTGTGTACGAATATAGGACATTTTCTTTTTTTTAACATTGCGTGTATTGTGGGCAAGTGACGTCATGAACGGGTCCGACGTAACACGGAAGTGGAGCCAGTTCGTTTTACTGAGCAGTCTTCACTCCAAACATGTAGGCCTCCAGATTAGTCTATCAGTATGTGTCTATTGACTGCTGAAACTTACATCTATTTGAACCTGCTTACTGCTCTTTCCTCTCGGAACCCCCCACCCCCACGCCTGCCCCCATCTTCCCAATTGACATGCTTCCTTCCATTACCAGATTGACGACATCTCTGTACCAATTCATTAGTCATCCGATTCTGTCATGTATTCCTCAGCATTCTTCTTTTGCACTTACATTCGAAAGACCAATACCTTTATAAACGGCTATCCAGAGCTGAAATTTATATTAAATGTCAAAATATTTTTCTTCCTCAGAAACGCTGCTTTCAAATTACCTGTCTGATTTTTATATCCGCAATGGTTATCTTATCTTCAGTTATTTTGATTCCAGATTATAAGAGTTAAAAACTTTGAAGCAACTTAGGATACAGTAAAAGAATTGACGTAGCTCGAACTACGAGAATGTTCGGTCTAAGAAAACCACAGACCTAAAAGGCTATTAAAAGGTTATTACATACGCGTTTTAATTCGAGCTCTATTCACAGATTTTTCAGGCATTTTTGCTGGATGTTTTTATATACAGAGTGATTTGGCTAAACGGAACAAACAGCAGGAAATGATCCCCTAGACACTACGGAAGAAAAACTTCACATGGACATACGACAGGATATGCGTTCCAAAGGAGGTACACCCAATTTGAAGTGGAAGTAAAAGATCTTGAACAGTGTAGATTGAAAGCATTTCAAAGATCACACCTGGTAAGTGCACATTGTTATATCTGTAGTAGTATTTCAGGTCTATATTGAAGATATCAGAGACCTGGAGTACCATCAGGCAGTAGCGAAATTACTCATCGCCGTATTACCAAAGGCACGATTTCCGCAAACGAAACATCGTCAGCCGCAGGAAGTACATGATGTGGCTCGCCTGTGAGACATTGTGGGGGCAGAACTGGTCCCACGAAGCAATCGTAAATAATACCTGTCCACACAGATTCAGTGTTGGTGGTTAGCTACCATCATACCATGGGGATTCTCTGTACCTCACAGATAGGTATCGTGAAGGATGACGATACTGTCCCTCGAAAAGTTAAACCCATCTTTGAATAGGGTGGGTGACATGTCTCCCAGCACCATAGTGACTTGTATGACGAATCAACAGCGGAAGCAAGCCACCGTGTAACAAGGCGTGCACGCGTTGTAAGTGATACCGACGGTTGCAGTTGTCATGGCAAATGTTACGCACGCTCGTCTGGCTTACATCATGCTGGAGGGTTATCTTCATCGTACTGATACCGGGATCATCGATCTTATATGCCCACCTTCAAGTGGATGTACGCTCGACAGCAAAAAAAAAGTAGGTCACGCCTAAATTCCAACGTGTAGGCTGCACCAGAATGTATGCAACCAACACAGCATATCTGTGTTGCACATCATCGCAATCCTCCACAGTACAATCGTTGTAAGATACACAATGGGTACCGCTAGAGACTACTAGAGAACACCGGTCTTTATGACAGTCCGTCCAAATGTTAAGTAACACCACGATAGTACAGAAGACATCAGACAGTCCTTAACATTTGTAAACTAAACTATGGGACAACTAATTTTGTCACATAAATCGTTCATTAATACTTAGGAACAATTAAATATTTGAGACAGTATATGGATTAATAAAGTTGTATGGCAATTGGAAACAATTTCTTAGCTGTCTAAAAGGTTTACTCAACACATGCTGAAAGTCGTTCAACGTTCTGAGTGGTTTCGCATCCGCTTTACGTAATACTAAGCAGTTAAAAGAAAACGTGATTAACGGCGGCAAGCACTCTACGTAAGTCCCAACATTAACAGCGAATCACAAGTAATATCATTGTTCACATTACTCATCAATAGTTACTTGTAGGCAAAGTTGTACTTTAAAAGACATGACCAACGTCTTCGTTCTGGATCCGGATGCAAACCCTGAACGTAAAGCCATTGTTAACCAAGCAAAGCTTTGTGCCTTATCGAGACTCGATCACTCGGCAGATATTGACGTTTGCATGAGTATCAGTTATCATTTCTCAACTTGCACGTAAATGACGATAATATCTGTACAAAAGCAGCCACCCTAACATGACAATTACCTTCTTGGTAATTAACCTCGAAAGACGTTGTATATTGTTGTATTGTCAAGGAACAAAGGATCTACATGAAACTTCCTGGCAGATTAAAGCTGTGTGCCCGACCGAGACTCGCACTAGAGACCTTTGCCTGTGGCGGGCAAGTGCTCTAACATCTGAGCTACCAAAGCACGGCTCACGCCCGGTACGCACAGCTTTACTTCTGCCAGTATCTCGTCTCCTACCTTCCAAACTTTACAGAAGCTCTCCTGCGCAGGTAGAGCACTTGCCCGAGAAAGGCAAAGGTCTCAAGTTCGAGTCTCGGTCGGGCACACAGTTTTAATCTGCCAGGAAGTTTCATATCAGCGCACACTCCGGTGCAGAGTGGAAATTCTCATTCTGGAAAGGATGTACATGTTTAAAATTGAAACGCAATCATGTAATGCTGGTGACAAGGATGGGAACCCAGCCCAAATCAGATTGTTGAATAAGTACGTAAAATCAGAATGTAGATATCACAGTTTGCCACCAGCAGTGCGGCTGGAACCTTAAATGACGACTGAAGTTGTATTGCCTGCCGGGATTCGAACACGGCGCCTACCGCCGTCGTTGTCTAACCAGGGACAGGCGCGAAATGCCCAGTGTTGGTCCACCATTAGCGAGATGTGCGCACGTTTTGTAAGTAGGCTGTTTAGGCTTTTATGTTGGCTGTTCTGCGTGCAGACTGTGGCTGGTTGGCATTGTTGGAATACTCGCCATTGTAGTGTTGGGCAGTTGGATGTCAACAGCGCGTAGCGTTGCGCAGTTGAAGGTGAGCCGCCAGCAGTGGTGGATGTGGAGAGAGAGATGGCAGAATCTTGAGAGCGGACGATCTGGACATGTGTCCATCAGAAAGAGTTAATTTGTAATATTGGGTATCATGATATGATGACTTTGGAACATTATTAAAGTAAATAGATTCTTTGTTCTCTATCAAAATCTTTCATTTGCTAACTATGCCTATCAGTAGTTAGTGCCTTAAGTAGTTAGAATCTTTTATTTAGCTGGCAGTATTGACGCTCTCTGTATTGCAGTAGTTGGAGTAACAAAGATTTTTGTAAGTGATTAAAGAAAGGTATAGGTTATTGTCAGTCAGGGCCATTCTTTTGTATGTATTATTGAAAGTGAGACTGCGTTGCGCTAAAAATATTGTGTGTCAGTTTAGTGTTGATCAGAATAAGTAAAGAGAGTAATATATGAGTACGTTCAGTTTTGCTCAGCTGCTTGAAAAGCCAATAACGGAAGGGGTTTAGCAGGACAGTAATTCATTAATATTTCTAAGGGGACGTTTTAGTTTAACTAGAAATAAGTCGACGAAAACGTCTATGCTGACTGAGAGTCGCAAGCATGGTTATGAAGACACGTTAATAATCAAATTCTTATTCAGTAGTAGTTAGGAGTAGCATTTTTAGCTGCAAACCTTAAGGGCTTTCTCATTCCTAGTAACGTGTTGCCTAATATCTTCGATATCATGGTGTTAATTTATAAGTGGATTGACTGCCATAAAGAGCAATGTTCTCTAGTAGTCTTATATCATTGAGATGTTCCAGAGATACTGAGTACATGTTACAAGTGCACAAAACGTGTATTGTATACTACGTGTATACTATTATTTGGAGAAGCTGCCGCCAAACCTGTTTACTTTTACATTCCGCTTAGTTGTTGTGGTTGAATACACGTTTTCTTAATGCTACATCTAATGCAGAGCGCTTATAAGAAAGAATAGTTTCCTGTGTAATTTTATTGCTAGCTAGGTGAAATATTTTGTGCTAGCAATGTTTAGAATCAATGTATTTTTGAACATATTGTTCGTCAAATACTTGAGTGAATCGTCAACTGTAGGTGTGCCTGCGCATGCCATAGCATAATAGCTGTAGCTGCGTTAGTTTATACTACAGATTTGGGTAGGATAGGTGTAACTTTTGATCTTTCAAGAAATGATCGTGGCCTTGCGGCCCGGGTCTGTACTAGCCGCGGCTCGCGAGCTACGGGCCAGCCAGGCTGGCCGAGGCGAAACGGAAGTGAGCGAGCTCGCCGTGGCGTTGTTGGGCCAACAGCCCGGGACGAGCCAGCAGGGCTGCGCAGCATGCCTCTGCCTCTGCCACTCCGTTTGACGTAAATATGTTTACCTCCTCTCCTGGAATCAGTATAAGAGCGGCAAGCAGAAATATACATCAGAGTCCTATCCTTTGTTATGCCTATCCCGCCTGGATCTCCGCCCCTCCTACCTTTTATCAATCCCTTCAAATCCTTGAACGCCATGCACTCCGCCTCGCCTATCGCATCCGCCTCCCTTCCCCCACGCGGATCCTCTATGACCTCATCCCCTTCCCACACCTCCTCTTCTTCCTCGAACGCATACGGATCCTCTACACCTCCCGCAAGCTTGATCCTCCCCACCCGCTTGTCTCTCCCATCCTCTCCCACCCCAACCCACTGCCGCGCCTGTACTCCTGTATCCCACCTGCTCTCCATCTTCACACTCTCCACACCCTCTCCCAAGGTGGCTTCCGCCAACTCCCCCTCAAGGATGATGCCCTCCTCCCCTCCATCTACCCCTCCTACCAACTTTGAGCCTTTCCTTCCCTCTCCTCTCCTTATCCTGTGGGCACCCTCTCTCCCTTCTCTCCCTCACTCCTTCCCTCCCCTCCCCCTCTCCCTGGGCTTCCACACACCACCCCTCCCTCTCCCATCCTCTCCCCATTGGCATCAAACCCTCCCCCATTCCCTCCTACCCTCGCCCCTTCCCTCTGGCAGGTCCCCAGCCTTACTCGTGTGACAAGTGCATCACCAACCGCCGGAGATTGTCGCCGCAGTGCTTATGTGTTTTGTCGTCTCGTTAGTGCATCCGTGTCTCTTGTTCTGTGCTCCATCGTTCACGTATGCTACTTTGTATCTCTCCGTTATGTGCTGTGTGAATCACTTTTAACTTGACTGCTCCACAGTGAACGGCTTCTGTTATTTTACTCTGTTTGTCTACTGTTTTTTAACCTCCATGTCTCTTTGTATCTCCTACTGCTTGTACTATGTTCATGTCTGTGGCCAAAGAGCGGCTTAGTTACGCCGCTGCTGGCCTACCTATGTATAGGTATAAAATAACAATAAAGAAAAATATATATATACATCAGGCTATCTGCCGTAATGGCTCACTGGGAGAGGTCTATGCGATGTAGAGTCAAAAAATGGTTCAAATGACTCTGAGCACTATGGGACTTAACATCTGAGGTCATCAGTCCCCTAGAACTTAGAACTACTTAAAACCTAACTAACCTAAGAACATCACACACATCCATGACCGAGGAAGGATTCGAACCTGCGACCGTAGCGGTAACGCGGTTCCAGGCTGAAGCGCCTAGAACCGCTCTGCCACCACGGCCGGCGATATGTTGTGGATTCAACTTCTAGCCAGCAGAGTATTTTCCAACACGTCACTGAAAGTACAAACACGTCACTAAAAGCTATTATTGGAAAAGAATTTGATAGTTATAGTGTTTTCATGACCACGTGTGCGGGGTTTGGCTTAGCAGGGATGACTAGAGGACAAATGTAAGGATGTAGAGGCGTATATCGCTAGGTTCTAATGATTCAAATGGCTCTGAGCACTACAAGACTTAACATCTTAGGTCATCAGTCCCCTAGAACTTAGAACTACTTAAAACCTAACTAACCTAAGGACATCACACACATCCATGCCCGAGGAAGGATTCGAACCTGCGACCGTAGCGGTCGCGCGGTTCCAGGCTGAAGCGCCTAGAACGGCTCGGCCACTCCGGCTGGCAAAGGTAGAGTCGTCGCTCTCATTGAGGAAGGAGTATGTTCCATCAGAGAAGCTGGCAGACGGTATGGCGTACCACATACCACTGCAACCAGATGGCCTTGATAGAGGCACCACCAACAGGGCTCCTGGCTCAGGCAGGAAGAGAGTGATCTCACAGCAGGAACACAGGAACCTAGTGTCTAGGAGCAGAGAAAATCCCTTTCTGAACGCAAAGCAGTTGCGGCGGGAGACCAACTTCCCCGGCTCCAGTGACACGATTCGCCGAAGGCCGAGGGACGCTGGACTACAGGCACGACGGTCTGCCGAGAAACAAGAGCTCAGCGAACACAACGGCTAGCATTTGCGGAGCTCCATCTGAGGGCGTCGTGGGACAACGTTATTTTCACTGATGAAAAGGTGTTTTCCACCAGTAACGACCGTCCACGAATCGTTTACAGGCCGTAAGGGACTCGCCATCGACGCGAATATGTAACCATGACGAGAAGTGGCCTGCTATCTGTTACCTGCTGGGGTTGGAATTCTGCGAGAGGGGTGGGAATTCTTCACAGGGTAGAAGGAACTCTGGACAGTGTGCAGTATGCCAACACATTGGAAAGTGTGATGCCTCCGTCAGAGCGAATGTCGTACGCAGAAGGGGACATCACGTTGCAAGAAGACCATTCTCCGACTCACAAGTGTGCATTTGTTCAGCGACGGCTCTCCACGATTGGCGTCAACGTCATGGACTGGCCGCCACGGGTGACTGATATGAACCCCATGGAAAACATGTGGGCTCAGGTCGCCAGAACATTAACAGAGAACTGGCCACGAAACCAACCAACTACTGAGGACGCTCTTTGGGAATGCGTCCTGGAAGCCTGGTAGGAAGTTTCTTCTTCAGGCTGTTACGTCCGCCTCCTTATACAGTCTATGCCAAGACGTATGATAAGAAGTATGAAAGATTCTGGATAAAATGTTAGAGTCCCTAAAATGTTTTGTTAAGTCTTCTCTTTCGTCATTTTTCCTCATTGGGAGCTTGGCAGGGGATTCTGTGCTCTGGTGGATTAATCTTGTATTGATGTGTAAAACGTGTAGGTTCACATCTCACGTCACGTGTAGATTTTTAACACACATAAGTAACTCTCCTTCACTAGTAACGCCAAGTGCAGAACGCCAGTAAGCTCCGTAGTTCAATAACCCCAGTAAAGATAACATCCCTTCGCTGCTGACTGGGGCAGAGCGGCATTCGTTTGAACAGTGACAGATGGAGAAACCCCGGAAGGCAGAGACTCTGTCACCAGCAAGCCGTCGTAAACTAGAAAACGTATTTCATTTAATGAACCAATGGCCATGTAAGTTCACAAGCCTCTATCTTTATTTGAAACTGAGACTTTGAAAATTGTGGTGCTGGACTGGGATTCGAATCCGATTTCATTGTGTTCCCCAAGAGAGAAACCTCTTCTAGGCCTCCTCGAAGGGCATCTACCTTGTTTCGAATTCTGATCAGCACAAAATTATTTCATTTCCAGCGCTAGCATGTGCACTCCGAACTACTAGTGAAAAACAGTTGCATTTTCTACGTCTCTTCGTGCGTTGTCAGCTGTAACGTGTTCGTTGCAACTCACAGCCACGTGATGAGGTTTTAACCACAACATTATAAGATCAAACGTTTCGTTACATCTTTTCAAGTTCAAATATTCCTCTCCATCCTACTGGCGAAAAAGGATTCGGGTTTGAAGTTGTGTTCGTTGTGATCACCAACGACGATATGTTGTGGCTCAAATGGCTCTGAGCACTATAGGACTTAACACGTAAAGTCATCAGTCCCCTGGAACTTAAAACTACTTAAACCAACCTAACCTAAGGACATCACACACATCCATGCCCGAGGCAGGATTCGAGCCTGCGGCCGTAGCGATCGCGCGGTTCCAGACTGAAGCGCCTAGAACCGCTCTTCCACCACGGCCGGCGATATGTTGTGGATTCAACTTCTAGCCAGCGGAGTATTTTCCATTACGTCATTGAAAGTACAAACATGTCACTAAAAGCTATTATTGGAAAAGAATTTGATAGTTATAGTGTTTTCATGTCCACGTGTGCAGGGTTTGAATTCCATTCAGCACAGAAGTTTTCTTCGCCTGATGTCTATATACACATGCGCACATTTCCCCACTGGATAACCAATAATAGCTATTTATCGTCTGTTCCTGGCTAGAAAACGACAGCTCCAGATGCTAGGTTCAAATCCCAGTCAGGCAAAAACAATTCCATCGTCATTTAAGGTTCCGAAATCTCGCTGTCGGTTAAAACATTTGATATTTAACTTCTGATTTTACGTACTTCGTTTACAATCAGATTAGGTGCTGGGTTCGTATTCTTGTCACAAGCTTTATATAATGGCATTTCAATTTTAAACATAAGCATACCTCGTTCCTTATGAATGACACCTTATTAAACGTCGTTTGGGGTGGCTCCCAGGAAGGTAACTGTTATGACAGGATTTCCAGTTCAGTACAAACATTTTCGTCATTTTTTTTCAGGATCTGAATTGATATCTGATACTGGTGCAAACGTCTATACTTCACGACTCTTTATGCCTAGTGATCGGGGCTCAATAAGGCACAAACAAAGCTTAGCTTAGTTAGCAATGGCTATAGGTGCTGGGTTTGAATCCAGGTTCAGAACTACGACGTTGGTCATGTCATTTAAAGCACAAATTTGTGTACACGTAGCTGTTGATGTGTTACGAAAACAATGATATTACTGGTGATTCGCTGTTAATGTTGAGATTTCCATAGAGTGCTTGTTGCCGTTAATCGCGTTTTTTTACTGGTTCGTCCAATATCCAGTTTCCAGAGCCACTCGCCGCTGAGCGACGTTCAGCACGTGGATGGAAAGCATTTCGAGAGCGAAAAACTTTTCCAATTGCCGTACAGCTTTGTAACTCCATATATTGTCCCAAGTATTTAATTTTGACTAAGGATTACTGTACGATATGTGTAAAATTAAACTTTCACTCAGAACTTTTGGAACGTCACTTGTTGTAATTAATGTTATTTTATGAGTATTATGAGGTGTCTCATCGCTAAGAACGTGATTTCTTATATGTTTTGTATGACGATATTAGTTGACCCTTAGACTGACTGCGATAAAGACCTTTGCTCTCTAGTTGTCTCTTGCAGTACCCATTGTGTGTAGTCAAACGACTGTACCCCACGAGGTTTTGGTATTTAGAGGACCTGCAACACAGCTACGTTATGTTGCTTGTATTCGTCAGTGACCGACTTATTTTGCTGTCAAGTGTACATGCATTGCCGGTAGGGGTGGCCGAGCGGTTCTAGGCGCTACAGTCTGGAACCGCGCGACCGCTACGGTCGCAGGTTCGAATCCTGCCTCGGACATGGATGTGTGTGATGTCCTTAGGTTAGTTAGGTTTAATTAGTTCTAAGCTCTAGGGGACTGATGACTGATGACCTCAGAAGTCAAGTCCCATAGTGCTCAGAGCCATTTGAACCATTTTTTTTGTACATGTCTAGGAGCACTTTACCGGCCGTATGTCCATACGGCATTAATTGTTACTTATTCTCACAGGGATTACATCCTGCAGTTTTTAAGCACTCAGCAAAATCACCCTACACATTACAAAGCACCTGTACTGGTGTATCGGTATCCTCATTGAAATACAGTCACAGCGATAGCCTGCGCAAGAGACAAAGTTAATTACTTAACAACAGGCTAATACTTACCCATCATCCCCATAAGTAAACAGCTGACAACTCAATCAGCCTCTAAACGACTGTTGGCTGTGATCTGAATCACCCTGCGAAGTAGGACGTAGAGAATGTTTCATTTGACTAATTTCCAATTAAACATTAAGGCGTGTAAAATCACGACCCGTGAATCGTACAGGAGATCTGTGGTGGCGTATGTGTGCTCATCAGAGGAAAGCGTTTCCTGCTGATCCCTCTGCTCTCTCTGAGACCCGCAAGAGACACACAACCGATGCCAAAGTCCACCAGCCGCAGCACCACTCACATTAATTGGAAACGGGATCAGACAACCCGCAGCGCCGATGAACCGTTATGAGGTGCTGGAGCCTACTAAATAAGTAATATACTTTAACAAACTGCGTCTTCTCGACAATTTCACGCGAAAAGTAGCAAGTGTTGTTTATAGATCGCAAAATGTATCCACTAGGTCTATTGCAGTTGGACCTACGAAGTTAAAAAAAATTAGGGGCACAAAATGTAAACTAACGCCACAATTTCTACCTGTATTCATTAGGGAAGCCAAAGGATCATCATTAGTAAAAATAAACGTAGCTGAAGTAGATAATCTACTTCATGCTCTGTTTCACCACTTATACTAAAGGAAATCTACCAGTGTATTTTCAAACATCTATCCTGGCACTCAGAAATGATCTAGGGAAAGCATGGAAACCTTAAAAGTCGATTACCGGACAAGAAGTTTTCAACTTCGCACCGCTACTTTTTCCATTCGCTGTGAAATATAAAGGACGATAATTATTCCCAATGTTTCTATAATGCGACCGATATTTCAAACATCTTAGAAAATTAAAAACTGTGTGTCGAACCAGGATTCTAACCTGCAACCTCGCCCTGTGTGCTCAATACTCTTAAGCACAGCGCCATCACAAGACACTAATCTGCACACTGTGTAATAGGCTACACAAATGATCGTGATGGCGTGAGCTTAGTTGTGCCAGAAAATTGAGCCAACCGCCTCCAAAGTATTAACGGATTAACTGAGAAAGTATACAAAAAGTTGCTTTCACAAGTAACTAATTCCAATTTCTTCCTATGTCTTTGGTCGTTATAAAGTAGTGCAAAGCATACACATTAAGGGCAACGGAAAGCAGCTCGAAAATTTTGGTAACCCATAGCAGAATAGTGAAATAATTCTTAATTCGGTCGCTGTCCAAACGGCCAAACTGTGCTCATTAATCATCTGATCATCAGAACAGTAACTTGAAAATCAGATGCCTCATGTAAAAAGACATATATCTGGGTGTAATGAGCTGTTTCAGTACCTTCGGAAAATAAATGTGAGATATATAAAATTTTCCCACGTGGGACTCATGATACAAATAGCGTGAATAGGAACATACTTAACAGTAACTTGAAAATCAGATGCCTCATATAAGAAGACATATATCTGGGTGTAATAAGCTGTTTCAGTACCTTCGGAAAATAAATGTGAGATATATTAAATTTTCCCACGTGGGACTCATGATACAAATAGCGTGAATAGGAACATACTTAACAAACTTGTAAGATTTCAATTGCTTTTGCACCACCAACTCCTGCTATAAATCATGTGCGCACTTGGCACTCATCACCATCTCTGGGTGTCTTATATTTTTAACAATACTGATCGGCCACTACACGATGGTAAAGGACTCTGGTCACAATGAACAATAAAACAAACGTCCTAGAAATGCAGCTGGCTGTATTTACAATTTAAGAAAGCAGCAGCACATTAGTGATTTCTAAAAGTAAGTCAGATCGAGAGCTTTTATTTAATCTAATCAAACGAACAATTGAGAACGAACAATACAGATCTAAGTTCTGAAAACTGTAGTACGCTAAAATCGAATCACTGTGTTCTCCGTGGGACTCGTGTTTAATTAGAAGACTACAGGAAGCAAAAATTAATAAGACTTCCACATCTCGCAAAACAAAATTTATAGAGGAATATTTGACACAGATTATTTAGCATTGAAGATGCACAACCAGGTGAGTTAAATGCGAGCTCTCAGAAGATGGATTACGTAACTGCCTGAGCGAAGCTATTATTTTTAAAGTACAACAAGAAGACGCCAATCAGCAGCAGACGAGAGTCGCGAAGTAAATTCTCTCATCTACATGACTACTCTGCAATTCACATTTAAGTGCTTGGCAGAGGGTTCATCGAACCACAATCATACTATCTCTCTACTATTCCACTCCCGAACAGCGAGCGGGAAAAACGAACACCTAAACCTTTCTGTTCGAGCTCTGATTTTTCTTATTTTATTTTGATGATCATTCCTACCTATGTAGGTTGGGCTCAACAAAATATTTTCGCATTCGGAAGAGAAAGTTGGTGACTGAAATTTCGTAAAAAGGTCTCGCCGCGACGACAAACGTGTATGCTGTAATGACTTCCATCCCAACTCGTGTATCATATCTGCCACACTCTCTCCCCTATAACGCGATAATACAAAACGAGCTGCCCTTTTTTGCACCCTTTCGATGTCCTCCGTCAATCCCACCTGGTAAGGATCCCACACCGCGCAGCAATATTCTAACAGAGGACGAACGAGTGTAGTGTAAGCTGTCTCTTTAGTGGACTTGTTGCATCTGCTAAGTGTCCTGCCAATGAAACGCAACCATTGGCTCGCCTTCCCGACAATATTATCTACGTGGTCCTTCCAACTGAAGTTGTTCGTAATTTTAACACCCAGGTAGTTAGTTGAATTGACAGCCTTGAGAATTGTACTATTTATCGAGTAATCGAATTCCAACGGAGTTCTTTTGGAACTCATATGGATCATCTCACACTTTTCGTTATTTAGCGTCAACTGCCACCTGACACACCATACAGCAATCTTTTCTAAATCGCTTTGCAGCTGATACTGGTCTTCGGATGACCTTACTAGACGGTAAATTACAGCATCATCTGCGAACAGTCTAAGAGAACTGCTCAGATTGTCACCCAGGTCATTTATATAGATCAGGAACAGTAGAGGTCCCAGGACGCTTTCCTGGGGAACACCTGATATCACTTCAGTTTTACTCGATGATTTGCCGTCTATTACTACGAACTGCGACCTTCCTGACAGGAAATCACGAATCCAGTCGCACAACTGAGACGATACCCCATAGCTCCACAACTTGATTAGAAGTCGCTTGTGAGGAACGGTGTCAAAAGCTTTCCGGAAATCTAGAAATACGGAATCAACTTGAGATCCCCTGTCGATAGCGGCCATTACTTCGTGCGAATAAAGAGCTAGCTGCGTTGTACAAGAGCGATGTTTTCTGAAGCCATGCTGATTACGTGTCAATAGATCGTTCCCTTCGAGGTGGTTCATAATGTTTGAGTATAGTATATGCTCCAAAACCCTACTGCAAACCGACGTCAATGATATAGGTCTGTAGTTAAATGGATTACTCCTACTACCCTTCTTGAACACTGGTGCGACCTGCGCAATTTTCCAATCTGTAGGTACAGATCTATCGGTGAGCGAGCGGTTGTATATGAGTGCTAAGTAGGAAGCTATAGTATCAGCATAATCTGAAAGGAACCTAATCGGTATACAATCTGGACCTGAAGACTTGCCCGTATCAAGCGATTTGAGTTGCTTCGCAACCCCTAAGGTATCTACTTCTAAGAAACTCATGCTAGCAGATGTTCGTCTTTCAAATTCTGGAATATTCCATTCGTCTTCCCTGGTGAAGGAATTTCGGAAAACTGCGTTCAATAACTCCGCTTTAGCGGCACAGTCGTCGATAACAGTACCATCGGCACTGCGCAGCGAAGGTATTGACTGCGTCTTGCCGCTTACATACGACCAGAATTTCTTCGGATTTTCTACCAAATTTCGAGACAATGTTTCGTTGTGGAACCTATTAAAGGCATCTCGCATCGAAGTACGTGCCAGATTTCGCGCGTCTGTAAATTTTAGCCCATCTTCGGGATTTCGAGTTCTTCTGAACTTCGCATGCTTTTTCCGTTGCCTCTGCAACAGCGTTCGGACCTTTTTTGTGTACCACGGGGGATCCGTTCCATCTCTTACCAATTTATGAGGTATGAATCTCTCAATTGCTGTTGCTACTATATCTCTGAATTTGAGCCATATCTCGTCTATATTCGCATAGTCAGTTCGGAAGGAATGGAAATTGTCTTTTAGGAAGGCTTCTAGTGGCACTTTATGCGCTTTTTTAAATAAAATTATTTTGCGTTTGTTTCTGATGGATTTGGAAGAAATGGTTTTGAGCCTAGCTACAATGACCTTGTGATCACTAATCCCTGTATCAGTCATGATGCTCTCTATCAGCTCTGGATTGTTTGTGGCCTAGAGGTCAAGTGTGTTTTCGCAACCATTTACAATTCGCGTGGGTTCGTGGACTAACTGCTCGAAATAATTTTCGGAGAATGCATTTAGGACAATCTCGGAAGACGTTTTCTGCCTACCACCGGTTTTGAACAAGTATTTTTGCCAACATACCGAGGGTAGGTTGAAGTCCCCACCAACTGTAACCGTATGAGTGGGGTATTTATTTGTTACGAGACTCAAACTTTCTCTGAACTGTTCCGCAACTGTATCATCGGAGTCTGGGGGTCGGTAGAAGGAGCCAATTATTAACTTAATTCGGCTGTTAAGCATAACCTCCACCCACATCAATGCGCACGGAGTATCTACTTCGACTTCACTACAAGATAAACCACTACTGACAGACACAAACACTCCACCACCATTTCTGCCTAATCTATCTTTCCTGAACACCGTCTGAGACTTCGTAAAAATTTCTGCAGAACTTATTTCAGGCTTTAGCCAGCTTTCTGTACCTATAACGATATCAGCTTCTGTGCTTTCTATTAGCGCTTGAAGCTCAGGGACTTTTCCAGCGCAGCTACAACAATTTACAACTATAATTCCGACTGTTCCTTGATCCAAGCACGTCCTGTAATTGCCAAGCACCCTTTGATATTGCAGCCCATCCCGCACTTTCCCGAGGCCTTCTAACCTAAGTCCAAGTACTCTCCTCAACTATCTCAGTTTATAAGCTTCGCTTGGAGGACAGACTGAATGCGCCTGTCAGCCTGACGAACGAATATGTTCCCTTTTCTACTTAAAAACAGGGAAAGTAGCAAACATTTTCACCTCAATCCTTGCAGAAATCGTCATTATGATGGTTTCGAACAGTTGCTCTCCATAGGTCAGCACCGTCTGTATAACGTCTGATGGCAAGAGCATTACTTTGGATTTAGTACTCAGTAATTTTGGGGAGTGGTGGGGTGGGGGGGGAGGGGGAGCGCCTATAGGCGCTGTAGCAGGCGCCTCTTCGATGTGGACAGAGAGGCAAATTACAACCTCAAGCACCCTCTGCGGAAAGCACTGGCGGCCAGCGATATTGAGCCTGTAGCAAGCGGATTAGCTTCACAGCATTCTATCGTGTACAATGGAAAATGTCATGAAACAGGAATGGATATCCTCAGTAAATAATAAAGCGATAGAAAGCCTACATAAAAGTGCAAAAATAAGAATAAAGGCAGACCATGCTGTATCAGAAGATACACCGTTAAACCAAGGGGTTCGACAAGGGTGTAGTATATGGCCCACACGCTTCAATACATACATTCACGAAATGATTGAAATACGGTAACAACAAATTGATCCGGGCTTGAGATTATCACATAACGTCTTTTATAACACGATGCTTTTCGCAGCCGTCATTGAAGTTGTACGGGAAATAGGAACATCGTTACAAAGATCCATCTGTAGACCGAGCCAGATTTCTAAAGAATATAACGTGAAAATTTCCATTCCAAAAACAAATGTGATGGCTTCGGAGGGAGAAAACCGCTGAGAACTGGAAACAAATCCAATGACTAAATTAGTCACTTCATTTCAGTTACCCTCGAAATATTATAAGCCACCAGAGTGAACTCGACGTTGACGGCAAACTGCAGAAATATGAAATGATATGCGGAACTCTCAATAGAAAATTGAGAAATGAAGTTAGAAAAGACACAAATATCGTCTTCTATAACGCAATTGCCACATCCAAACTGCTATTTAGAAGCGAAATCTGGACGACAATTAAAAAGCAGGAAAGTAGAATCCAAGCGGCTGAAACGAAATTTATAAGAGGTGTTAAGGGCTGTGCAAGATTATACAAGCTAAGAAAGGAAGGTATGAGAGCAGAACTTCGAAAAGATGCTATAAATGAAGAGGTGAAGCCTAATCGACGAAACTGGCTAGACCATCTACAAAGAATACCTGAGAAAAGATTACCAAAACAAGCCCTAAATTTTAAACCTTTAGATACAAGATCTATAGAAAAAGATAGCTCGATACTTGGAAGACGGAACAGGTCTATGGAGTAGACCACGATGAAAGAAGAAAAAGAAATACCAGTTTCCGAATTAACTGGCTCCCAACCAAGGGGCTGTCGTTCGCTGCTATTGAGACACGGTGAAAAGCTTTTTTGACGATCTTGCAGCACGCCGAGGTTTTCAGACACACCGCTTTTCGCGAGAAATCGAAGATTTTCCACTCGCAGTGAGTGCACCAAGCGCACACAGGCATTTGTCACGAAATAGTAACAGTACTCAAGCAAAGTCGCTAAGCGATTTGTCAGAATCGCCTTACAAAATCAATTGAACAAACGTGTACTAACTCAATAGCTCGTTATTAAAAGAATAGAATCACTCTACTAAACAGGAGAGGCATAATAACAATGATTCAAATTATTAAAGAAAATCAAACGTTGTAATTTTGAAAAAGAATAAAATAATCGTTCTGGAAATACCCAAATGGTGCGCTCTCTCTCTGTTATGAAGCTATACTGCAAACTAATAATCTTCACAAATAAGGTTCATTGGATTGTACTATACTAAATAATTTATAAAATAATTTCTAACTATATGCATCCCATAAAAAAAAAGTAATCGTTACTCAAAGCACTTGCAAAGTCAAAGTACGAAACACCAAGCAAACAACAAAAAGTTTCACAAAACCAATCACAAAACAAAAAGTTTGAAAAAGTATGCCTTTAGTCACGCCTGACATCGTCAGGGAGGAGACGACGAGCCTGGGTCATGATGACGTTTTTAATTCCGTACTGCCACAGTCTTGCTGGTCCGCACTACAAACACATTTCATTACACGAATGCAGTTATTGACGATTTCTCCGCTTTTTTACGATTGGGACTACAGGGTGTTTAAAAAATGACCGGTATATTTGAAACGGCAATACAAACTAAACGAGCAGCGATAGAAATACACCGTTCGTTGCAATATGCTTGGGACAACAGTACATTTTCAGGCAGACAAACTTTCGAAATTACCGTAGTTACAATTGTCAACAACAGATGGCGCTGCGGTCTGGGAA
Source organism: Schistocerca gregaria (assembly GCF_023897955.1). Classification (NCBI taxonomy): domain Eukaryota; kingdom Metazoa; phylum Arthropoda; class Insecta; order Orthoptera; family Acrididae; genus Schistocerca; species Schistocerca gregaria. The sequence goes on from NC_064920.1 coordinate 795,613,512, forward strand.
ACTCTATAGTACGATATTTTCCACATATCCACCATGCGTAGCAATAATATGGCAACGTGTCTGGCGGAATGGCTTCACATGCAGATGAGATGTACTGCTTCAGCTGTTCAATTGTTTCTTGATTCTGGCGGTACACCAGGTCTTTCAAATGTCCCACAGAAAGAGGTCACAGTGGTTCATGTCTGGCGAATAGGAAGGCCAATCCACGCCGCCTCCTGTATGTTTCGGATAGCCCAAAGCAATCACACGATCATCGAAATATTCATTCAGGAAATTAAAGACGTCGGCCGTGCGATGTGGCCGGGCACCATCTTGCATAAACCACGAGGAGTTCGCAGTGTCGTCTAAGGCAGTTTGTACTGCCACAAATTCACTAAGAATGCCCAGATAGCGTGATGCAGGAATCGTTTCGGATCTGAAAAATGGGCCAATGATTCCTTTGGAAGAAATGACGGCCCAGACCAGGGACGATGGGACTGCAACATGGGGCTTTTCGGTTCCCCATATGCACCAGTTCTTTTTATTGACGAAGCCGTCCAGGTAAAAATAAGCTTCGTCAGTAAACCAAATGCTGCCCACATGCATATCGCCGTCATCAATCCTCTGCACTATATCGTTAGCGAATACCTCTCGTCCAGCAATGGTAGCGGCGCTGAGGGGTTGCCGCGTTTGAATTTTATATGGATAGAGGTGTAAATTCTGGCGCATGAGACGATACGTGCACGTTAGCGTCATTTGGACCGCAGCTGCAAAATGGCGAACGGAAACCCGAGGCCGCTGTTGGATCACCTGCTGCACTAGCTGCGCGTTGCCCTCTGTGGTTCCCGTACGCGGTCGCCCTACCTTTCCAGCACGTTCATCCGTCACGTTCCTAGTCCTTTGAAATTTTTCAAACAGATCCTTTATTGTATCGCTTATCGATCCTTTGGTTACATTAAACCTCCGTTGAAAACTTCGGCTTGTTGCAACAACACTGTGTTCTAGGCGGTGGAATTCCAACACCAGAAAAATCCTCTGTTCTAAGGAATAAACCATGTTGTCCACAGCACACTTGCACGTTGTGAACAGCACACGCTTACAGCAGAAAGACGACGTACAGAATGGCGCACCGACAGACTGCGTTGTCTTCTATATCTTTCACATCACTTGCAGCGCCATCTGTTGTTGAAAATTGTAACTACTGTAATTTCGAAAGTTTGTCCGCCTGAAAATGTACTGTTGTCCCAAGCATATTGCAACAAACGGTGTATTTCTATCGCTGCTCGTTTAGTTTTTATTGCCGTTTCAAATAAACCGGTCATTTTTGATACTCCCTGTATCTGAACATAGTGGTAGGAAACAACCGAAATCAATCATCGTGCTACAATTGTATACTGAGAACTGCGGTCTATGCACAACAAGATTTGTACAAACTTTATTTTTGATTTAATAAATATAGGTTTAGTGTGCCGTTATTGCCACATTTAAATTACTGTAACAGCACTTTCCTTGAAATTATAATGATTTAAACTGTTTTTGATTGTCATATTGAACCAAAAGACTTAGTGACTGACTGACTGAAATATTGTTACGGAATAATTTAGATCGTTTTCCTTCAAAACAAAACCAGCATATGGTTTTCAAATATTTCATTAACTGACAGACTAAGTATTCTATTGCAATGGGAGAGGTGTGCGATACTGCTCTACGTAACAGTAGCTAACCTCGAGGAGTCAGAATTTTGCATGATTAGCTCTATAATTCAGTTCTGAATTAAATTCCCTGCGTGCGCCTTACAGAACGTTTAAGCTAATGTGACGTGAACAGGCTTAGACATTGAGGTGCTTTTTCATATGACTCTCACACCCACTCGAAATCAAAGCTAGTACTGAAGTGCCGAGCGCGCTCATTCTGACCTAACAAAACAACCAAAGATGCTGTCACAGACTTCTCTCTGACACATATAAAATAACCTAATATTCTCTAACATTTCCATACTACGGTCCACATTTAAGTATAAGCGCTGTTACGAATCGGGTTACGAAATAAGAAAAATATCAAAGACGAGAAACTTATTTTGTTTTATTAGCAGATGAAATTTCGAATCATATCCACGTTACAACACGACTCATGTCTCATCCTTATAGAACACTGCTCTTGAACATGTGGGTGCAGCTCGCCTTTTGGCAGTTCAACACTGGTCTTCGGTAATATCCGCAAATTACTGCAGGCGTACCCCACCTGGTCAAAACTATCTAACACCTGCACCTGACCATTAATATGGGGAGTGTCCACTCTTCGTTTTTACGACGGTTACAACTCTGCTGGTTGAAAATCTAAATGTCTGTGGAGAAGTGGCAGCCCATTCTTCCTCAAGACACCGAAACCTGAGAAGATAGTTATGTATACGACGATCTGGAGCAAAGTCGACGTTCTAACTCATCTCAAGAATATTCCATTGGATTCAGATCGGGTCTACGGACATGCCATTCTATTTTACGGGTGTTATTGTCCATAAAAATTGCGTCACAGACGGTGGTTTAGGACAGGGTGCACAGTCACGATGATACTCATCATCTCCAACCTTTTCCTATTGGCATCACACAACACTGTAAGATTTAAATGTCTTCATATCTTTCCACATTTAGCCTTTCATTAAACACAATAAGCGGGTCACTACCTTACCACGGAATACACACACACACACGCACACAAACCACACACACACACACACACACACACACACACACACACACACACCTTGGCACTACACACGATGGCTAGTAACACTCTCTAGGCATTTGCCAAACCCAGAACTTTCAATCTGATTGCCACAGCGCAGTTAAACTGTCGTTAGTCGGGTAAGCTTTACTTTGGGGGCCGTCGCTGTTATGAGGAATAACTGAAGCATGATTAGAGTTAATAACCTATCAACGACCAGACCGTTAAGGACGGTGATTAAATTTAGGTTAAGAAAAGCGGGTAGAGTCACGACCAAATCACAGTAACGACCCATTTGCGTAAACGAATGCGTTGTGCGAAGTACGCAGGTACCTTTCTCTGAATATTTTTAGATAAAATAAATAATGAAAAATAACAATCTGTGTTTAATCCACAGAATAATGGTGATTCTATTGAGCGGCGCAATCCTCGTCCGTCACTAAACGAACACATTTGTTCAGTTTCACTCCGTCAACAATAAGCTAATTTCTGTTTAGGTCGTGTTCCGTAAGCGTGTAAATCTTGACTTAATACTATACTTCACCATCTTCTGGATTGATTAAATAACAACCTTATGTTCCACCACCTCCCACTGGTTAGATGGCTGCATGAAGAGTGACGAATTAACTATATTAGAAATAAGATTTATCACGTTACCGTAAGCTACTCTTAAAAAATATTTATTACGGTACCCGCCAGAAACCATCATCTGGCACTTGTAGATTATAATAAATTCAAGGAAATACAGGTAATACAGTCTTTTGCTTAAAATCATAGTGTGCGAACTGTGCCACGTCAGAATGGATGCGACAACAAGCCCAAGTTTATGAAACCACCAGCAATATCCTAGAATAACAAAATGAAATTAACGGCAATCACGTATCCAGTAAAAAAAGGTATTGTTGATGTTGCAACACAGCGTGACTTTATTAGGAAAATGCTTTGGAGACATGGGCTTAAGAACGAATTCCGAAGGATCCCGCGATCCGAAATAGTAAGAGAACTTTTCCTTTTAAGCTAACTAAAGGTTCCAAAGTATAAATTCAAAAATAGATCAGTGCTGTACCTGAGATAGATGAATATCCATAGAGAAAGTCTCAAATGAAGAAGTCAGAATAGTTAGTTGGTTAAAGTACACTACTGGACATTAAAATTGCTACACCACGAAGATGCCATGCTACAGACGCGAAATTTAACCGACAGGAAGAAAATGCTGTCATATGCAAATGACTAGCTTTTCAGAGAATTCACACAATGTTGGCGCCGGTGGCGACACCTACAACGTGCTGACATGGGGAAAGTTTCCATCTGATTTCTCATACACAAACAGCAGTTGACCGGCGTTGCCTGGTGAAACGTTATTGTGATGCCTCGTGTAAGAAGGAGAAACGCGCACCATCACGTTTCCGACTTTGATAAAAATCGGATTGTAGACTATCGCGATTGCGGTTTATCGTATCGCGACATTGCTGCTCGCGTTGGTCGAGATCCAGTAACTGTTAGCACCATATGGAATCAGTGGGTTTAGGAGGGTAATACGTAACGACGTGCTGGATCCCAGCGGCCTCGTATCACTAGCAGCCGAGATGACAGGCCTCTTATCCGCATGGCTGTAACGGATCGTGCAGCCACGTCTCGATTCCTGAGTCCAAAGATGGGGACGTTTGCAAGACAACAACCATCTGCACGAACAGTTCGACGACGTTTGCAGCAGCATGAACTATCAGCTCGGAGCCCACGGCTGCGGTTACCCTTGACGCTGCATCACAGATAGGAGCGCCTGCGATGGTGTACTCATCGGCGAACCCGGGTGCACAAATCGCAAAACGTCATTTTTTCGGATTAATCCAGGTCCTGTTTGCAGCATCATCATGGTCGCATCCGTGTTTGGCGATATCGCGGTTAAACGCACATTGGAAGCATGTATTCGTCATTGCCATACTGGCGCATCACACGGCGTGGTCGTATGGGGTGCCATTGGTTACACGTCTAGGTCACCTCTTGTTCGCACTGACAGCACTTTGAACAGTGGACGATACATTTCAGATGTGTTACGATCCGTCGCTTTACCCTTCATTCGATCCCTGCGAAACCCTACACTTCAGCAGGATAATGCACGACTGCATGTTGCAGTTCCTGTAAGGGCCTTTTTGGATACAGAAAATGTTCGAATGCTGCCCTGGTCAGCACATTCTCCAGATATCTCACCAATTGAAAACGTCTGGTCAATGGTGGCCGAGCAACTGGCTCGTAACAATACGCCGGTCACTACTCTTGATGAAATGTGGTATCGTGTTGAATCTGCATGGGCAGCTGTATCAGTACACGCCATCCAAGCTCTGACTCAATTCCCAGGCGTATCATGGCCGTTATTACGGCCAGAGGTGGTTGTTCTGGGAACAGATTTCTCAGTATATATGCAGCGAAATTGCGTGTAAATGTAATCACATGTCAGTTCTAGTATAATATATTTATCCAATGAATATCCGTTTATCATCTGCATTTCTTCTTGGTGTAGCAATATTAATGGTCAGTAGTGTACTTAGCGTCTTGGCTACAGTGAACGAAGTAAATGAACAACCAGAAATAAAACGAGTGTCAGGAAATCTTTCACTGCGCCAAGGGACTGGGTCGGATTACATGAGGCAGAAAACAGTGGCGGCAAAGGGGATGCCTCCAGAGGATATATGACAATAACGACGTATGTGGTATAGACATGTTGGTCAACTAACTGAGGCCTAAGAAGATTTTCAGTCAATTAACCGAGTTCTAAGGAGATTTCGATGCGTTATCTATCTTCTGTAAGGAATCCATCTTCTGTATGTCGGGAAACATACATGGGAGGATACGGAAAAATGAGTGTTAGAAGGAAGAAAGAAAGGAAGTACGATTCGAGTTTAACGTCCCATCGACACCGAAATAATGAGAGACGGAAGGATTTGAGTAAAGATGGGAATGCAGGTCTCTACAAATGTAGGCAGACAGGTTAATAAACTGACAGGAAAGTATGTGAGTCTAGCAAAGTAACAAAGAAGATAAAACTGACTTCCTGCCACTGCGCTAAGAACAATTAGGGAGAAAATCGGTAAAAAATGTCCTTCGGAAACCAGAAGCGTTCAGTGTAATCCCGGAGTCGCCTTTGTTGGCTACTTTAGGCCACTGGTATTTAATGCAGAAGGCGAGATAACTTGTGAGGACGGTGTGGTGTGTTCTCTGGAATGTAAAGCCCGCTGCGCCGTGGCTTTGTCCGTGAAATGCGAGCCCCGCTATCTACGGGGTGGCTTTATCGCAAGTAGCTCAGTCCGTATAATTAACAGCGCTTTACAAGTCTTGTGCCCGAAACAGTGCCAAGTGCAGTGGTTTCTGCGTCTGAAACCGAGAGTGTCGTACTAACTCTAACACTGGCACTAAACGTATCAGGTGCTCCGCGAGACAGAGAAGCACTGGATTAACGAACTGCACTTCTGCAATATATAAACAATGTTCTGTAAATATATCTATCCATGGCTCATAGGTACAAATGTGAACATATGTGGATGCGTTCAGCCAAATGAAAATAACAAAATTATTTTTGTTTTGCTTTGAATCTTCTTATAACGGTTTATCTATACTGTTGCTTCCATTGAATATTCAAAACAGACTAGTTTTCTCCAAATAATCAGCTTGAATGCTGAAATAGTTTCTTTAATAGGGTACCGTTGTCTAATCATCTTATGCTCACATGAACAATCTGATTCACAGGTCAATTTGAACACTCCCTTAGTGATAAGAAGACTGCGTTAAATACAATTAGAGAGTTTACAGGACTCGGTAACGAACCACACGGTACTTAACAATGAGTGACTTAACAGCTATGTTTGCTGCTCCACCCTGCTTTTACCAACTATACGGGTTTGACCGTCCTTTAGCGGTGTAAGGTTGCCGACTAGAGTCTGACACGTCATTATTTTGTCGTAATACATAAACTATTCTTTATCTCCTGATTGTCCTAATGAGACTCAACACTTTTACATGCCTTCGGCAACTGGCATAAGGCTGAGAACTTAGGTATGCTTTGGGCACGACAAATATTGCACTGCAGTACCTGCGTATGCAGTATTGGAAGCAGATCGCAATGGATGAATTCTCAGTTAGCTTGCGTTTTCCGTTACTATTCCATGTGTTTATATCAAGCATTAATGTAACTCAGTGATACTGAAGATTAGTACCCGTGGTCTAGGGGATATAATCAAAACGTCTTCGATCCCGTGTTTGATCCCCGCCACTGCCTAAATTTAGTGCGGCTCTCACAGCCGAGCGAAGCAGACGTGCAGTGCGTTCTCTCCACTGACAGAGAGTGCCCGCGCGCCTTGTTTACTTTCTTCGGCCGACACTAACGTGACGCCGTAGCGCTACAAGACCACGGCAAACCAATACAGATCAACCTTGAAATTCACATTTCGGAACGACTTTACCGGACCAAAGGCGCTCGAAGTCGAACGTTTTTTAAAAGAGAAAGCCAAGATCCCGGCTGCCGACATTGTCGGCATTCACTTTTCGATCGTCAGTAGCACGGTCTATGTAAAGCTCATAAACGAAACTACTTGCGACGAGGTGCTTCGAGAGATGAAACGAGAACTCCGCTTCTGCCACGCAGATGGCTATGTTGGCAACGTCGAGGTCGGCCATGCCGCAATGGGACTGCGGACTATACGCATCTTCGAACTTCCATATCAACTCCCGGCAGCAGAAGTTGTAGCGGCGCTCCGCCCCTACGGCACGGTACACGAACACGTGGCTGAAAAATGGACCCAGTTTAAGACGTATCCAGTACTCAATGGAGTACGCCAAGTGCGCATAGATCTCCAGCGGCACGTGCCATCCTATCTACAGATAGGTGGATGCCGGGCCATAGTTATTTATGACGGCCAACCGCAGACGTGTTCCGGATGCGGTAAGGAAGGTCACCTTCGTTCCGAGTGCCTCCAGTGTCGGATCACACAACTCCCACCGAAGGACGTTGCACCACCAACGACGAAGACTATTCTACGGCCGACCGCTTCAGCCGTATAAGAATCACTTTCCACGGACAAAAACCTGGATGATCCGCCGACCTGGCCAGTGGTGGAAAATAGTACTACGACTCTGGAGCTACCGAACGCGACAGACATTGACGCCAGTAAGGTGGCAATTGATCCCTTATTGTACCGACCGAAGCGTTTGTTCCGGCGGAGCGTGAGTCAGTGCCGTTTTCTGACAATGAAGGCCACGTACGGAAACAGCGATCACCGAAACGCCGAAAGCGGCGTCGTCGGACCTTGTCGGAACACAGCGGTTCGCATTCGGCCGGGGAAGAACAACTGACCACTCAAGAAGCCAGCCGCGAAGCTGAGGCTGTTTCCACTGACTCCAACCTTGCAGAATAGACAGAAAAACATGCAGCTTTCGACCATCAGCCCATTGACAGAAACAGTGAGCAGCGGGAAGGTACCAGTGCAGGCAGCGAAGTCGCCCGGTCCCTTACTACCAAACATTCCGAGGCTATGGACCATGAACAGACATCCGCGCCCGCTTCGTGGGCCGAGGATGTCGAGACACAAGATTCCGACCCGCGGCCAGCTGAGGCGCCGCCGGATCATGCAGCATAAGCAGCACAAGGAGGACCGCGTTCGGCGGGGGGTGACATCACTTCCGATGTTCGCTTCTCTCCACCTTCACCATGGATAACCTCACACAAACAACTCGTTGCCAGGCTTACCGCCTGGCGACAATGAATATCAACATGATCAGTTCTCCTGTCAAGATCCAACTTTTGAAAGAAACCATACGAGCCATGGGGGTTGACTTTGCTTTCTTACAAGAAGTGAAAACGACTGCACTCCCGCACTTTTACGGGTACACCACGCATGTGATGCCCGGTAGCCCTGCAGATACCGGAGTGGCAATATTAGTGCGTGAAGGTATTGAAGTTACCGACGTCACGTTTCTTCCCTCCGCGCGAGGAATAGCATTTACGGCACTCAACACCCGATTCATTAATGTTTACCAGGCGTCGGGTACCATAAGACGTCACGACCGTGCCAGATTCTACTCCACAGACGTCGCTCCCCTTTTCCTTGGACGATACGACCACAGCGTCTTCGCCGGCGATTTTAATTGCGTACGTCACCCCAAGGACCAAATCCCACATTACATGCCTTGTCCGGAACTGGGTGCGATGATGCAAGAGCTTCACTTGTGCGACACGTGAGAAAAAGTCCACGGTAACCGCTCTGGACACACTCATCTTACCAGTCATTCGGCCAGCCGACGACCGCATATATGTGTCACAAGATCTCACACAAGGTGTGGTGGACGCCGAACTATAGCCTCAAGCCTATTCTGATCACAGTGCCTATATCAGCACTATACACCTACGCCCCCAACAAGTCTGGCGCAGCAATGGCTTTTGGGAGCTCAACATACTCATCTCCAGAACCTGGATTGCCGTCGGCAAGTTGCAGCAACGTGGACTGACTGTGAACGCCGCCACCCTCGATACACCTCGACCCTGGAGTGGTGGCTCCTCTGTGCCAAACCAATAATCCGTTGGACACTTATGCAATATGGCAAGGACGTGACTGCGTGGCATCGACAGACCCTCGATTTTTACTACGCGGCACTCAGGGACCTCGACGCCTTACCCCCTTCCCCGGAGAGACAACATGATCAAAGCAGAATCAAGGCTCACATACTATCATGGACGAAGCGCCGACTAGAAGGTGCAGTCGTCTGCTCGCGACGGCACGACCGAACGTTTGCAGAGGAACCCACTATGCACCACGTTGTGGCGGATAAGCGCCGACGACGCCAACATTTAATCACACAACTCAGGACACACGACGGTCGCTTATGTACGACCCAAGCAACCATAGTAAAAGCGGTGGAGGATAATTTTCGTCATCTTTACAAGGAAAGAATCGTCGATGACGAGGCCACTGCTGAAGTGTTACAGCAGGTAACACGTACTATCGACGAGGCTACCGTGAATGCACTAACACAAGAAATCTCACTCGGAGAAGTCGACGACGCCGTGGACAAAGGTGGGGCCAATAAGTCTCCTGGACCTGATGGATTGCCCATCGAATTATACCGGACTTCCCGTGACATCATGATGCCTCGCTGGGTTATAATGTTCCGCAAACTTATGTCTCCAGAGTGTGTTGTGCCGCCAGCGTTTGTAGAAGGTCTTCTCATACCGGTACACAAGCCAGGTGGAGGGCTATCGATTAACGACTATCGGCCGCTTACAATGTTGAACGCCGATTACAAGATTTTCACCAGAACTATGGCGAGCCGTATTGAGACGACTTTGCCGATGATCCTCGCTCCTGAACAGACGTCGCAGGGGGGAGAAGCCAACATACACATGGCCACCGGTGACTGCAGGGACTTGATAGCGATGGCTTCTGCGTGCCGTCTGAGAGCGGCGATCGTCTCCGTAGATTTCAACCGCGCCTTTGATAGAGTGCACCACAACTTCCACCTACGAGTGATGGACTGTTTGGGATTTCCCCTGGGCCTCATCGACACCCTGCGGCGTCTTTGGACCGCAGCCAGCTCACACGTCCAGGTCAATGGAAGGACGGTAGGACCAGTACCCATTAAGAGGTCTCTACGACAAGGTTGTCCCCTTTCTACCTACCTTTATGCCATCGCACTCGAGCCACTCCTAGGGGGCCTTAACCGCCGCCTATCTGGCATCACGCTGTGGGACGTCACCTTTCGCTATAGGACATACGCTGACGATCTGCTACTGCTGGTTCGTTCCAGTGACGAAGTTCAAAGCGTACTAACCTGGATTGAGCGATAAGGACAGGCCGCAGGCAGTCTTCTGAACATCAACAAGTCGATGGCGTTGGATATTGGGCGTGGTCTCGGACCGGAAGCCCTCGCTCCCCACCCACCAGTTTCTGATCTGCGATATTTGGGAATCACGTTCAAGAAAGATGTACGTAAAATAGCTGCAGCAAACTACCGACGGTTATTACAGACCATACGCACAATAGTGCGACAGAACCTGCTCCGGGACTTGAATCAGCTACAACGTGTTGAATACCTGAACCTCTACGTGGCATCAAAACTCAACCACGTGGCACAAGTCCTCCCACTACCGATGCAGATAGGTCGCCGGCTTCAGGCGGCCTTCAGTTACTACGTTTCCGCACGTCATATCTTTAAAGTACGATACGACGCTCTTATGCTCCCAGTGCAACATGAGCAACATGAGGAAACGATGGAAAAGTCAATATACCTCTCTCACGGGTCGTTTACTACAGGGTCTGATGCCAGTCTCTAACGTCCCGCCGGTGTCGGTTGCGCACGTCGCACCACAGCTCTCCCATATGTCGACCTTCATTCTTGATTACAGCTATGTCAGCTCGAACCTCTCCAACACGCGTCCACCAAAGGCGAAAGATTTTTATACCAACCTTCTGCGTGTTGTTTCCCATAACGTGGTGGAAAACAAGTACCCTACGGTTCACTGGTCAAGAGTGTGGAAAACGATACACCACAACTTTCTGTCTTCCACGGTGCGTTCGAAGTGTATCAGATCGCCAACAAAAAATATGCCACACTACAGCGACTTCACACTATTAGACTGGCAGACTCCCCTTATTGCCCAGATTGTCACCTTTTGGATACTGATGAACATCGTTTTACTTGCGCATCATCGTCCGGAGTTTGGCGACTAACACAGAACATATTGGCTTGTTACCTCCGGGTCACACCTGATATGATTGACCCCCAGACCCTACTCTGTCCCGATGGAACTTACTTTCCGACTGCAAAATATCATGCGCTTACATGGTTCAAAGGACTTACCGTCGCCTACATCTTTAGCGACGGAGAGAAAGAGCAGCTTGATTACTGGTGGTTCCTGCAAAATGCTCACAATGCCCTCGAATACACACCGAAATACCGTACGCTCTTCGCAAATTATTTACGCAGCGTTTTCGTTAACCCCCCACTCAGCTGGGGAGTGCCAAGCTGCGGTTAATGTTCTGTGCCGAGTCACATAAACGGCTGAACGTTCTGCCTTGTCAGTCATGTGTGAAGGGAGAGACAAGCTGCTGCAAGGATGCTGTTTTCCTTGAGGCACTAGCGAAGCTGAATGCCTCCGTTGCAGATGCCCTTCAAAGGCGCAATTGGAGACATCAGATAACGATGATGAGGCTCCAAGTGGAACCAGTTACATTATTGAAGAACCTTTTAGTTGGAATTACATCAGTGATTTATGTTTTTATTTCTGGATTACTCTTTTATGGCATCTTTGTTGTTGTAACACTTACTTGTAACACTTAGTTACTAGAATTCTCATTTGTACACGTTCCCTAAATGTAATCATGTAACAAAAAAAAAGTGGCAAAGGATAGCCCTAACCTTGATTTCCCATATTTCCACTGATATATAGGCAGCTCTCTGGGGTGGGTTTACTCAGGAGCCAACGCCTGAAGTGGATCAGATTTTTTTGTTATATGATGAAGAGTCGCGGTGGCACTTTGGGGTTTCTTTAGTTCCATTTTCCTAAGGGGCTTTTTAAGGGAAATTTAAAAAAAGTGGTTAAAAAAATAAAAATAAGAAAGGGGTAGCGTCTAAAAAAAGGGGGTAAAAACAAAAAAACCGAAAAGAGAAAAAAGAAAATAAAAAAACAAAAAAGGGGGTTAAAAAAACAAACAAAAAAACGAAGAAAAGGGACTGATGATCAATATAAAGAAGGGGTAGCGTCTTTGATTCATAATCAAAACGTCTTCGGCCCCGGGTTCGATACCCGCCACTGCCTAAATTTTGATAAATAATCAGCATTGGCGGCCGAAGACTTCCGGCATAAGAAGTCAGCCTCATTCTGCCAACGGCCTTGTCAAAGAGGGCGGAGGAGCGGATAGAGGTTCAGGGCACTCTCTTGTCCTAGTGATGGGAAATTGCCCTTAAAGGCGGAAGAATCAGCAATGACCAACGACATGAGGATTCAGAAGGCAATGGAAACCACTGCATTAAGGCACGTAACGTGTATCCACAGGACATGTGGCCTGTAGTTGAAGAAGTGTCATGATGATCTCTCCATTGGCAAAAGATTCCGGAATAGTCCCCCATTCGGATCTCCGGGAGGGGACTGCCAAGGGGGAGGTTACCATGAGAAAAAGATTGAATAATCAACGAAAGGATAATGTTCTACGAGTCGGGGCATGGAATGTCAGAAGCTTGAACGTGGTAGGGAAGCTAGAAATTCTGAAAAGGGAAATGCAAAGGCTCAATCTAGATATAGTAGGGGTCAGTGAAATGAAGTGGAAGGAAGACAAGGATTTCTGGTCAGATTAGTATCGGGTAATATCAACAGCAGCAGAAAATGGTATAACAGGTGTAGGATTCGTTATGAGTAGGAAGGTAGGGCAGAGGGTGTGTTACTGTGAACAGTTCAGTGACCGGGTTGTTCTAATCAGAATCGACAGCAGGACAACACCGACAACGATAGTTCAGGTATACATGCCGACGTCGCAAGCTGAAGATGAACAGATAGAGAAAGTGTATCAGGATATTGAACGGGTAAAGGGGGACGAAAATCTAATAGTCATGGGCGACTGGAATGCAGTTGTAGGGGAAGGAGTAGAAGAAAACTTTACAGGAGAATATGGCCTTGGGACAAGGAATGAAAGAGGAGAAAGACTAATTGAGTTCTGTAACAAGTTTCAGCTAGTAATAGCGAATACCCTGTTCAAGAATCACAAGAGGAGGAGGTATACTTGGAAAAGGCCGGGAGATACGGGAAGATTTCAATTAGATTGCATAACGGTCAGACAGAGATTCCGAAATCAGATACTGGAGTGTAAGACGTACCCAGGAGCAGATATAGACTCAGATCACAATATAGTAGTGATGAAGAGTAGGCTGAAGTTCAAGACATTAATCAGGAAAAATCATTACGCTAAGAAGTGGGATACGGAAGTTCTAAGGAATGACGAGATACGTTTGAAGTTCTCTACCGCTATAGAAACAGCAATAAGGAATAGCGCAGTAGGCAACACAGTTGAAGAGCAATGGACGTCTCTAAAATGCGCCATCACAGAAGTTGGGAAGGAAAACATAGGTACAAAGAAGGTAGCTGCGAAGAAACCATGGGTAACAGAAGAAATACTTCTGTTGATTGATGAAAGGAGGAAGTACAAACATGTTCCGGGAAAATCAGGATTACAGAAATACAAGTCCCTGTGGAGTGAAATAAATAGGAAGTGCAGGGAAGCTAAGACGAAATGGCTGCAGGAAAAATGTGAAGACATCGAAAAAGATATGATTGTCGGAAGGACAGACTCAGCATACAGGAAAGTAAAAACAACCTTTGGTGACATTAAAAGCAACGGTGGTAACATTAAGAGTGCAACGGGAATTCCACTATTAAATGCAGAGGAGAGAGCAGATAGGTGGAAAGAATACATTGAAAGCCTCTATGAGGGTGAAGATTTGTGTGATGTGATAGAAGAAGAAACAGGAGTCAATTTAGAAGAGATTGAAGATCCAGTATTAGAATCTGGAGACATGCCATCTGACTTTCGAAAAAGCATCATACACACAATTCTGAAGACGCGCAAGAGCTGACAAGTGCGAGAATAATCACACAATCAGTTTAACAGCTCATGCATCGAAGCTGCTTACAAGAATAATAAACAGAAGAATGGAATAGAAAATTGAGAATGCGCTATGTGACGACCTGTTTGGCTTTAGGAAAAGTAAAGGCACGAGAGGGGCAATTCTGACGTTACGGCTAATAATGGAAGCAAGGCTAAAGAAAAATCACGACACGTTCAAACGATTTGTCGACCTGGAAAAAGCGTTCGACAATATAAAATTATGCAAGCTGTTCGAGGTACTGAAATAAGTAGGGGTAAACTATAGGGAGAGACGGGTCATATACAATATGTACAACAACGAAGAAGGAATAATAGGAGTGGACGATCAAAAACGAAGTGCTCGTATTAAGAAGGGTGTAAGACAAGGCTGTAGCCTTTCGCCCCTAATCTTCAATCTGTACATCGAGGAAGCAATGATGGAAATAAAACAAAAGTTCAGGAGTGGAATTGAAATACAAGGTCAAAGGATATCAATGATACGATTCGCTGATGACATTGCTATCCTGAGTGAAAGTGAAAAGAATTAAATGATCTGCTGAATGGAATGAACAGTCTAATGAGTACACAGTATGGTTTGAGAGTAAAACGGAGAAAGACGAAGGCAATGAGAAGTAGTAGAAATGAGAACAACGAGAAACTTAACATCAGGATTGATGGTCACGAAGTCAATGAAGTTAAGGAATTCTGCTACCTAGGCAGTAAAATAACCAATGACGGACGGAGCAAGGAAGACATCAAAAGCAGACTCGCTATTTCAAAAAAGGTATTTCTGGCCAAGAGAAGTCTAGTAATATCAAAGACCGGCCTTAATTTGAGGAAGAAATTTCTGAGGATGTACGTCTGGAATACAGCATTGTATGGTAGTGAAACATGGACTGTGGGAAAACCGGAACAGAAGAGAGTCGAAGCATTTGAGATGTGTTGCTATAGACGAATGTTGAAAATTAGGTGGACTGATAAGGTAAGGAATGAGAAGGTTCTACGCAGAATCGGAGAGGAAAGGAATATGTGGAAAACACTGATAAGGAGAAGGGACAGGATGTTAGGACATCTGCTAAGACAAGAGGGAATGACTTCCATGGTACTAGAGAGAGCTGTAGAGGGCAAAAACTGTAGAGGAAGTCAGAGACTGGATTACGTCCAGCAAATAATTGAGGACGTAGGTTGCAAGTGCTACGCTGAGATGAAGAGGTTAGCACAGGAAAGGAATTCGTGGCGGGCCGCATCAAACCAGTAAGTAGACTGATGACCAAAAAAAATGATACTGAAACATGACCTTCATCTAAGAAATCAGTAGAAAGATACTGCAGAAATTACCTGGAGGGAAAAACAATACGCATAGTCGTAGACAACTATTGCAGATTGAAGGACTCGCTGAGCCCAGATAAAGGAAATATGATAGTTGAATATTTGATGGCACAAAAGATGTTTTTTTAATATAAAACGTTTCATTTTAGAGTGGAAAACCTATATCTTTTCCATTTTGAGGAACAATCCCGTTCTCTATTTTTATTTTCACTCTAGAACATTAAACACTTTGGTGCGATACATTTATGATTTTGGCTTCAGTTTCAGTTTCAATAATTAAAAAATTCTAATAAAGTAACATTCATTTTACACTAATTGAATTAAAAATCTATTCAGATTGAGCAGATAAATCATCATGATAGTGAATGGAACTTAAAGTGTCTTTCGTATATTTTCAATACTTCTGTGAAAACACATGAAGTAAATTATGTACCAAATAAAACACGAAAAAAGTCTTTGTCGTAAGGCAATAAGATTATATATCAGTGTTGAATACAAAAACAGTAATATT
Source organism: Schistocerca gregaria (assembly GCF_023897955.1). NCBI lineage: Eukaryota > Metazoa > Arthropoda > Insecta > Orthoptera > Acrididae > Schistocerca > Schistocerca gregaria. Next base: position 795,629,673 of record NC_064920.1, read on the forward strand.
CTGCACTGTCAGAGATCATCTCACCACCGGGAAAGAAAAAAAAAAGCTTTACTTGAGTACAATAGGGAATTTCAACATTTTGTGTTCAAAGCCAGCTAGTCTCACATCACTGCAATAAAAGCGTTTTGAAGGAGTTGCACGAGAATATTTGGAAAAAAACACCCAGCCTATTGACAACGGGCCTATCAGCTCAAATTTGTCTTTTATAGCATACATCAGATATCTGTCCTCTTTGAGCGACACTGATCCCTAGACCGCACACTTGACCTTGTTTCCTAAAATGAAATCAGTGATGAAATTATGGAATTTTGTCATTGATATCTTTACTAATTTGTCATGGGCTCTGAAGAACATTCCAAAATTTTCCAGGATAACATGACAAACTTTAAGCACTTCTGGGAGATAAGAGAGAGTAGGTGAGGCCAGTAATTTTCTGAAAACACTAGTTGAGTAAAAGTAGAGAAATAAAATAAACTGCTGCTTTACTCGTTCGCTAACAAGGTGTAACATATTGTTTAACAATGTTCTCGCTCCATTGCAGTGGTCATACTTTCACCGTGACAGCTATGGCGATCCAATAATTCCACTAATATTTGAAAAGATGAAAACAAACATAAAAACGAGGAAAGGAATACACACAATGCGTAGAAACGTGTGGAAGATCTTAGCTATTTGAAATGAAGACTGTATAATAGGGCTGAGTTTTCACCTTCACTATTTGTGTTTTCGAAAAAACGAATATAAGGATCTGGTATTCGGAACCAGAAAATTACGAAATTGAGACATCATTCGTAGGAAAGTAATTACTTACATGTTAACAAACAATAGTAAATAGAACTTGTCTGAAAATTTCAGTGGAAAGAGCCTAATTTCATGCAAGCACATAAATATACCAAAATGTGAAGAGACATAAATAGGTAAAATAGAATGGGTTAGCTAATTTAAGTCAGTTGGGCAAAGACTGCAAAAAATAGATTAGAAAAATCTGCTATAGACGTAAGAATCAATCAAATTAAAAGAACATGCTGTTTAAACATATACATTTATAACACTAAGTGAATTTCCAGACATTCAGAATTAAAATTCGGTATCAAAGTGCTCAAATAAGTACTTTTATATGTATGTGTGTGCTTAACACAGACAAGTTGGTCAGCTCAAGAGAAATTCGGAGACATGCGCAGAAGAAAGAAAATGGCAACGAAGGTACAATATGTAGGAGTAATAAAGAAAATAAAGAAAAATTGAATTCCCTATTGGATCCCAGTTGATGAATAAGAAGCTAAACAATGTCGCTAGTATAAGTTTTGTTTCCTGAAAATGGTTATTTAGGTGAGAGGTGAAAATCACATTAATCGTGGACACTCCACTTATCGAATATTTTGTTGACACCGGAGATGATTTATTCATGGAGAGCGTGTTTGGGATGACTTCTGCAATCTCTGATACAGTCTATGTGGAAGAAGAACAAACGTAAATTCGTCCAGTGAGTAGAAGTATCTCGGTAATGAGAATGTGCTTGTCAACATAAAGGTGGAATTGTTAAGTGATTTCGGGACGACGCTAACTATTTACGGTCAATGCACAAGGAACATAGGCTGTCACGCATGTGTCACATCATGTCAAGGTTTTTCTGGAAGAAAGTTTTGATGGTATCATCGTCAGGTAATGTCGTAAGTTAATCCGTTTTTCACCGTACTCACCGATGTATAGTGGATTTCATGCTTTTCTCTCTTCTTAATTTTTACTTTGTTATCGTGTCAAAGTGGAAATGTTCCATTAGTCGACTTAACTATTTTCCCATTAATTGTTCGAACACAAACGAGGTCAAATATATGAAGGCGAAAAACTATTTAGTTTTTACAAGAACACAACAGAGCTGACATCCACAATGTATACAAATAATATAAGTTGACGAAGCAATATTCATGAAATAACATTTTAAGTGCAAAGGAATAAAGGAAGAAAATACAATTGGTTATTATGGTATACGTTATGTAGGAAAAACATAATAGAGAAATCAAAAAGGATCCAGCCATTACTTTATAGCTATTCTTTGATGTGTTTTAGTGAGTATAAATTTCCCTCGAAAATGAATGTCGTTGCTCTTAAATGTTCTTCCATTTCTCAGCACCTTAACTACCATAACGTATCAAGAACATAAGTTATGAAGCCTCCTTTGTCCATTAATAAACTATGTCGTGGTTTGTTCCTGTACTCTGCTTGTATCATTCGAGGTGTCTCAAAACCCCACTTTCACTGTGCGGCATTGGGATAGAGTTAACTGACAGGACATGTCGTGATAGTACCGTGACTTTATGGACCAGGAGTGGCGAAGATTTTGACTTGCGAACCTTGTCGGGCCAAAGTGCCAAAGCGCTCAGAATCGCTTCACATTTTCCCCCCGCCAAGCCGCGCTGTCCTAGCACGAGGACGGGTTTGGGGGGAACACTGAGAACATGCCGCTGTTACATTGCAGTACTGTCGTATTGCATACGGTTTGGTTTTATACTTCACATTTCTGAACAACATCACAAACATAACAAGTTTTCAGCATTAATTAATTTTCTTGAGAGGCTGAAGGCATAATATAATTTTTATCTGGTACAAGCTGATCATACGGTCAGACGCAGTCAATATTACAGAGATTCGGCATCAAGTTTCCAAGTAATCTTTACTTATTTAGTTTCATAATAAAAAAGTGTCTTCACGAAAATACTTCGATTGAAATACTGTAGTACCTTTGTAAGCCGATTATGGAGACTTGGAAAATCTACCTTAAAAAAGCAATGTAAACATCCTGGACAGTTTTCAGGTCAATCAGTTACATTTGCACATTCACAGGAGCATTTTCAACTGGAAAGACCTTCGCTGTCTAAAACAGATGTGAGATTGACAGTGTCGTCGAAGGGTTTATACAACTGTCGTTGCAATTCTTGCAAGGGCACACTGGAATCTTCAGACCTCCCGCTGTCTTTAAAACACCAGTTAGCTTAGGGAACTGGATTTTCTTTGTGGGAATGTATCCCTTTGACAACGCCATTTTCTTTTTAAATGCATCTCCACCAAATCAAGTTACCTCGCAATATTTTACTGTGGGAAGTGCACAGTCAAGTCCACTTTAAATGTGAAGTCTACAGCACATTCACGATGTTCTAATTTTCGTTTCTGCACTCCATTTTCGTTCATCAATTTAACAGTAGCGACATTTAAATCCAAAAATCGTCCCAGGCACGCCCCTTGACTTAACCAACGTACTTTTGCAGTAACATATGAAATCTCCATATTCTTCGTTCATTTCCATTGAAATTTGTTCCAACTGAAATTGGTATAAATGGTGCGACTTCAGAAATAGTACTATTTGTACCTCGAATTTCTTCAAGTGCTCCATGCCTGTAAATTTAGCACAGTGTGCTTCTTGATGTGCAGAACAATAAAACTCGCTTGTCGATCGTTGTAATTTTTTGTTCTTTCACTGTCAACTAAATCTTCAAATCCTTTCTTCATAGTATTGTAATGTCGTTTCGTAGCAAATAACAAGTACCTGTCGGTTATGCGAACTGAGATGACTCATCCTTCTCTTGTGTCATTCCGATTCGTTTTAAAGGACTAGACGATAGATCGCTTGTCTGCTTGTTTTTATGTAAACATCCAATGGATCAGTGATCGTCCTCCATAACACGTAAGAATAGCAAAGGGTAAACAACGCTGACATAGCGATTCTGCCTAACTCAGAGAGTTTCACCGACCGAAAAATGCCGTCCCATAATGCTAAATGAAATGTCACACTGTTCCGGGTACTTCCGAGAAGAACCGAGCAAAGCCGAAGGACAGGTCGCAGCTTGGCCGGCACACGGGCCGCGTGGAAAATTTAGCACACTGTGGCGGTCCTATCACTGACAGCGTCAATACACGCTGACCTGAAAGTGACGTTATATTATGGCAAATGTGAATTGGCCTTCATGATTTCTGTAGAGCTTCGAAGCTTGTAACTGCAGTGGTGAATTACTGGTCTTGCTACGGGCGGCAAGAGAGATACACTAGAGGAAAACAACAATGCGTTGTATGAATACTTTGAAGTCCTGTGCTGTTTTCGTTGCTTTTTAGATTAATGCTTTAAATCTCTTGTTGTGAGTACAAAATGTGCCATCTACTGCAGTCATTTGTTATAGCGAATTCCTGCTTATGTGTTCACACACGTGAGAGGCAGTTGAAATCCAGAACTTGAAAATGTTCTGTGTCGGAGATAGACATTTTTCCTGCCGATACTTTTCTGATAGCTCACACCTTCATCATGTGTGGTGAGCTTGTTTGTTTGAAACCGGAATATTCACACCAGATGGTGGTCTGTAGCGCAAAGAACCTGTTCTGTGTTTCATGCAAAAGCGAATGTTTCACTACTGTCTGAAAGGACGTTTCGCACAACGTGCAAAATAATGGTATATCTCCATAAGCGTTTTTTTACAGTACAGAGAAGTATTTGAAGCTAAATACGTTGTAATTGCTTCGTGAAAAGAGATATGGAAATATGGACTGTAGTTCTGATACTATCATGTACCTTAAATACTGGTAGTGATCATTTGTTTGCTTTTATTACAACACTGATATCCACAGTCGTACAGTCTATTTGGCAGGTAAGTTAGTAGGAAATAAATAGATGAAATGTGTGTCATAATAATGGGAAACAGAAAGGAGACAAACAACACACAAACATGCAGTATCAGCATCTTAGTACACATTCTGCAACTTCGTTGGGTTTTGCCTTCTGCTTATTGTGCTCAAGAGCGTTGATTAACAACCACAAAATTATAGCACATAACATATCTAAGTTCTTCATCTATATCATATTGTCAATTTACCTTCACGCTGTTACAATTCTCTCTCCAACTCTCTCTCTTCTGTTCTCTCTCTCTCTCTCTCTCTCTCTCTCTCCCTCTCTCTCTCTCTCTCTCTCTCTCTCTCTCTCTCTCTCTCTCTGTGTGTGTGTGTGTGTGTGTGTGTGTGTGTGCAAGCTCGCATCTGTATAAGTCCGCTGGAGAGTGAAATATTTGATTTTCACTTTTGTTACTTATTCTATCAATTAGTTGGAGCTTGACTTTTGTTACTTATTCTATCAATTAGTGGGAGCTTGTACATAGACTGAGCTAAATATGTACGTCAAGCAGTAGGAAAACGTATGTGCCATCATGTGTAAGAGACAAAAATACAACAAAAAATTGAGAAACACTACCAATGAAGAAGCTGGGTCTATTGTCTACAATGTGCGGCAAATTCGGTGTTTTTCGAACACTTTCTAAGACGCTGACTCCATTCTAAGCTTTTTTGCAATTCCATCACAGAAAAAATATTTCTACAGACTCCTGAATAGGATAAAGTGCCGTTGAAAACCCAAAACTAGCTGTAGATATGACAGAAATAAAAAATTAGGTACATCTGAGGTGTAACACGTCGCAAAAAATCAAAACGCCCGTCCCTTTATTCTTGAAAGCTAAGAGTTTGTTCCAGGTATCAAATGCAATTTTTTACGGAATCTACAGAACACCTGTACTAAGTGACGAGAATCTGGCTGTACTGGCAATCTAATAAAATTCAATATTTACAGGGCGCATTACGGAGAAACATACGTCCTCCCGAGATTACCTGACAACGGTAGCAATGTATGTGATAACACAAAATTCTGTGCAAAGATATTTCTGCTCTATGGTGTGCTAATGTGCTTCTCTTTGTTCACATATTGCTGTTGTATAAATCTGGCACTTCCTTGCAGTCTATTTGTTTGATGCGTTAAAGTATAACACTGATACATAAGCAAGATATTATGACTGGGTGTTTGTGGTGTAACCTCAAATTAATTTTTCTACTCTGTAAGATCGGAGTCCATTCTTCAAAGTACAAGTTACTAACTACACTCATATCCAAGCACGTAGAAAAACATTTGATTTTGACGAGGCAAAACAATAAGCAGGTACAACGAAATGAACCAATCATAAGTCATAGACGATAACAAAGAACAACACTGTGAGTATGAACCACAACGCAGTTCGGGATTCATAGAGTTCGAGTAAGTATAAGACTCAATAGGGTAAACACTCTACTGACAGCTCTTCTGAATCTAGCAACTGATTTAGTTATAGTGAAGAAAATAAACATCGGCGCTATAGCTTCCCTGAGAGTTCATGTGATTCACGGGTAAATTTAGAAATGAAAGAGGAAACAGGCAAAAATATTTCACGTGCCAAAGGTACCCTAACAGAAGTGGAGGATGTTTTTAAATCACTAATATTGTCCACAGAGCACATCCAAAGCCGTTCGTTGTTGTTTGCGATATTGTTAGTCAAAGCTGAAGAGGGGCGTCTACTGTCCGAACAGTTTATTTACGTGGGCATCTTTTGACTGGTTTCATGTAGTCCTTCATCTTTTTTCTTTTTTATCTCGTGCCGGTCTCTTCATCTTTACGTAACTAACACTAACCATTAGCAAATACACACACAGCTGACATACCGTATATCTATTTTGGGATACTGCAGTCTTTGTATGCTCCCACATTTTCCATCCTGTTGCTCCTTCTAGAGTTGCGTTAACCATTCACGGTTCCCCCAGCAAGTGAATCTCAAACGATCCAGTCTTTTGATACGGGACGACTATAGGTTTGCTCTTCCTCGCCTGTTTTCAGTTGTTTTTCGGTTCATATTTGGTTTACCAACTTAACATTTAATACTGCTCGATAGCACCATACTTCACATCCTTCCAGTTTGTTTCTCCCCTTGGTCTGAATTTCACCTCCAAACATTGCTGTGCTCCACACGAATGCGTTTAGAAACTTCTTCCTCATTCTAATTTCCACATCTCATACTAGTAGAGCTCTTATCATGAGGGAAGCTCTTGTCGCTACTGCAAATCTATTTCTGATGTGTTCCAAGCACGTTATTCAAGTCGTTATTCTTTTCTACTACTCTTCATCGCTTCTGCCTGAGCTGCGCTTCCCTTAAGCCGTGTTCTGTACTAAACGTGCTGTTCATTCCTTCGAACAGGTCTTGTGTCTCTTCGCCACAGCCAGTTTGAAGGGCTAGGCGGCCTGCAATTATTATTTTGCCCTGCATTTTTCTTATTGTTACGGAGTTTTCTTTCACATTTCTTCGCTGTTTAAGCAACAGCAGTGAGACCTTCTGGAGAAAGAACAAAATAGAAAAAAAGTAGTTAGAATGAAGACAAAAAAATGGCTCTGAGCACTATGGGACTTAACGTCTGTGGTCATCAGTCGCCTAGAACTTAGAACTACTTAAATCTAACTTACCTAAGGACATTACACACATCCATGGTTCGAACCTGTGACCGTAGCAGTCGAATCAAGACAAATGCAAACAAAAACAAGATGCAATAAGTTTCTCTGTCGAATTAAGTAATTGGAATGTTTATATAAAAACGATAATTTATGGACGTTATGAAGCTGTAGTAAAATAAAATGAGCTACAAAAAAGAGCAACCCATAACATATACGAATAGTAAGTTCAACAAGACATATTAAGGCAACTATATGAGATATCCTAGTGAGATATCCTGATTGTGAGATGAATGACGATTTCCCTGAAAATCTTCGTGCGGAATTTTAATGTTTTATTGGCAAAGAATTTCTTTCTCTCCTTCCTTCCCTTTCCCTTGTTTGTGCAGGGTCGCATTGTGATGTGTGTTTTTCTGATGTTAGTGACACTTGCTGGTAATACCCACAATTGTCAATCCCCCACTCCCCTCCCCATCCTCATCCCAGCCACTCAAAGAAAATGGCTCTGAGCACTATGCGACTTAACTTCTGAGGTGATCAGTCGCTTAGAACTTAGAATTAATTAAACCTAACTAACCTAAGGACGTAACACACATTCATGCCCGAGGCAGGATTCGAACCTGCGAGCTTAGCGGTCCCTCGGTTGCAGACTGTAGCGCCCAGAACCGCGCTGCCACTCCGGCCGGCCCAGCCACCCACATCCATCACCTGCGATGGTATCTGTGTACCCCAATATCCGAATTACGGTAAATCCCAAGTTCAAAGGCTAGAACGTTTTTTGAATGTTTGTCAAAAATTGTATTTCATGGAGGGATTGCGTATCAGTCTGGTATTCACCTACGTGGCTTTGAGAAATAGCATATAACCGACACCAGGCTGGCTGGCTCACCAGCCCTCATCGTTAATCGGCGAGGCAGATTCGATCGGGGCCGGGCTCATCCCACATAATCCCGGAAGCGGGGCGTCAGTGCCTTTCTCGGTGGGTATATGCTACGAATTTCAGTGTTTTGGAAAACATGAATATTCTGCAAAGCGAAGAAGTAAAACAGACCTGATTTACGAGAAGCCGGAGTCGTCTAACACTAATAGCACGTGCGATAAAATAAAGGTGGAAGAAAAAGTACATAAGTAGTTGAGTGATGAAGGAGTACATAGGGCACGATCTGCATAACATAGTTTTTAGTAACTTTCTGTAGTACTAAAAATTATTCGTATCACACAACTGTACAAATAACACTGTATTTATAACTGGAGTACGGAGAAGAACTAAAGTACTGAAAATATTAGGTCAAGTACAATATTAAAAGATACCATGCTGTGTTACTGTGTTCACATTGTCACGATTTGCCAAACATACTAATGGGAGTCTATTTTCTTGACAATATCAAGACAAACATTTTTCCTAGCCATTAATGTACCGTTCCTCTCCGACGCGAAAGGTCTCGCCGTGATGTATTTCCCTCGTCGTGCCAGTGCGATACATGTCGCCGCTGACGACGGCTGAGCGACCGTCACCTATACAAGGGCCTCGTTAACTTGCTGACAAGTAACAAACGGCAAACAAGTCTGCATGGGCGTCATGCACGACGCGGAATGACGCCGGCCGCGTGTCAATGTGTGGCGCGCACCGGAGTTAAATCCCGGCCAGGCGGGCCGGGCGCTGCTCGTTCATCAGAGTTGGTGGAGCGCCATTAGTCACCTGAAAGGGCCAGTCGTCCCCCGTAATTGGACCGCGCACTCGCCAGTACTCGTAACTACTGCACAGGCCGCCAACTTCAAAAACGCGGGTTCGATGAACACGAGCACCAACTTCTGCTTCGCAGTTAGGCATTTTGAATGCTCCCTTTCTTATATAGAATATACACTACTGGCCATTAAAATTGCTACACCAAGATGCAATTCAGATGAAACTTTCCTGGCAGATTAAAACTATGTGCCCGACCGAGACTCGAACTCGGGACCTTTGCTTTTCGCGGGCAAGTGCTCTACCAACTTTTTTTTTTTTTTTTTTATTAGGACGCCCTCCAGGCGAAAAAAAAAAATATGTGGAATTACCATCAGTAACATATAAAATAGAAAGGGAATTATAGGAATTAAAGAAAACGCCCTCCTGGCAGAACAGACAAAGCAGCATCCGCGTCCCGCCAACTTGTGGGTAGACGCACACCGAATCCCAAGGCAGTCAGGCATGTTCCAGGCACGTCTTCACGAAGAAATTGCATTTTCCGGTACATGGGACTGAGTCCTGGTATTACACACTCTCATTGAAGTCATCTTCTCATACCTGGGACACCCCAGCTGCAGGGGGGATCGAAGAAGGCACTACCCAAAAAGTTGGCATAGTACTGACGGTATCGCGGATGGTGCATGAGAAAAGTAAAGCGATCTTGCAGGAATGTCCAAAAATCAAGAACACTCTTATCACCTTCATGGAACAAATAAGAGATCGAGAGACCTTTTATCCAGATCACAGCGTTGGTCTTCGTACTTGGGAAGTATGTCTCATCTGGGAACAGAAGAGATTTCGGTGTAATGGCATGGGGAGCCGTACGTAGAAGAAAGGCAAGCATCTTCTGAATCAGCTGCCACACCTCTGCAGAAGATCCACACATCAGTCGATGTTCGTCCGTATCAAGCGTTTGACAGCGAGGACACAGCGGCGAATCTGTCATTTTTATGGCATGTAGACGAAGTTGTGTCATGTATTTTCCATTAACGACCAAATACCAGGTCGCACGTGCGCTCGTGTCTAGGTATATATGGTGTACAGAACGCCATACCACGGGCCATGCGATCGTAGGATATCGCCTTTCCACAACATTCCGAGTGTGATTTCTCATCATGATTCGGTAAACATCACGTGCCATAGGGGGTCTGGTACTAGGCAAGTCGGCATGGACATAACTGTATTCGATGAAAAAGGTCCGGATATGTGAGAGAGGGGAAGAAATATGGGCTACTGCAACGGGTGCCACTCGAGAGGGAGGGGCCACTTCATCAATCAGGCTTCCCGATAATCCGTTTCGGCGGCGGATCCACGATTTAACCATCGTACTTACATAAAGGGCAGCTGCTCTCGCTCGGACGTTGACAAGGCCGAGGCCGCCATCTCGAGGAGGAAGTGTCAGCGTGTCATAGCGGACTTTGAAGATAAGACCCGCGCTAACAAAGTAGCCGAACGCCGCCTGAAGTCTGTGTGCCATTGCCTTTGGCATCGGTAAAATCTGTGCTAAATGGGGTAGTCGCGAGACTAGATGAGTGTTAACAAAATCCACCCTTTGTAACATGTCCAATGCTCTCAGGAGGTTGCAACGAACGTTCGTGCGGATAGCTTGAAGCAGGCGTTTGTAGTTAAATGAGATCGTGTGCTGTATATCACGCGTGAAGGTGATCCCCAAACATTTGAGCTTGTCCACTAATGGCAATGGTGCCACACTCTCAGCTGGAAGGCCTCTACCGACGGACATAGCACTAGATTTCGTCAGGTTCACACGGCTGCCCGCAGCAGCCCCGTACTGGTTGATCCACGCCAGTGCCTCTCGCACTTCATCCTCCGATAGAACCAAGAACACCAAGTCATCTGCATAGGCGCGGCAGATGAAAGAAGTCCCTCTCATTGTTATGCCTGTCAACCGGCTCCTCAAACCGTGTAATAGTGGCTCAAGAGCAATGGCGAAAAGCGGCATCGACAGCGGACATCCTTGACGGACCGACCGCATGACGTTAATAGGGCCCGCCACACGGCCATTGACCAGCACCCGCGACGTGGCACCTCGGAGAAGCCGCAAGACGAGGTGTATAAACCTGTGGGGAAAGGCCATCCGTGGGAGTACGTTTTCGAGAAAGTCATGACTCACTCTATCAAAGGCGTGGTCGAAGTCCACTGTCACTAAGGCACCACGACTGCGACAGGTCATGGTCAGGGCTATAACGTCACGGTAATCGCTGAGTGCCGTCTGAATGTTACTATCACCTCCAAAGCACGTTTGATCCAGAGAGATAACTTGAGGGACGACGCGCCTAATGCGAGCGCCAAGAATCCGGGTAAAAATCTTGAAGTCACAATTTAACATGGTCAGCGGCCGATAATGTTCCACTCCTCGATCTCCCGATGGCTTGGGGACCGGGATAAGCAAGCCTTCTACGAATTCGGGTGGGAGAGGAAAGTCAGGGTTCATCAGTTCTTCATACATCGCAGTCCAGCGTGAGCCCATGATGTCATGAAATGTGTGGTAAAACTCCAGCGGGAACCCATCTGGACCTGGGGCTTTGTTTGCCGCACCCTTATGAAGAGCATCGGCGACGTCATCAGCCGTAATTGTCGCCGTGAGAATCTCCGCAGCAGACTCGTCCAGGGTATCTGTCAAGGAACGGAGGACATCAGACATTACCGCCACGTTCCGGTCCTCTGCTGCATAGAACTCGTTGTAGTGATCCACAAAGGCTCTTACGATGTCATTCTGGGACGTCAATCGACGACCATCTGGCATGTCGAGGGCGTTGATCAACTTTCTACGACACCGCTGCTTCTCTCGGATAACATGATGCATGGACGGGAGCTCTCCTGGTACACATTCGTGACATCTTGCGCGTACTACTGTGCCTTCAAGGCGGTGACGCATAAGAGAAATTATCTTCGCCTTAATACGTTGAATTTCAACCTGTCGTTGAACTGAGGGGGCAAGGTTTGAGAGTTCCCGGAGAATTGTGAAATAGTATTCCATGGTATGTCGGTGCCATAACATTTTATCGCGACCGTAATTCATCATAGAACGACGTAAAGCAGGCTTGGCGCAGTCGATCCACCACCGAAGTGTTGAAGGATACGCTGGAAGGCGTCTCACACAGTTGTTCCACGTCGTCTCTACGACCTGCCTACATTCCGGATCCTTGAGATAGGCCACATTCAGCTTCCACAGGCCTCGACCGCGCCACACCTTCTGCCTCTGGAGCGAAACAGTGCAAATGTAGGCGATATGGTCGGAAAAGGCGGTAGGCCATAACTCAGCGTCAAGCGTGGCAGTTACGAGTCCTGGGGACACGTAGACACGATCAAGACGACTTGCTGAATGGCTGGTGACGTACGTATACCCAGGCCGATCGCCATGCACTCGGTCCCAAGTATCGGTGAGTTTCAGTTCATGCACAAGCAGCTTGAGTTCCTGGCATGTGGTGAAATGGGGATGTTGGTCCTTTTGGGATAACACACAATTGAAGTCGCCGCCAAGAACAATATGGTCGTAGCGTCCGACAAACAAAGGAGCGATCTGTTCTGAATAGAATCGCGACCGCTCCCGTCGCTTGGCCGTGCCCGAGGGAGGGTAAACATTGATGACTCGAACACCGTGGAAAGTCACAGCAAGACCCCTAGCCGATGGTAGGTAAATCACGTCATCTACATCAATGCCTTCCTTTAAAAGAATAGCTGTCCCACTGCCACCGTCGGCACACGGCGTGAGGTAGGAAACATAGCCATAGACATTAGGAAACGTCGCCAGGCGAACTTCCTGCAAAAGGGCAACATCTAGGTCCGACGCCCTCAACATATCACGGAGCAATTGTAGTTGGACAGGGGTGCCAATGGTGTTGACATTGATGGAGCCAATCCTGTAAGCTTGTCGTAGAATTGGGACTACAGGGACGCTCATGGAGGCACGAAGAGCAGCAGCGAACAAGAATGTTGTCCCAGTAGGCTGCACATCCCCATCCTGTAACCCTGTCGATTAGGAGTCGTGGGCTGGAGCAGCGGCATTCGCGGCTGTCTCACTAGTTGGTGTTTCGTCGGCTACATCGTCAGACCACGCAAGGGTGCGTGGATGGTGTGCGTCCAGTGGAGTACCAGCAGAGTCCGAAGGCAGTGTCACGTCGGTGGTGAAAGAGTTGTCCTGGCTCAGCTGTTGTTCAACGTCCATAGGTACAGCGCCTGGTGCATGCAAGGATGGTTGTACGTCCGACGGAGTGCAAGTTGGTGCTTCCACCACAGATTCGTCCTTCGGGGGAACAACTTGATAATTTTGATCTTCATCGTCTTGAGACTGCGTCCTGCAGGTGTCAGACGGGGCGATCCGCCGTTTCCGACGTCTCTTCGGCGACCGTTGCTTGCGCACGTGATCTTCAGTGTCCGAAGACGCCTGGGGATCCGGATGTTCAGGCACAAAAGCATCGGTAGGCACAATCATGGAGTCAAGGGCCATCCCCTGTCCTTGAGATTGCTCACCACTGCACACGTCGGGAGGAGGAGGCAAGGGCGTCGGTCCGTCCGCAACAGCCTGAGGCAGTACCGGAGACGATGATGTATCAGTAGTAGGAGCCAGTGGTGTTCGCGGTCGGGGGTCGCTATGGAGAGCTTCGACAAACGTCAGCGGTAGCGACGTCGGAGCGGTCGTGGCCGGCAGGTCCCCAGGCGGTAACTGTGTGATTCTGCGCTGCATACAGCTGGAACGGAGGTGTCCTTCTTTGCCACATCCCGAGCATGTCTTCGGCTGTCCATCATAAATAATAATTGCACGGCAGCCACCAATATATAAGTAGGACGGCACATGTTTGGTTAGTTCTATGCGGATCTGCCGTACTCCATTGAGAACCGGGTATGTAGTGAACTGAACCCACTTCTCAGCTGTGTGGCTAATCACTTTTCCATATGGATGGAATGCAGATACCACTACCTCTGAAGGCACCTCGAAAGGGAGTTCAAAAACACGTATCGTGCGCAGTCCAAGTCCCGCATGTTCCACAGTTACGTCACCGATGTGTCCATCAGAGTGACGGAACTTAAGACCACTTCGAGTTGCATCTAGAATTTTTTCACATATGTCTTCGTTGACCAATTTCACGTATACCACACTGCTCACTATAGAAAGGTGGATGCCAACAAGATCGTTGCAGTCAATCTTGACTTCATCTCTGATAAACTGTTCGATTTCCAGTGCTTTTGGTCGGGCATATTCAGGTGCAAAGCTAATCTTCAGTGTCGATTTTCGGTGGGCATAAGCCATTCTCTGTCGAATGAAATATAGCGCGCTAAGACGGCAGAATCACGTAAACAACTCCGCGAGCGAGCTGCGCGGCGAGGACGTAAACAAGACGTCCGTGCCGCTAGCGTGCCGAAAGGCGACTACCAACTGAGCTACCGAAGCACGACTCACGTCCGGTACGTTTTTACTTCTGCCAGTATCCGTCTCCTACCTTCCAAACTGTGAGTCCCGAGTTCGTGTCTCGGTCGGGCACACAGTTTTAATCTGCCAGGAAAGTTTCATATCAGCGCACACTCCGCTGCAGAGTGAAAATCTCATTCTAGAAACATCCCCCAGGCTGTGGCTAAGCCATGTCTCCGCAATATCCTTTCTTTCAGGAGTGCTAGTTCTGCAAGTTTCGCATAAGAGCTTCTGTAAAGTTTGGAAGGTAGGAGACGGATACTGGCAGAAGTAAAGCTGTGAGTACCGGACGTGAGTCGTGCTTCGGTAGCTCAGTTGGGAGAGCACTTGCCCGCGAAAAGCAAAGGTCCCGAGTTCGAGTCTCGGTCGGGCACACAGTTTTAATCTGCCAGGAATGTTTCGTATCAGCGCACACTCCGCTGCAGAGTGAAAATCTCTTTCTATGAAATTCAGATGATAGACAGGTATTCATTGGACACATATATTATAATAGAACTGACATGGGATTACATTTTCACGCAGTTTGGGTGCAGAGATCCTGATAAATCACTACCCAGACGAACCACCTCTGGCCGTAATAACGGCCTTGGTACACCTGGACATTGAGTCAAACAGTGCTTGGATGCCGTGTGCAGGTACAGCTGCCCATGCAGCTACAAACGATACCACGGTATCCAGAGTAGTGACTGGTCTATTGTGACGAGCCAGTTGCTCGGCCACCATTGACAGAACGTTTTCAGTTGGTGAGAGATTTCGAGAATGTGCTCGCCAGGGTAGCAGTCGAACATTTTCTGTATCCAGAAAAGCCCATACAGGACGTGTAACATGCGGTCGTGCATGATCCAGTTGAAATGCAGGGTTTCGCAGGGATTGAATGAAGGGCAACATCCACTGGTCAAAGTTCCGCGAATGCAAACGAGAGGTGACCGTGACGTGTAACCAAGGCACCCCAAACCATCATGCCGGGTGATACGCCAGTATGGCGATAACGAATATACGCTTCCAATGTGCGTTTAAACGCGATGTCGCCAAACACGGATGCGACCATGATGATGCTGCAAACAAGACCTGGATTAATCCGAAAAAATGACGTTTTGCGATTTGTGCACCCATGTTCGTCGTTGAGTACACCATCGCAGGCGCTCACATCTGTGATGCAGCGCAAGGGTAACCGCAGCCATGGTCTCCGAGCTGATAGTGCATGCTGCTGCAAATTCCGTCGAACTGCTCGTACAGATGGTTTTTATCTTGCAAATATCCCCATCTGTTGACTCAGGGATTGAGACGTGGCTGCACGATCCGTTACAGCCATGCGCATAAGATGCCTGTCATCTTTACTGCTAGTGATACGAGGCCGTTGGGATCCAGCACAGCGTTCGGTATTACCCTCCTGAATCCACTGATTCCATATGGTGCTAACAGTTATTGGATCTCGACCAACGCGAGCAGCAATGTCGCGATTCGATAAACCGCAATCGCGATACTCTACAATCCGATTTTTGTCAAAGTCGGAAACGAGATGGTACGCATTTCTCCTCCTTACACAAGGCATCACAACAACGTTTCACCAGGCAACGCCGGTCAACAGCTATTTGTGTATGAGTAATCGGTTGGAAACTTTCCCCATGTCAACACGTTGTAGGTGTCGCCACCGGCGCCAACCTTGTGTGAATGTTCTGAAAAGCTCATCTTTTGCACACCACAGCATCTTCTTCCTGTCGTTTAAAATTCGCGTCTGTAGCACGTCATATTCGTGGTGTATCAATTTTAATGGTCAGTAGTGTAAGTTTTGTCACGCCACGTTAATGTCACGTTCGCCCACGCACGTCGCAGAGAAGCAGCATCAAAAAGCAGTTAATGTAGAGTAATGATATTTGTCTAGGTATTTAAGTGATTGTCATTGCTAGAGCACAGGTTAGTGTAAGTGAGAGATAAGGCATTCCAAATTTGAAATGTTTGTAAATTAATAACCGGTTTAAGCGTCAGAACGGCAGCACAATGGGTCGAACACCAGACTGACGTAGAAACTGTCAGTCATGGTGCCTGGGACGAGAGTGGTCCTGCTCTCATATGAAATCGCACTCTAGACTATAACTGCAGGTATAAGTCCAGTAGGCCTATGCCTAACACGCAGAGAGTTTGGTTACAGGTCCCCTTACCAACAAACGGCCATCACTGGCACCAAGGCAGAACCCGCTTTCCTCAGAAAACACAACAGATTTCCAACCTGACCTCCAATGAGCTCTCGCTTGACACCACTGAAGTCGCAAATAGCGGTTGTTTGGGGGCTGTGGTACGCACGTTACAGTGCATCTTGCTCCATTTGTGGTGTCACTGTGGTGCCAACTCTACTCAGATTGCTGCTACAGATGCAGTACGATGTGCCAAAGCAATACACCAAGCAGGATGCATTTACTTCTCGCTAGTGCGAGCGTACATTCGTGTGACCACCGCTGCCAGCAGTCACATGCAGTAGCTGTATCCCTGCCAGGATTGCAATATCGCGGGAGGAACATACAGCTGCTTGTAGCCCTATTACACGACCTCGCTTAAAGTCCGCCAGGTGCTGATAACAGCGCAGCCTGGAAGGCATTATTGAATAACATAAACTCATCACTCTCAGTCTGAACTAATGCTCACAGCATGTTTTTAAAGCGAACCAGATTTGCAACTTCGTAGTGGCGCTAGTAGCATCAGTCATATGAGACTGGCGTGAAATTTGAATGGTCATCATCTTTGAAACGTATAAACATACTAAAGCGTAATGCATATGCTGTTCTGAGTATCAGCTGACCTATTACATGTCATGAATATTTGTCAGTCGACTTTGCCATTTAGCTGACGCCAGCTGGAGCCCTCTGCTGTTAGAGGGCTCCGAATTCTAGTGTAACGGGGCGTTGTGTAACGCAATCACATGGGTGCGTGAGATGACTGTAAGCCCGAATTCGAAGAGTTCGTCAACACATGGAGAACCCTCTCCTTCGTTATGACAGTACTGTGCCGTGCGCCAGCTGTATCGATGTCTTTGGAGGTTAGTGATTTAGCGTCAAGGTGGCATATCTGTTGCGGATGGCCTGCCGCAAGAGGTCAAGACAGTTGGCGGAAAAAGGAGATTTTAAGTTTGGCTGTTCGGGCAGAGTGAGGGCAGCTTTCTCTGTTTTTTCTTTTATTATTTGAGTCTGCTGTCTTTCAGTTCGTGCTTATGCAGCCACACAAAAATGGACGACGATACGACACCGTATTTGAGGCGACTTTCGCGACTGTAATGACGACACGACACCGAGTACCCCAGGGAAGAAAATTGGCGACCTGGCCGTGAATAGTGTGTGAGGGCAGCTGATGTTCGATGGGAGGTACACTGTGAGTGTACTCCGCTGAGACGGTGCGTGACCGCAGGTCGGATACCTTGCCAAATGATGTTTATGTTCGGCTGAGCTGTGCCGATGGCGGCAGCCGAGACTGGGAACTGCGCGGTCTGTTGAGGATTCAGGTTATAATTAGCGATCGTTGCTCCATAAACTCACATGACCTAAACCAAAACAAATCTGTTGTGGATCTGAGGCTTGAATTAAGGACCGTTGCTCCATAAATACAGATGAAACAAAATTACTGAAAGCACAGTACTGTGTGAGCCGTGGAAAAAATTGCTGTTTTGAAGAGAGCGCCGCAGCGCCTTGTGTGAAGCAGTCGCCCTCCACTACTGGCGGTGGCGCCGCTGTGGCAATCGCAGCTTTGGTGTCTCCCTCTGCTGGAAAGGGGAAAGGTTGCCTGTTCACGTGCATTTAAGGGGAGGCATGAGTGCGTCAGTGGTAGTTGGTGAGGCGGGGCGAGTCTGGTCAGTTGGTCAGCCGGGTCAGTCAGTGTCTGACTAGAGTGCTAGTATGTGTTAGGCCGCTAGTCTGCTCGAGTTTGTTCAGGCAATGGCCATTGGCGCTTGGATCGATCGGTTGGTCGGTCATGCACTGGGACATCGAATGACTTGTCCGTCTTGAGCGTCGGCGCACGTGACGTCGCCACGTGAGTCCAGTTTCCCGCGCAGTACAGCGAGGGGTAGTGGCTTCACGGCCGACACGAGAGCAACAGGAGTCAACCCACAACATCAGTCTGGCCGCTACGAGCTGCGTTGCCGTGAGACAGGAGATCGGCGCGCCTTCCTGCGTCCGTTGAAGCAGCTGGCAGCGGACGGTTTGGGAGACCGTTTTGGGGGTGCTGCGCCAGGTCTTCGCCAGACATCGCAGTTTATTGTTAAGTGATTCTTAATGTATTGTTTCATTGACTTGTTAAATTCTGCTTGTTTTCTTGGTCAGTTTCTCGTCCCCAGCTTGCTCGTTTGTCTCCGGTCCGCACTTGTTAGGCAGTTAGTGTCTGTCTGTCGGTCGGTCTGCCGTATGTTAATCGTTGCCTCTGTCATGTTTCTCGGATTCGATGTTAACGAATATATTGCTTAAGGTGTAAAGGTCGAATTCCTGAAGTATGTTTCTATTTTGCCTATCATCTTAAGAGGTGGTATATGTGTAATGTAGAGCATTTTGGCATATTATATGTAAGATTGCATTTCACGGGTTTTTGTTTAAATGCTCATTTTAGTACATAAAGTTCCCACCCTTCCAAAGTAAGAGTTCTTTTAAAAACAAGTTGCACTTTCGGTGAGAAATAATTTTTAATGTGAGTGTTTTGTACCATTTCCATACCTCTTACGGGGTGCATACGTTATGTGTTTGTATGAGTTGTTAAAATTTTTAGTTTAAGGTAATCTGGTTTGTTGAAGATTGGCACCAGTGGAGTCTTTAAGAGGTTGTTGTGGGCGGTCGTGACTACGGCCGTGTTTAAAGGCAGTGGTGGGGTTCTCAGCCCGAAAGCTCATACTGTCAAATATATATATATATATATATATATATATATATATATATATATATATATATATATTCCTCTGAATAAATTGTAACTTCATATTTACAGGGTGCTTTCTGATTATAATTTTAAATCCTTTTTTTAAAAAAAAGGGGCTTCTAGGTATAAAATTTCCATTTATTGAAGAAAATTTAACTTGTTTTCATCAGGTACCTACGGGAAACTACTTCCACGCTCACATAGTGTGATTAAATGTGTTAATGTTCTTGATGAATCGGTAGTAAATAAAGTAAATTCCTTAAGTACAGATTTTGAAAGTATTTGGAGATTGTTATTTAACGAAACCGGCTGCGTATAAAGATGTATTTGCACACTTGATGCCTCAGGGATGTGTTTCTACAGTTCTATAATAACTGCTTTAAAGATTTCAATATGGATACAGGCACATGTTTTAAGTTTTCCATCTCAGTTTACCCTGCGTAGTTTTGCGCTAAGTGTACTTTACATAATGTGTTAATAAATGGTGTTTAATTACTTTTTTATTTAACGTGTTCCGTAACTTACCACTCACTTCACCTGCTCCCTACCATATTAAATGCCAGGTCACACACGAACGCTGCGACATCTGCAATGATCCGAGGCCTAGAGTTCGCTATTATCGAGCATCCTCCGTACAATCCATACTTGAGCCCATCCAATTTTCAGCTGTTTCCAAAACTTAGAGAACAGCTTCGAGGATAGTGATGAAGCCGTCCAAGCACAGATGAGATTGTGCCTCCATCAAGAAACTCAAACGATATTACCAGACAGATCTGTTATTGGGAGAAATGTTTTCGTGCTATAGAGACTATGATAAGAAATAAATACACAAAAATGAAGGACAAAAATGTGGAATGTTAATAACGTTTGGTTCATTTTTAAAGCTCTAAAAGTAGGCACATAAAACATTGGAGGTATTACTTGTCTGCACAATCTAGTATTTATGCGATTACTTACCCTGACAAGTTTGGGGCTTTCTTGTCGCCTCTAACATCGATCCCCAGAAACTACAGTTCTGTGTATCGTATCGCATACTTCTGTACAACATTTTATGGCGAAACGTATAGTACAGTATCGGGCCATTTGTGGAAATTCTGAACCAGTCTCTGCTTTCGAAAGATCATTAGAAGTGGAATCCATTGACTTTCCACAAACTGTTATACGTGTTATAACAGTTAAAAATTATGATTCAGTTCTACTTTCGGTAGCAATTAAATTTAGACCACTTGTTTCAAATCTGGCACGACATCGTAATACGAGGGACACAGATTAGTCTCAAATAACCACACGAAGGACCAGACAACTCACGTTATCGTACAATACCAACTGCTATTTTGATAGTGTTATTTATTTATTGCTGTATTCCCCTTTATACTCCATGTTGCTGCGGCTAAGTTAGATTGTGAGTTAAGAAATATACAAGCTGTTTCATAATTAATAGTGAACGCTGACATGGTGAAAGTGTATTATAGCAGAGACAAAGACGTTGTAGTACAAATTGGTTAGCTAAAAGACGTTTCCGAGGTAACTGAAAATGTATGTATTTCAGTTTGAAATTATGTGCTAGTTAGCACAAATGTACTTTAAATGTAATCGTTTCGATTAATTTCCCATCTAATTGGGTTCAAATTTGATGTGAACTCTCACGTCATTCAAGATCGACATATCAGTAGCCTTTCCTGTTGAAAGTGTGTAGAGGGCTACTACGTCTCACTGGATCACATCGTCCTCCAAGGAAACTTGGTGGACAAGGATTTCAGTTTCTTCGGCGTAATCTCCTAGGATTGTTTGAAGATGTTCCACCGGAAGGTGAGTGCACAGACCAAGAAGGTCCTGTATCCTATCCTTAAAGATCACCTCACCTCATTCGTCTGGATTTTTCTTCTTCGGAACATCTTAAAAGTGAAGTCTACTCGCACTGCTGCAGTGAACTGTATGGTCTGGTCAAGTTTTAAGAGGTCATCTGGAGGTGTCTGAAACATTTCACAGATGCCTTCAGAGACGAGAGCGGCATTGTGTGAAAATGCGATGCCAACA
The DNA here is from genome assembly GCF_023897955.1 of Schistocerca gregaria. Taxonomy (NCBI): domain Eukaryota; kingdom Metazoa; phylum Arthropoda; class Insecta; order Orthoptera; family Acrididae; genus Schistocerca; species Schistocerca gregaria. The sequence continues at coordinate 795,651,030 of NC_064920.1, forward strand.
ACTGAACATGCCTTTTAAGAGTTACGAGAATCCCACTAAGTGTTAAGATGTTGAGAAGAAAATAAGGTAGGACAGATAGCAGAAAAAGTATGATTCATTCCTTCCCCAGCCGCTGGTAGGTGTCAATCTCGGAAAGGAGATCGAGTTTTGCCCCTGTTTAAACAAAGGGTTAATCAGAGGTCATAATATACTGGAATTGAGATTGTCGTAGTATGTCTGTGTCTGAATATGATCCATTCTAGTACTAATTTTGGTAGATATGTTCATTTTATTTTGATGATGATTAATGCACAGTAAGCTGGTTTGCTAAACTAATACATATGTGAAACCTGGACCAAATATACGAGGCAGATTAATGACCAATGTCTGATACTCTAGCCAATCTGCGTGTTGCTTTCAGATGGTTCTTTCAACTTTTTAGGCAATTATTGCACTGATTCTCAGACTCTGAAAACACGATAATTCCGCCCGAACAGGTCTTGGAAGGCCCAGCGGTACCGACCGGCCATCGTATCATCTTCAGCCCACAGACGTCACTGGATGCGGATATGGAGGGGTACGTGGTCAGCACACAGCTCTCCCGGCGCATGTGAGTTTACAAGACCGGAGCCGCTACTTCTCAGTGACGTAGCTCCTCAGTTTGCCTCACAAGGGCTGAGTGCACCATGCTTGCCAACAGCATCCAAGTGCTTGCACAGCCCGACAGCGCGTAACTACGGTGATCTGACGGGAACCCGTGTTACCACTGCCGCAAGGCCGTTGGCTAAAACACGATACATAAACGGTTAAACTATCACAACACTCATAAGCAAGTTCACGTATTCGCAGACAGATGCCACTCTCTTGAGTTATCTGACGATTGTGGTGACAGGAAGGGAAAGCGACCACGAAGTTAAATAAACATAATTTTTCCAGATTGTGGTAACAGCGCACCCCATATGATGCGAAAGGCGGGAAGGCAGAAATGTCTACTGTGTTACGCTGCTGCCCATCCAACAAGGGAGTCCCTTAGTGAAACAGCAGTCAACTCACAAAGATGCCATTAATCATATTTCCAGTACGTCTTACCCGAGATGTAAAGCCAGCTTTGCTGACTGCCACTGAGCCGGCATTGAGTTCATTCGGCGTCTAAACTGGTGAATCCATCGATCTTGGATGTGGGTTTACTCATGTCAGTGTAGACGTGGACTTCGTTGTATTAATCTGTTAAGTTGTATGAAGTAATATTGTAATACCAGTGTGTAAGAAACGCTTACTGAGAGTTCTGTAAAATATATGTGAAGCTGATGTAATCGGTCAGGAGGTCAGTGAGAATCTCCCGACTTTGGGACATGCAGTGGCGGCACTTGGTGACAAGCAGGAGCGTGCTGAGGCGATCAGATGTGTGGGCTTTGTGCCAGCGGTCAGCGATGACTCATTCTCCAAGTGTGACCTGAAATCGATTATGTCAGATGGTGACATTCCTAGGTGCGGCCATCCAGGACTGCTAGGCTCTATGTCAAGTGCCAGCTGGCTGTCACAGTGTTCGCTGATCCTATGCAGGTGACCGACTGCGGTTGTTCAGAACCAGCCAGCTTCTATATCACTCATTGGCAGCTTTTTAGCGCCTGATGATCCTACATAGTAAGTGTCTGTGGTCGTCGAGAGCCAGTGCCGCTACGCCACGTGTCATAGACAAGCTAGGTGATTCAGTGCTGGTGGCAGGCGACTGGTCACCCAGCCAATATTCGTCAGGTGAATTTGGTGCAGCATGCACAATAGTATATGTCCATTTCTCAACAGTAATATACACCTTCTACCATTTGTTCAGTGGAATAAGACATGACTGAGGACAATGCTCAACTCACCTTTCGCCTCAGTGTAAGAAACCATAACTATCCTCTGCCAACGCAATTTGGTGCAAACGAAGGCTATTCTTAATTTATTCTTCGAAGTAACACCACAACAGGCGTCTCCTCTCCCAAATAACACTCTGCTTCCTGAAAAAGGCGCCACGTTGAGGCCCTGTGCTGTTCTAAACCCCTTTATCATGATATTCCGTGGCTACCTGGTCTATATTCAGTTGTCAGACCCAACAGTTCGGTGAGCCGTTGGTGGAGTAAAATATGCAATACCTCATGAATGGAGGTGGGTGCAATGGAAGAGGAGCTTCCATTCTTGTTCCTGAGGTAGCCTGTGACATGTCAAACTACATGAAAAGTAGAGGGCCGCATCTGAGAGGATCGCGTAGTGGTTGATGGATATGACCTTGCTTGCTTTGAGAGGCAGCGGATGCAGTCATTGACAGAAGAGGCCATGCGTCCTTCCGCCGAACGAATTGTCCGGCCTCTGCAACCCGCCAAGTGCCTATGTTGAGTACAGTGCCGTTTGAACATAGCGACGCCATATGATCTTTATGTAATTCCTTCCGCATAGACCTCCGATACGTTTATATGGTGTCAATTTTGTATTCGTTATGTAATGTGTTGTTGTTGTCTGTAATCTAATTAAGCTTAGTATTCTACTTTACCTGTCTTGAAAGATCGTTATTTTCTCAACATATGGTCGCTTAGCAAGTGTTACAAGGCGAATTTCGTTTTAATCATGTTGACGTTACTTCTCTATTGACTAGAAAAATTCTGAATGTTATTTTGTAGTTTTAACAACAGTACGGTTTATCCTCAAGTTACGGACGCTGATTAGGTGCCTTACTGTATTGTGTGCAATATCTAAATTAAAGATCTTTACTGCCGGCCGCGGTGGTCTAGCGGTTCTAGGCGCTCAGTCAGGATCCGCGCGACTGCTACGACCGTAGGTTCGAATCCTGCCATGGGCATAGATGTGTGTCATGTCCTTAGGTTAGTTAGGTTTAAGTAGTTCTACGTTCTAGGGGACTGATGACCACAGATGTTATGTCCCATAGTGCTCAGTGACATTTGAACCATTTAAAGATCTTTACGTTTTATATGAGTCCCTCCATTGCTCTTCTTAAAGTTAACTCAGAAATTTTTGTCGTCGCCTTCTGAGAATGACTTTGGATAATTTAGTGTCTTTTCTTCTAATGTGACGATTATTGGATATCTTACATCTGTTTGTGCACTTTCCACTAATTTCGACATCCAACTGCGTCGTTGATGTAAAGGTGTGAAATTATACGTACAAGTTTTGATGATGTTTCCCGTTAATGCTATGTTCTGATATGAGTGAGAGAGTGAGAATTGAGTGTTTAATTGACAAAGCCATCGCTAGTTTTCATTAATGTGAGCCAGGGCAAATTCGTGAGGTTTTGTTCCCTCACTGGTCTTGAGTATGTGTCCCATAGTTGCGACTTTTGGGAATCCAGCACCAGGGACGTGGCTGCATTGGTACTTTGCTCAAACATGTTTGTAAACTTAGAATTGTACCTGCCAACGAATGACAGAATATGTGACCAGTCCCGAAGGTTCAAAAATAATAAAGAAAATCAAGACGTAATGCACATTTCCACACTTCCCATCGCACCGAACCTTCTAGAATACGTTGGGGACGTGGTCACACCTAAATTTAAGATTTATTTCAGTTTACCGTACTTTGACATGCCTGTATACGAACATCCTTGGCACAGTTCAGTAGTGTTCATAGGTATGAAATGCGTCAGATTGTGGTCGATCTCAAGTTTCATTACTTTCCACTCAGCGTACTTAATATGGTAGATATAACTGATCGATAATTTCTGATTTATATGCAAGTGAGTGCTATTGTAGTCGGGAGTGAGTGCAAATGTAGAAGATTTTCTTTAATTTCTTTTAATTCTAAAATGCGTGTCGAATCCATCCCTCTGCTAGTTAGCAGGAAGTGAAAGCTTCACTTCAGCGGGAGAGGTGAGGGACCAGCTGCTCGCGATGGTGGGTGGGCCGTGGGCGGTGAAGGGGGGAGGGGGGGGGGGTTGGGGTGGGAGGGGTAATCACCGGCCTTCCTAATTCCTGGGACCAGCCACTTCTGTCTCATTCACTGTGGCAGAGAGCGGTGTGCATCTTTGACAGGATTAGCAACGCTCGGGGCTGAAACGCTTGTATGCTAAGTTCAGTGAAATACTCCAGCCCTCGCCGCAGTGGCGAATGTGAATACAGAGTGTTCTCAGAAGCAACAAGGCAACTCATGCACAAAACTATGTTCTGTAAGATAATATCTGAGCACTGCGAACAAGCGATAGGGTGCCGAAACATGGTGAGTCTTTTGTCTCGTCCCACCGGGCCGCCGGACCCCTCACGTGAACATTAAGAAGACAAAGTTGTAGAAAATTGATGGGATGACTTTTGATATGTCAGCGCTCACAATCTTTGCGTGCAATGATTTGCCATAGGGCGGTACCCGCAAATTTTTGGAGCGAGGAATTGTGATGGGTCCACTCTCACAGTGTTCTGAAAGTTAGGTCAAACCTTCCCAAATAAAACGGTTGGTAGTCCTCAGATTGGAGGAATAAAGTGCTTGATCTCGCATTGGCCAATAATGACAGTTTTGGAGGGTTCACATGGTGGAGGAGCAGGAGAACAAAGAATCACGCCCTTCTTCGCCTCTCGTGGTAGAGAGGAGGACGCTTCAGTGTTAGGAGCTGGTATGAGGTAATCAATGCCTGATGCAGATTCGCAGTATGGACTTTGAGAGAAGTAGTAGATCTGTTAGCAGACGGCCCACGGGTAGACAGCGTCCCTCTCCACCTGTGACCTCATCACAACTCGTCTCCTGCAACAGATGTAAGTCTCCCCTACTTTCTCGTATATTACGTTTGTTGTTTAAATCGTCTTCCATATGTTCCAGTCGAGATGGCTTGTCGCACATATTACTAAAAATTAACGCACTTTGCATTCCTCCGCTCAAATATTACAGACTGCCAGATTACCATCACTTGGAAGTATCTAACACGCCAGGACTGAGGCGCAGTTCGTTCGTAAACATTACGAGCGCGTCAACTGCTTTATATGCCGATGTCGATGTAATCAAGGGACTGTCTAATTTATTTGCTTGTTTCGCTAGCATTACGGGGATAGGTCGTACTCCGTCGCTTTAAAGCCCATATATTTAATACATAATTAATCCTTAACTGTTTTAATTGAACAGACAAGTCAACGAATAATGTACATAAATAAATAAAACGGTCGGATGTATGTTATAGGATTAGTAATCTTGAATATACCAGGTGCTATATTATAAACCAAACAAATACCCTTTTTTAAATAATATTCACACATATCAGACTGGTGACATCACATAAATAGTAGGATAATAATTAAACAATAATTAATGTACGTATTACGGTCAGAGCATCGACTAAGCAATACATGTGAACCAAGTTCAGTAATTAACGAAAATCTACAGCAAAACATTCAAAAACCGAAAGACCAGGTTTCCACAATCCATCTCATCGTAAACCAACGTTCGGTGTCCCGAATAAAAACTGAGGTAACGAGCTTTAATCCCAGGATACCTAATTCTTTTCCATGACACGCATGACAGAGCGCTTGCGATAATACAACTATATGTCCACCCTACAAAAAATTCATTAATTGTTATTGATTTACATCAACAACATACGTCTTAAACTGATGTATAAGTAGAGTCCAGTACCTTTTAGTACGCTCTTAGCAGTGTCAACGAACTTTCAGTAGCGTGTACTACCGACATTATGACCGCTACCAAAAAAAAGTGTTGGAAAATGGAAATTTCGTTATTGCTGTTAGCTTTTGCTCTCAGCGTACTTATTAAAGAGATAATGATGTGTAAGTAAAGCAATGAACTTGAAAACACTGAACACGACATTCACTGGCAAAAGTGAAGTCTACTACAAAGACTTAAATTTTGCGTTACGTTTAACTGCAAAATTTAAAACATATATGGAATCTGGTAGAATAATTAATTAAAAACAATAATTTTTTCTGAATTTTAAAATATAAGGTAAGTGATAGATTACAATACTGCGAAAAGGTGGACATAAAGTACCCCTCACCCCATTTGTATTGTGAGGGTAAAATTTGTGGTAAGATCCTATGGGACGAAACTGCTGAGGTCGTCGGTCCTTAGGCTTTAATCTAACTAAATCTAATTTATGATAGTGACAACACACACACACACACACATACCCGAGGGAGGACTCTAACCTCCGACCGGGGAAGCTGTACGAACTGTGGCAAGGCGCCTCAGGCCACCCCGCACGAAGTGTAAAGGGCAAGTCAACAATTGCAACAAATGCTGAGAGTTCACAACTGCCTGAAATCTTGTAAGCAAAATGATAGTTTGCGTAGTTAGGTAGCATCACTGAACAAAAAACACAGTCACGTAATCCAAGTTCCACGAAAACGAAGTATTTAACCCGTCCCCTCTTAATTATTCTAAGTCCAACAAAAAGTTGACTTAACTTGCGTTCACAATATTGTTCCAAGTCAGACGAAAAGTTAGTCCATAACCCATGTGACTGCTCGTCTGCTGCGCACGTACACACACCACACACCACACACGAAAGAACAGCCAACAATGATAAAACAATGCACAAAGATTCCATCCGAAGAACACACACGCCCTGCAGCTCGGCCTTAACTACACTCCTGGAAATGGAAAAAAGAACACATTGACACCGGTGTGTCAGACCCACCATACTTGCTCCGGACACTGCGAGAGGGCTGTACAAGCAATGATCACACGCACGGCACAGCGGACACACCAGGAATCGCTGTGTTGGCCGTCGAATGGCGATAGCTGCGCAGCATTTGTGCACCGCCGCCATCAGTGTCAGCCAGTTTGCCGTGGCATACGGAGCTCCATCGCAGTCTTTAACACTGGTAGCATGCCACGACAGCGTGGACGTGAACCGTATGTGCAGTTGACGGACTTTGAGCGAGGGCGTATAGTGGGCATGCGGGAGGCCGGGTGGACGTACGGCCGAATTGCTCAACACGTGGGGCGTGAGGTTTCCACAGTACATCGATGTTGTCGCCAGTGGTCGGCGGAAGGTGCACGTGCCCGTCGACCTGGGACCGAACCGCAGCGACGCACGGATGCACGCCAAGACCGTAGGATTCTACGCAGTGCCGTAGGGCACCGCACCGCCACTTCCCAGCAAATTAGGGACACTGTTGCTCCTGGGGTATCGGCGAGGACCATTCGCAACCGTCTCCATGACGGTCCCGCACACCGTTAGGCCGTCTTCCGCTCACGCCCCAACATCGTGCATCCCGCCTCCAGTGGTGTCGCGACAGGCGTGAATGGAGGGACGAATGGAGACGTGTCGTCTTCAGCGATGAGAGTCGCTTCTGCCTTGGTGCCAATGATGGCCGTATGCGTGTTTGGCGCCGTGCAGGTGAGCGCCACCATCAGGACTGCATACGACCAAGGCACACAGGGCCAACACCCGGCATCATGGTGTGGGGAGCGATCTCCTACACTGGCCGTACACCTCTGGTGATCGTCGAGGGGACACTGAATAGTGCACAGTACATCCAAACCGTCATTGAACCCATCGTTCTACCATTCCTAGACCGGCAAGGGAACTTGCTGTTCCAACAGGACAATGCACGTCCGCATGTATCCCGTGCCACCCAACGTGCTCTAGAAGGTGTAAGTCAACTACCCTGGCCAGCAAGATCTCCGGATCTGTCCCCCATTGAGCATGTTTGGGACTGGATGAAGCGTCGTCTCACGCGTTCTGCACGTCCAGCACGAACGCTGGTCCAACTGAGGCGCCAGGTGGAAATGGCATGGCAAGCCGTTTCACAGGACTACATCCAGCATCTCTACTATCGTCTGCATGGGAGAATAGCAGCGTGCATTGCTGCGAAAGGTGGATATACACTGTACTAGTGCCGACATTGTGCATGCTCTGTTGCCTGTGTCTATGTGCCTGTGGTTCTGTCAGTGTGATCATGTGATGTATCTGACCCCAGGAATGTGTCAATAAAGTTTCCCCTTCCTGGGACAATGAATTCACGGTGTTCTTATTTGAATTTCCAGGAGTGTATTTACTCTGATGTCGAACACTAGTGAATACAAGTCATACACCTTAATATGACCACCATTCTAATTGAAAGCGAATAGCACATAAATATAATACATTATAAAACTATGAAAATCGTTGTGGGCATTTTATAACCTCAGATTAAAAAAGTGACACACTATTAAGCAAGCTATTTACGATGCTCATTAAGTATGCCTACATCAGGTATTACAACGTGATGAAACTTACTTAATATTCTAAATAAATATGAAACAGTAAATTGTGTGTCCTCATCCATAACAGAGATCAGATGAGGATCTGGGAAATACATACTGCTTTGATATTACGTGTAACTTTGGAGGTATTATGGTATTGCCCCATTTACATATCAGTTTAATAAACTAATCTTTAATTTTTAGTGTAGTTTTGTGTCGGTGGCGTTTTACAACTGTAATGAAGCACTTTAACAACTGCATTCTGAAATACACAGCTGTATTAGTGTATTTTATTAAAGAAGATGGATTTCGCTCTAGGATTAGTTCATCATCCGACCTAAACATTTTCTCAGCTACGCATTTACGCAATTAGAATAACAATTATCAGCTGTATACACATCTCTAACATAACCTGGGTTTGCATAACATACATTTAGTAATGTAATTCTTAATCTTCATTTGTAATTCTTTATTCACTTTCCTCATTTGAAAAGTACCTTGCTGTGATGTGTTGTGGCACTACCAGTGTTCATTTTATGCTTCATATGATCATATTGCTCCAGTCGTTCAGTTGCTAGTAGTTCCATAATTTATTATGATTTAAAAAATTTAGGTTTCTTAATATTTATGCCAGAACCATATTGGAACCTGGGATGAGCTCTTGTCTGTAGAATCTGTAACGCAGCTTCTTTGAATATATTATACTCATATTTTATTTCAACCATTCTAGCAGCCACTGTATGGACTGTACTCTTCAGCCAAGCGCACCTTCTCCAGCTTCGGGACAAACACTGCATGCAATGATCAGCCATCAGCTTACCTGCGCGCCTCGCCCAATCGGCCAGGCTCTGGAAGATGCCAACATACTCACAATTGTCTCTCACTCCGCGAGTTGCCATCTGTCACCACTACTTGCCATGCCAATTGACTCTTATTGTCCACTACAAAATTTGTGGTTTCTGGACAGTGGGCCGGCGCAATGGCCTGAGGGTGATTTCTCCAATCCACAAAACATTTTGTAGCCCCTGACGCAGACTAGCCCACACGAATTGTAGTTCCCCAGTACTCTGCCAACAATGTGGACGAAGCTGTATGGTCCGTCAACGATTTTCGGTGGTGTAGTAACACCGTATCGTCGAGTGCCTGCTAGGCGCTGCATACAACTGTAATTGATTCACAGTTTTTACACACTCATCACTGTTAGAGCAGGAAGACATGTACAGCTAAATTAATAGTGTGGCAAAAACATTTCCATGAGAGAAATTGTACTTATCAGTCTGAAAGCATTGTTATAGTAACGTTGCGTCCTTTGGTCTCACATGCACATCATTCTCTACGACTACAGGAACACCACCTCTGCAAAAGCTTAGTAAAATATTTCTTGTGCACTGTTCTACAAATCCTCCAAGTCTGAATGTATGTTGACTATTTTCACTACGATGGAGAATCAGAGGAATATTTTCACAGCTCTTAACAACTTTCGATGATCAGTGTCGTTCTTTGCGTCACATCTATGCTGTGTGTGTATTTCCGTGCTCGTGTGTGTGCGCCCGTATTGTAGAGTGGCGTGTGTGTGTGTGTGTGTGTGTGTGTGTGTGTGTGTGTGTGTCACGAAAAGAGTTCCATTACATCATCTGAGCGAAGATGACAACAAATGAGTAATTTTTTTACAGTTTAACGGCGTCATATAAATCACGATGCTGTAAGGTTTGACGTTAATATTCCAAGAGTGAATTTCCATCAGGAGCCAAGGAGCGCAATTTCTTCCATATGCAAGTCGGCAAATGATTACAGCAACAAAATTTCAATTATCTACCCTTAAATGGACGCGTCCCTACATTCTCTTAGAATGGAAAGGGTGAGGGATTTGGAATGAAACCGATAAAGTCCCTGACTGCCAGATGCTTGCGGAAAATAAATGACATGAAGTGATAATTACCTTGATTTTAGTCCGTGAGGAAAATACAACCAGAAACATACAAACTGTTCACAATGAATCTAAAGGAAGATTTCTTACTAGCTAGAGGAACTACTGATCTTCAGTTGTGTAAAACGACACGCGAACCGGATCTTAAATGAGGAAAGTGAACGGAAACATTTATTTATTTGGTTAGAGGCCGAAAAAGAACCATTGCAAGGTGACTATTACTTTCTCTTTTCCTTCATGTTACTCCAAAACACTTTCGTTTTCTAGAATGAACTGTTTTCCTCTTATCTGACCATTCGAGACCTGTTAGTTTTCTCTTTCTTTTAGAGCCCTGAAAATCTTTGAATTTTTTGGCGCCTTGTTTGAATTAGTCTCTGTTGAGTATGGTCTCCTGTTAAGTTAGCATTTCTTCTAAGTCATTTCTTGTCTTACCTATTCCACTATTGCCTATGTCTGTTTTTCCCTAGATGTCCATAGAGCCTTTTCTCGATCTCATCTGTTATTTGGTGATAGAATGAGTGTGTTTCCTTATGTGGTCTTGAAACATAATTGACAGCTCTGTTGGCAGGCAGCTGTGGCCGAGTGGTTCGAGGCGCTTCAATCCGGCATAGCGCTGCTGCTACGGTTGCAGGTTTGAATCCTGCCTTTGGAATGGATGTATGTGATGTCCTTACGTTGGTTAGGTTTAAGTAGTTGTAAGTTTTGGGGGACTGATGACCTCAGATGTTAAGTCCCATAGTGTTCAGAGCCATATGAACCATTAGACAGCTCTGTTCCTACTTAGACCTATTATTTTTCGTATGATTCTTGTTTCTATCTTTACGGAGATCAATTCACCACTCCAAAAAGGGATTGCAACAAAATTTTCTGATTCTTGAGTGTTTGTGCTATCACGGAAGAAGAAGTTTGGAGGTCCTGATAAGTATTGTAGTCTGGAATAGAAATTTAAGAGGAAATATAAAATTTCTAAATTTTACTTATATTTTATATACATTTCTTTAAGAATTGGTTTCCTGATTATGTGTTGTGGCCAGTGTGTTCGCTGGATAATCTGTTGTAGCTCCTCGTAAGAAGTTGGTTGTTATTATTACGCAGTTTCCATGCCGCTGAAGAGATGACGGCGCATTTCCGACTCGCCTGCACGTTCCATGCCATGTATGTCGTTGCTCCTATGACTCCACGCTATATAATACCCGAAAGTGGCCTAAGGCTGATATTGTACAATCGTACATGAAATAAAAAGAGTGGCAGCTGAAGGCGTCATGAAATCTTCCAAAACATTTTATTTTTGCTCATGCGTGATTCCTTTGTCTGTTAACACTTTAAATTTTAATTTTATCAGTTCACTAATTACTGTAATGAAATAATATACGTGTTTTGTTTTTTTAGCCGACTGTTCCGGTACCCCCCTTTTTTTTCTCGAACCGGGACCTTTGTCTTTCGCACGCAGTTTTCATCTGACAGGAAGTTTCATATTAGCGTACACTCTACTGCAGATTGAAAATTTTCTTCTGAAAACATCCTCCAGGCTGTTACTAAGCCATGTTTTCGGAGTATCCTTTCTTACAGGAGTCCTAGACCCGCAATTTCGTAGCAGAACTTCTGTGAAATTTGAAAGGTCGGGCACGAGGTACTAGCTGAAGTAAAGCTGTGACAAGAGGCCGTCAGTCGTGCTAAGGTAGCTCGGCTGGCAGAGCACTTGCCTGTGAACGGCGAAGGTCCCGAGTTCGAATTTCAGCCGACCACAAAGTTTCAATTTGCCAGGAACTTTAATAAGAGCGTACACTCCCCGCACAGCGGAAATTTCATTCCGGCTCGAAATCGTAATTGACCACCCCGAGTCATCCCCCGGGTATGGTTGTGTGTGTTGCCTATAGCGTATGTTAGTTTAAGTTACATTACGTAGTGTGTAAGCTTAGCGACCGATGACCATTTCCATAAGACCTTACCACAAATTTACAATTTTACAATTGGCCATATCTTACAAACATTGAAAAATGACACAGCTGCAACATGAAGTCTGCATATGATCTTTACTAATACTGCAAGTAACCTTTGTATCTGTGTAAAATATCATGTTCTATGATATCTGATGATGGCAATGTTTGAAACGCGTAATTTTATAATAGTAAAGTGAGTTTATATCTAGTCAATTACTTTTTCCTCAGCGAGATAGTCAACATTTTGCAGACTGCACATATGAAAAATAAAGAGTGTTATAGTTCTCACGATGTGAGTATGTACCGTCAAGGTACATATTTGTTCCATTTTTAAGGTACGACCTGTGACTAGGAGTGACGTGATTTTAAGTGGCTGGCCGGGGTGGCGGGCGCTACAGTCTGGAACCGCGCGACCGCTACGGCCACAGGTTCGAATCCTGCCTCGGGCATGGATGTGTGTGATGTCCTTAGGTTAGTTAGGTTTAAGTAGTTCTAAGTCTAGGGGACTGATGACCTCAGATGCTAAGTCCCATAGTGCTCAGAGCCATTTGAGCCTTTTTTGTTTTGTTTTGTCTTAAGTGACCGCAATGTCTGCGTGATCACGCAGTGGATTGTTACTTCTGTAACGAGGCAACTGTTTTATTTTCATTTTTCTTGTATTTGTATTTTTTTATATTTGTATAACTATGTATTTAGCAGTAACTGTTCATCTTTGTCTTTTCTAGATTTTCAGATTTTAATGCGTCTGCGAAATGCGAGAAAGATGTCTGAATAAAAGAATGTATGTCATACCTACAAATCACGTGCTACAGCATGAAGAAGTAAAATTTTACTTAACTCAATTTGAGCGAGCAAACTAATAATTTAAAAAAGGAAAATACAAGATAATGAATGAAGCAATCAAGACAATCAGACATTTGGGAAGAGACTTACGATATGTAGCGTAAGTGATTTTTAATTGAAATAATAAAAGGAACAATCTGTGTTTCCATTTAAATTAACGTCATTTGTAATTTTAGAAGGAAAGTTCGATCTAATTGATCCACTGATCTCTAACGTGGGTGTATGGGTGTAGCTGTAGTTACACAGAAGGCAGGCCCAATATCGGTGTTCTCTCTTCAGCTGAACATTTACCTGAGGTGTCCGACCGTCGTTTCATTTGTATTTCATTGTTAACAGAAATTAATTACGCTTGCACAATACGAAGTTCTCTTGCTTTATAGGAATTTTGGGTAGAGATGTTATCAACGCTAAGGCATTTGGGAACTCTGTAGCGATTAACTAATCGCAGTTATTTTAGAGGTGGTACTCTTGCCTTTCTGCGTCTTGAGAAGCGGATCGTCCAGCTAGTTATGGGTGCCATGGATATGCTCACATTGAAGCCAATTATAATGAGGAACTCTCCTTAGACATTGGTCTAGTTTACCTGATGGTGAGTTTTCCCCACATTGAGAATGGGGATGCATTATTTTTACATATACAAGTGATTATAGTACAGATTTACAAGCGACATTCACCACTGTTCTATAGTTGCCGAAAGGTTTCCTTCAAGAACTGCGAACTCTCTAGTTCACTTATGCTACATCAGATAAACGTCCTTGAACGAGTTTAAATATTCCAAGCGCTCCTTGTGCCGCAGTAGCTTAAACTTGCTGCAGGCGCCGACCGTATTTTAGACTATTTGCGATAGCTACTGGCTCGTCTTGATGCGGAGATTCTGACATCGCGACGCCGGTCACGTCCGGCTTGTGACCAGTAAACCCTCAGACTTGCTGCCTTTTGTTTCCCCTCCACGGACGTGACGGACAAACGCGCTGTTGCCGAACTCAGTTCGCGTCAGTCGTGGCGGAATCTCGAGTAAAGGACCTACACATCCATCGCAACTCCTGCTGACCGCAGGCGGTGGCCCCATTTCTCTCCAAGAGTAAGGTCTGCGATAAAAGCAATCTGGGCTCTCCGTAATTCGCAGGGGTCGGTTTTTGGCCTGTGAATACAATACTTGTGCGCAAAAGTAACACTGACTGGAAATCGTTCCATATGAAGAATGAACAACTTTCGGTACGTAGCGCGGAGGGCGAGTTTCGCGCTACTGTTAGCAATTATTTTCCTCTCTTAACTCTGCTGGGTGATCTGTTACATGGAACATTCTCGGGTCAAGACTTTATCTATGAGTGACAGATTTACAAAAGAAATTTCTGATTCTTTATTGATTCAAGTAAATAATACGGACGTTAGATTTAGGCTTAACTTTTTGCGACTGCCAATTTAGCAAGACCAAGAATCGTGTCCAGCAATTTAAAATTGTTCTCTAAAATCTGAGGTTTCACATTCGATGATGAATATAAGCCCTTAAGTTTATTTCTGATTAAATAGTAACGAAACACGGAAGTGCTTCAGTAGGTAGAAACTAAGCATAAATATGTTTTGTACCCATAACTTGCTAGAAGTAAATTGGAGTAGTTTAATTTAAAAAATCGTAATTTCGCTGTACAACATTTGTAAATAATAACAGTATATTGTCGAGGTAATGGCAAGGTATTCCTTGGAAAGATTTCTTGCCTGAATCAGTTATTGCACAGTGCTCTTGAAAGTTTTTTGGCCATTTTAAATTTTTCTGAAAGCGCATCTAAATTGTAACTGTTCCCCACCTACGATAACGCCCGACATTTTTCACAATCATGCATAAGACAAGCAGTATATTGCTACCTCCTACGTATATCTCGCGAAGAGACCATGAGGATAAAATCAGAGAGATTAGAGCCCACACAGAAGCATACCGACAATCCTTCTTTCCACGTACAATACGAGACTGGAATAGAAGGGAGAACCGATAGAGGTACTCAGGGTACCCTCCGCCACACACCGTCAGGTGGCTTGCGGAGTATGGATGTAGATGTACTTTCTATTTTCATGTTTTTATAATTCTGGTACGATATATATGACACAATTGTAAAAAAAAGGTGAACTGTTACTATGAATGGAACTGATTCTCTTTACTCATATACGTCTGTAGTTATTAAATCTCACTGTAGAATGTGACTTGGTTCGTCCTGTAATAGCAAAATATGTTGAAGATAAGTAAAGATTTATCGGAGTTTTTATAATTGTTTCCTGTTCTATCAACTGATTGTCGCTGCAGTCACAAATTATCCTCATGGAAGGTAGGTCTGCGCTTCATTTGTCTGTCAACAGTTTACATTGCTTTTTTGTGTGCTTGTGTTTCTGGGGTCGAGGTGGTGAAGCATCTCGAAATTCATCTAGACAAGTATGGAAAACCATATTAATTCCAATGACATAGTGGACCAGTATTAACTTGAGCAAATTAGATACGAATTTAACGTACCTACCTGCCTAGCAAGTTAGTGCTCTGCGCGTTATTCCATACGAGGAGTTTTTATACCGTGCACAGTGTAATCACAGTTCTTAGAAAATAAATATATGTGCAGTGACAGTTTAACGTTTTGTTAGTAGCAAACCCGTCATTCTATCACACATGAATCGTTTCTTAAAACTAAAGTCCGTCTGTTCAGCAACTTTCTTCGATTGGATCCCGTTCCACTCGCACAGTCGGTATAAATCCGAGACTATCTGCACATAAAGATCACAAACATAAACGTCAAAGTCGTGTAATTTGCACTTAGGTTTGTCAACATTTTATTCTTCATTTGGAAACTCGCACTGATTACATTGATATAATATTTATTTTGCTTGCGTAAACAGCTAAAAAAGCACAGTCCAGTACTTGTTTACCAATCATTTATCTGTTTGGCACTTTCACATTCGCTGACGAAAATTTTGGATATCTGGAGAGAGTAATGTGAAACTTTCTCGGCTTAAGAAAGATATTATATGCTTGACGTCAAAATCCGGTGGTTATCTGACGTATTTCTCTTTCAGTAGAATGCACTTCGTCCACAGCCACTTCAGAGGAAGCAAACTATTCGTGAAGTGGAGCTCTGTAAGACGTAAATTATACACACCGGAGTCGAAACATTTTCTGTCGACGAATTTCATATTTGTGGAAGGTAGAAGATACAGTATTGGCGCGAATACGTTCTGCATTCCTAAAATTTGTTGTTGTTGTTGTCTTCAGTCCTGAGTCTGGTTTGATGCAGCTCTCCATGCTACTCTATCCTGTCCAAGCTTCTTGACCCCCCAGTACCTACTGCAACCTACATCCTTCTGAATCTGCTTAGTGTATTTATCTCGTGGTCTCCATCTACGATTTTTACCCTCCACGCTGCCCTCCAATGCTAAATTTGTGATCCCTTGATGCCTCAAAGCATCTCCTACCAACCGATCCCTTCTTCTAGTCAAGTTGTGATACAAACTTCTCTTCTCCCCAATCCTATTCAATACCTCCTCACTAGTTACGTGGTCTACCCACCTTATCTTCAGCATTCTTCTGTAGCACCACATTTCGAAACCTTCTATTCTCTTCTTGTCCAAACTAGTTATCGTCCATGTTTCACTTCCATACATGGCTACACTCCAAACAAATACTTTCAGAAACGACTTCCTGATACATATATCTACAGTCCTCGAAATTGAAATAATAACACCGTGAATTCTTTGTCCCAGGAAGGGGAAACTTTATTGACACATTCCTGGGGTCAGATACATCACATGATCACACTGACAGAACCACAGGCACATAGACACAGGCAACAGAGTATGCACAATGTCGGCACTAGTACAGTGTATATCCGCCTTTCGCAGCAATGCACGCTGCTATTGTCCCATGGAGACGATCGTAGAGATACTGGATGTAGTCCTGTGGAACGGCTTGCCATGCCATTTCCACCTGCTCCTCAGCTGGACCAGCGTTCGTGCTGGACGTGCAGAACGCGTGAGACGACGCTTCATCCAGTCCCAAACATGCTCAGTGGGGGACAGATCCGGAGATCTTGCTGGCCAGGGTAGTTGACTTACACCTTCTAGAGCACGTTGGGTGGCACGGGATACATGCGCACGTGCATTGTCCTGTTTGAACAGAAGTTCCCTTGCCGGTCTAGGAATGGTAGAACGATGGGTTCGATGACGGTTTGGATGTACCGTGCACTATTCAGTGTCCCCTCGACGATCACCAGAGGTGTACGGCCAGTGTAGGAGATCGCTCCCCACACCATGATGCCAGGTGTTGGCCCTGTGTGCCTCGGTCGTATGCAGTCCTGATTGTGGCGCTCACCTGTACGGCGCCAAACACGCATACGACCATCATTGGCACCAAGGCTGAAGCGACTCTCATCGCTGAAGACGACACGTCTCCATTCGTCCCTCCATTCACGCCTGTCGCGAAACCACTGGAGGCGGGCTCCACGATGTTGGGGCGTGAGCGGAAGACGGCCTAACGGTGTGCGGGACCGTAGCCCAGCTTCATGGAGACGGTTGCGAATGGTCCTCGCCGATACCCCAGGAGCAACAGTGTCCCTAATTTGCTGGGAAGTGGCGGTGCGGTCCCCTAAGGCACTGAATAGGATCCTACGGCCTTGGCGTGCATCCGTGCGTCGCTGCGGTCCAGTCCCAGGTCGACGGGCACGTGCACCTTCCGCCGACCACTGGCGACAACATCGATGTACTGTGGAGACCTCACGCCCCACGTGCTGAGCAATTCGGCGGTATGTCCACCCGGCCTCCCGCATGCCCACTATAAGCCCTCGGTCAAAGTCCGTCAACTGCACATACGGTTCACGTCCTTGTTGTCGCGGCATGCTACCAGTGTTAAAGACGGCAATGGAGCTCCGTATGCCACGGCAAACTGGCTGACACTGACGGCGGCGGTGCACAAATGCTGCGCAGCTAGCGCCATTCGACGGCCAACACCGCGGTTCCTGGTGTGTCCGCTGTGCCGTGCGTGTGATCATTGCTTGTACAGCCCTCTCGCAGTGTCCAGAGCGAGTATGGGGGGTCTGACACACCGGTGTCAATGTGTTCTTTTTTCCATTTCCAGGAGTATATATTCGATGTTAACAACTTTCTCTTCTTCAGAAACGCTTTCCTTGCCATTGTCAGTCTACATTTTATATCCTCTCTACTTCGACCATCATCAGTTATTTTACTTCCTAAATAGCAAAACTCTTTTACCACTTGAAGTGTCTCATTTCCTAATCTAATTCCCTCAGCATCACCCGATTTAATTTGACTCCTTTCCATTATCCTCGCTTTGCTTTTGTTGAAGTTCATCTTATATCCTCCTTTCCAGACACTGTCCATTCCGTTCAACTGCTCTTCCAAGTCCTTTGCCGTCTCTGACAGAATTACAATGTCATCGGCGAACCTAAAAGTTTTTACTTCTTCTCCATTAATTTTAATACCTACTTCAAATTTTTCTTTTGTTTCCTTTACTGCTTGCTCAATATACAGATTGAATAACATCGGGGAGAGGCTACAACCCCGTTTCACTCCTTTCCCAACCACTGGTTCCCTTTCATGCCCCTCGACTCTTATGACTGCCATCTGGTTTCTGTTCAAATTGTAAATAGCCTTTCGCTCCCTGTATTTTACCCCTGCCACCTTCAGAATTTGAAAGAGAGTATTCCAGTCAACATTGTCAATAGCTTTCTCTAACTCTACAAATGCTAGAAACGTAGGTTTGCCTTTTCTTAATCTTTCTTCTAAGATAAGTTCAAATGGTTCAAATGGCTCTGAGCACTATGGGACTTAACTGCTGTGGTCATTAGTCCCCTAGAACTTAGAACTACATAAACCTAACTAACCTAAGGACATCACTCACATCCATGCCCGAGACAGGATTCGAACCTGCGACCGTCGCAGTCGAACGGTTCCGGACTGCGCGCCTAGAACCGCGAGACCACCCCGGCCGGCTCTAAGATAAGTCGTAAGGTTAGTATCGCCTCACGTGTTCCAAAATTTCTACGGAATCCAAACTGATCCTCCCCGAGGTCCGCATCTACCAGTTTTTCCATTCGTCTGTAAAGAATTCGCATTAGTACTTTGCAGCTGTGACAAATTAAACTGATAGTTCGGTAATTTTCACATCTGTCAGCATCTGCTTTCTTTTGGATTGGAATTATTATATTCTTCTAGTAGTCTGAGGGTATTTCGCCTGTCTCATACATCTTGCTCACCAGCTGGTAGAGTTTTGTCATGACTGGCTCTCCCAAGGCCGTCAGTAGTTCTAATGGAATGTTGTCTACTCCGGGGTCCTTGTTTCGACTCAGGTCTTTCAGTGCTCTGTCAAACTCTTCACGCAGTATCTTATCTCCCATTTTGTCTTCATCTACATCCTCTTCCATTTCCATCATATTGTCCTCAAGTACATCGCCCTTGTATAAACCTTCTATATACTGTTTCCACATTTCTGCCTTCCCTTCTTTGCTTAGAACTGGATTGCCATCTGAGCTCTTGATATTCATACACGTGGTTCTCTTCTCTCCAACGGTCTCTTTAATTTTCCTGTAGGCAGTATCTATCTTACCCCTAGTGACATAAGATTCTACATCCTTACATTTGTCCTCTAGCCATCCCTGCTTAGCCATTTTGCACTTCCTGTCGATGTCATTTTTGAGACGTTTGGATTCCTTTCTGCCTGCTTCATTTACTGCATTTTTATATTTTCTCCTTTCATCAATTAAATTCAATATTTCTTCTGTTACCCAAGGATTTCTAGCAGCCCTCGTATTTTTACCTACTTTATCCTCTGCTGCCTTCACGACTTCATCCCTCAGAGCTACCCATTCTTCTTCTATTGTATTTCTTTCCCCCATTCCTGTCAATTGCTCCTTTATGCTCTCCTTGAAACTCCGTACAACCTCTGGTTCTTTTAGTTTATCCAGATCCCATGTCCTTAAATTCCCTCCTTTTTTGCAGTTTCTTCAGTTTTAACCTACAGGTTATAACCAATAGATTGTGGTCAGAGTCCATATCTGCCCCTGGAAATGTCCTACAATTTAAAACCTGATTCCTAAATCTCTGCCTTACCATTATATAATCTATTTGATACCTTTTAGTACCTCCACGATTCTTCCATGTATACAACCTTCTTTTATGATTCTTGAACCAAGTGTTAGCTATGATTAAGTTATGCTCTCTGCAAAATTCTACCAGACTGCTTCCTCTTTCATTCCTTAGCCCCAATCCATAATCACCTAATAAGATTCCTTCTCTCCCTTTTCCTACTGACGAATTCCACTCACCCATGAAAATTAAATTTTCGTCTCCCTTCACTACCTGAATAATTTCTTCTATCTCATCATACATTTCATCAATTTCTTCATCGTCTGCAGAGCTAGTTGGCATATAAACTTGTACTACTGTAGTAGGCATGGGTTTTGTGTCTATCTTGGCCACAATAATGCGTTCACTATGCTGTTTGTAGTAGCTTACCCGCATTCCTATTTTCCTATTCATTATTAAACCTACTCCTTCATTACCCCTATTTGATTTTGTGTTTATAACCCTGTAGTCACCTGAACAGAGGTCTTGTTCCTCCTGCCACCGAACTTTACTAATTCCCACTATATCTAACTTTAACCTATCCATTTCCCTTTTTAAAATTTCTAACCTACCTGCCCGATTAAGGGATCTGACATTCCACGCTCCGATCCGTAGAACGCCAGTTTTCTTTCTTCTGATAACGACATCCTCTTGCGTAGTCCCCGCCCGGAGATCCGAATGGGGGACTA
This sequence comes from Schistocerca gregaria, assembly GCF_023897955.1. NCBI lineage: Eukaryota > Metazoa > Arthropoda > Insecta > Orthoptera > Acrididae > Schistocerca > Schistocerca gregaria. The sequence goes on from NC_064920.1 coordinate 795,671,699, forward strand.
TTTTACCTCCGGAATATTTTACCCAAGAGGACGCCATCATCATTTAATCATACAGAAAAGCTGCATGTCCTCGGGAAAAATTACGGACGTAGTTTCCCCTTGCTTTCAGCCGTTCGCAGTACCAGCACAGCAAGGCCATTTTGGTTATTGCTACAAGGCCAGATCAATCAATCATCCAGACTGTTGCCCTTGCAACTACTGAAAAGGCTGCTGCCCCTCCTCAGGAACCACATGTTTGTCTGGCATCTCAACAGATACCCCTCCGTTGTGGTTGCACCTACGGTACGGCCATCTGTATCGCTGAGGAACGCAAGCCTCCCCACCAACGGCAAGGTCCATGGTTCATGGCGGGGGGGGGGGGGGGGGGGGGGGGGGGGGGCTAAAATTTGTATTTCAGATAATTGTTGTCTCGTTGTAAAATCACTTTTCATTCTTCTATTTAAAGACGTTTTTTTCATTCGCCGTTTCTATCTCCAGTAACACCTTATCAGCGAGGTTTTCCAGAGCACTTTTCGAAATTTCGCTGTTATTGTTTAACTTTCTCAAGGTAATCGATGAGAGTAATCCGTTGCATATTCCAGGAAACATTGCGAAAACCCTTTGGACAGATTACATAGACTTTGTCATCCGTGTTGAATGTCCTGACTTTCCCTGTTCCTTCTTGCTATGGTGTGAGAACCACGTCTTACCCATGGTGACGAATAAAGTAAACATATCGTTGAAAACAGTCACAAAATTTCCTGACAATGGTATTTTGGAAGTTTATTTTGATCTGCATTCGACAAACTTAGCATCCACGTGATACAGGATTTCCTCACATTTTATTCCTCATCCAGATGAATCACACGTTTTGTTCTGACACGCTTGAGGAATCGGCTATTTCATCTGTGGCAGCATATCTGCGACGTATTTCTCGTGGACAGGTTTCTAGAGATTGGAGTAAAGGACTACTGGTAAACTTTTACTAACTCTGAATAAATTCCGTTTAGTGACAAACAGTTTAAAAGTAAGATTTATTTGGTAGCTCTTGATTGAGTATTTTCATTTTAACAATTTACTCGGAATGCTATTTGCGAAAGAGTAGAAAGGAAACTGTGTCCCCAGACGGAGCTGTCACTTGGCTTACGTTGCTGAGCAACCTTCTTTTGAGTCATCAGACTGATTTGACGCGCACCGTCACACATTCCTCTCCTGTACCAGCCTTAGCACCTCAGAGTTGCATTTGCTGCCTACGTCGTCAATTATTTGCTGGATGTATTACAATCTCTGTCGTCCTCTACGGCTTTTATTGTCTACAACTCCCTCAGTTACCATGAAAGTCTTTCCCTGATGTCTTAGTACATGTTCTGTCATCCTGTCTTCTTCTTGTCAATGTTATCCATTTATTCTTTTCCTCTTCGATTGTGCGGACAACCTCCTCATTCCCTACTTTGTCGGTTTTCGACATTCTTCTGTAGCATCATATTTCAAATGCTTTCTATTTTCTTCTGTTCTGGTTTTCCCAGGGACTGTGTTTCGCTTCCATACAATGCCACTCCAAAAGTATATCCTCATTTCATTCGCAGATTAAGACCTATATTTGATATTAGTAATCTTATCCAAGAATGCCACTTTTGCCTTAGCTACTCGGTTTTATGGCTTCTTTGCTCCGTCCATCAAGGGTGACTCTGCTACCTGGTAACAAAATTCCGTAACATCGTGTATTCGTAATCCCCAATACTGATAAGTTTCCCGCTGTTCACATTATTGATACTTCTCATTCCTTTCATTTTCTTCGATTTATGGTACTCTCAGTCCATATCCTGTACTTATGTTGATTACATTCAGTACATTCTGTAGTTCTTCATTTTCACTGAGGTTAGCAATATCATTAGCAAATCGTATTACTGGTGTCCTTTCACCTTGAATTTTAATCCCATTCTTGAATTCTTCTTTCATTTCAGTCACTGCACCTTTGATGTATAGAAGAACAGTAGGGGGCGAAAGACTACTTCCATGTCTTGAGCAGTGTACACCAACAAAAAAAGTTTAGGTTGGGGCCATCTCATTGGCAAACCGTTAAATTTTTACACGGCTTCATAACTGATCTTTACGACACATTTGTTTTTGTAGAGCAGTTGGAATGTTTTAAGATTCATACAGCATTATGTGTTCTTATTAATGTCATTAAATTTAGTATTACTTTATGATAAAACCATGTTTTCAACATTATTTTCCCTCTTCAGAGAGCATCGTTTCCATGGAAAAGGAAGAAGTTTCTCGACACAGAGTTGTGCTGCATTAACTGTTGACAAATTGTATACAGACTGAATCTCAATTTTCTTCGAAGGTTCAATATTTCATTGAAAACATAACTATTGAGTGATGGAGGTGACACGTTTTCACAATTTTGCTAGCCGGTACAGCGTTTCATGACGAAACAGTTACCCCTTTTAATTGGGCAGATGGATCAGCATTATCTCAGGAAGCAAAATGTAACAAATATTTTTCCATTGCCGTACATAATCAACATCTTCTGCTATGAAAAATCATTCCATTGCAGTAAGTGATTTAGGAACAGAAATTAAATGGGTAATGTGAAAAGGCGAACTGTCAGCTTTCTGATACCAACTCAAATGAAATTTTTTGTAGAGTTTTATAATTAACAGAAATTATTTTGCCTAATTGTGGCACTCAAGCAGGAAAGTAGCTGAATGAGCTCACACATGAACCATAAGCTCAACATGTGTGTCACAAATTTGTCGTCTTTGGTTTCCTTTCTTTAAGCAAGCGTTGTGTCCTGCGCGAATAAACTGAATTACACCACCTATCATCATCACATGTAAGTACTGTATAGTTTTACAACTGATTTATTTAACTTTAAATTCGTTTTCAGTTTTTTACGTTCGGAACGTTCGTTACGTTTCTCGTGTCCTCAGTGCTATTAATCTGCATAATTATTTTTATAATTTATTTTTACATTAGCTTTCAGCTTTTAAAAAGTTACGTTGCAACTCTACTTCAATGAACTGATCAGAATTCCTAAACAATGCTTTTGTAAATACGATACTTTTTCGGTTATATTTAGTACCACAGAAATCAGTGGACTAAATTAGCCGCAGATCTAGTCAACAGCGATTCTATGTCTAGAAAATGAAAATTGTACAGTACTTAATGAATGTGTTATTTCCAGTTTATTACATAAAGAGGAAGTCTTATCTCAGTTCTGATTCTGTCCAACTTGAAGAAACAAGCAACGTTCAATTGTAATCCATAGAACCATAAACTCTCATCAGTTGCTTTTATAGCAAAATGCCAATATTACGTTAATCAGAAATCTTAATGTTAATCAGAGATCCATTAATGGTGGGATATTAGTGGTAACTCACTTAGGCGAACACACCTACCCTGATAGATTTATTAACTCCTGTGAAACTGTGAATATATCCCGCATTAACCCCACACCCGATCCTACTGTAACTTGACGAATGATAAGTAAACAGTTGCCTGTAAAAGTAGCCTTCGCTATGACCACTACCTAAGCACGAAGTGAGACGCCTCACAGGGCAGGATTGTATCTACCGAAACCTATTCTTTCACATGGGCAGTTACACGAGGCTTTTTGTCGAGTTTACACATTCACTGATTTGTCCTGGTAAAGACACACATAACCAAAAATTAAACGCTCATCCCATTATAACTGCTAACACTGTTTTCAAAGAAGGTTTGTAAAATAAAGAAGGTTTAATTTTTTTTACAAAAAATGGCTCTGAGCACTGTGGGACTCAACTGCTGTAGTCATCAGTCCCCTAGAACTTAGAACTACTTAAATCTAACTAACCTAAGGACATCATACACACCCATGCCCGAGGCAGAATTCGAACCTGCGACCGTAGCAGTCGCACGGTTCCGGACTGCGCGCCTAGAACCGCGAGACCACCGAGGCCGGCAAATATTTTTTTAAATTTTATATTTTTTTTACTTTTACATATCAGTTAACGATGTTGTATATAATAATACCGACCTTTACAGTGAAACTAATACTTGTTACTAATATTCAAAATATAATATCTTTTATTAATAGATACTTCTTGTATTTAAGTAAATGCAAGTATTTTTCCATTTCTATTTCACCTGTCGGTGAATGATGAGGAGAGATTGCGAATTAGTCTCTGGGGTTAACAAGTCTAAGGCATATTACTGAGTACTAAGCTAAGTATAATATTTAGTAGTATGCCATGTAGCTGCTTACGAGTGTGCGAAGAACGAAAAAGTACTTCCCTTCACGTAGCAAACATGGGATAGTGAAATTCGGTGTTTTAATCTTTATTCCTGTGTTAACGAAACTACACTTTTCTGGATGTGAGTTCCTATTCACTGTGGTATTTAGTCCTCAGTACAATATCTCAAACTGAGTGCCGAGAATTAAAAATACCCTGTATTCACGTCATTGTGATATCCCACTTTCTTAGGTACACACAGTTCTAACTGAATGGAATATCGTTTTTCTTTCATTATAGTACCATTGATATCTTACGAACTAGAGCGCAGACGTACTGTTAATGGATATAGTACCTGTCGGACTAGTTTCGGAATCTAACTTCGGCATTTTTTGCGTGGTGTGTAATGTAGTTTGACACTTTCGAGTAATCCAGTGTCCAGCGTTCAGCTTCCTTTCTGCCTGTTCTGATACGCTCTATAACTTTTCATAATGCAACTGTCCTGTCGGTGTAACGTTATATATCACCTCAGAGACTTCCAAAGAAAACTATATGTCTGTACCGACCGTCTGGTGCATCTGTGACAAGCACTATATTTTGGTAGGGAATTTTTAGCTGACGTATCTAGAGTCGCGACAGCCGGTAACGTTCTATGCAATATATCACATGATAAACAACGCAGCCCTACAAAAACAATCATGACTGATAGGAGACTACGACAGATTACTCTTACCTGATGGATATTACTGTTGAGAAAACCAGTTTGCAGTTGCCAAACCTCTCGTACATCACGTGAACATACACATGTCGCAACGAGACGTTCAAAAGAACTAATCCTGAATTATAATCGATTTTTTTTGTTATGTTCTTGATTGCTGCTGTTTTAATACATTAAGCATACATTAATTTACGGTCTACATCTACGTCTACATGGCTACTCTGTAGATCACATTTAACTGACTTCCAGGAGACTCATCGAACCATCTTCACAGCAATTCTCTATTACTCCACTATCTAACAGCGCGCAAAAGAAACGAACATGGTGTCTTTTGGTGCGAACTCTAATTTCCCTTATTTTGCTATGATGATGGTTTCTCCCTCTGTAGGTTGGCGTCAACAAAATATTTCGCATTCGGAGGCGAAAGGTTGTGATTAGTATTTCGTGAGGTGATCTCGCCGTAACGTAAAACGTCTTGGTTTTAACGATTTACACCCCAAATTCTTTATTATGTCCTTGAAACTGTCTCTCCTATTGTTCATAGTGCTGCTATTCTCTGAACGTTTGATGTACTCCGTTAATACTATCTGGTAAGGTTCCCACACGGCGCAGCAGAACTCCAGAGATGGACGGACAAGCGTAGTGTAGCCAGTCTCTTTACAAGATCTGTGGCATCTTGAAGGTTCGTCTTTCCCACAACATTTTCTATGTCTGGTTTTCGGTTCAAGTTGTTTGGAATTGTGATTCCTATGTATTTAGTTGAATTTACAGCCATTAGATTTGATTGGTTTATCAAGGAACCGAAATTTAACGAATTACTTTTGGCAGTCATTTGGATGATCCTACACGTTCCATCATTTAAGAATTTGGAGTCGATTTACAATTTTTTCACCATAGATGCATTTTATCTAAATTGTTCGGCAAGTGGTTTTGATCTGATGATTTTATTAGACGATAAATTGCACCATCATCTGCAAACAACCTAAGAACAAACGTACACTTGAATGTCGTGAACTTCAACGCCAGATTTTCAAAGATCCCCTCCTAAAGTCACTGGCAGCCTGTCTCAGAACTTATTTCTTCATTCTCTTGAAATGGTTTCTCCAATTTATTTTGCAAATGGAAAATATAATTCAAGTGATATAAGTATTCATACTACACTCCTGGAAATGGAAAAAAGAACACATTGACACCGGTGTGTCAGACCCTCCATACTTGCTCCGGACACTGCGAGAGGGCTGTACAAGCAATGATCACACGCACGGCACAGCGGACACACCAGGAACCGCGGTGTTGGCCGTCGAATGGCGCTAGCTGCGCAGCATTTGTGCACCGCCGCCGTCAGTGTCAGCCAGTTTGCCGTGGCATACGGAGCTCCATCGCAGTCTTTAACACTGGTAGCATGCCGCGACAACAAGGACGTGAACCGTAAGTGCAGTTGACGGACTTTGAGCGAGGGCGTATAGTGGGCATGCGGGAGGCCGGGTGGACGAACCGCCGAATTGCTCAACACGTGGGGCGTGAGGTCTCCACAGTACATCGATGTTGTCACCAGTGGTCGGCGGAAGGTGCACGTGCCCGTCGACCTGGGACCGGACCGCAGCGACGCACGGATGCACGCCAAGACTGCAGGATCCTACGCAGTGCCGTAGGGGACCGCACCGCCACTTCCCAGCAAATTAGGGACACTGTTGCTCCTGGGGTATCGGCGAGGACCATTCGCAACCGTCTCCATGAAGCTGGGCTACGGTCACGCACACCGTTAGGCCGTCTTCCGCTCTCGCCCAACATCGTGCAGCCCGCCTCCAGTGGTTTCGCGACAGGCGTGAATGGAGGGACGAATGGAGACGTGTAGTCTTCAGCGATGAGAGTCGCTTCTGCCTTGGTGCCAATGATGGTCGTATGCGTGTTTGGCGCCGTGCAGGTGAGCGCCACAATCAGGACTGCATACGACCAAGGCACAAAGGGTCAACACCTGGCATCATGGTGTGGGGAGCGATCTGCTACACTGGCCGTACACCACTGGTGATCGTCGAGGGAACATTGAATAGTGCACGGTACATCCAAACCGTCATCGAACCCATCGTTCTACCATTCCTAGACCGGCAAGGGAACTTGCTGATCCAACAGGACAATGCACGTCCGCATGTATCCCGTGCCACCCAACGTGCTCTAGAAGGTGTAAGTCAACTACCCTGGCCAGCAAGATCTCCGGATCTGTCCCCCATTGAGCATGTTTGGGACTGGATGAAGCGTCGTCTCACGCGGTCTGCGCGTCCAGCACGAACGCTGGTCCAACTGAGGCGCCAGGTGGAAATGGCATGGCAAGCCGTTCCACAGGACTACATCCAGCATCTCTACTATCGTCTCCATGGGAGAATAGCAGCGTGCATTGCTGCGAAAGGTGGATATACACTGTACTAGTGCCGACATTGTGCATGCTCTGTTCCCTGTGTCTATGTGCCTGTGGTTCTGTCAGTGTGATCATGTGATGTATCTGACCCCAGGAATGTGTCAATAAAGTTTCCCCTTCCTGGGACAATGAATTCATGGTGTTCTTATTTCAATTTCCAGGAGTGTAGATCGCCACTCTTGTCACCCCTGTGCTCTAAGAACTGTGTACCTGAAAAGACACAGGAAATGATTCAACATGCAACCTGTCGCTCATCTGATAACTAATAGGGTACTCTACTAGTCCTTTGTTACCAACAGGTCCAAATAGGATCACTAAAACGTAAGAACGGGTTCTTCCGAAGGTTTGAACCCGCTACATAAGCAGTCTGACAGGCTCTAGCGTAAACTGTGATTCGATGCTGATTGTGTTGTTATATAGAGGCAAAGCACGCGCAACACAGCTAAGAACATTATTTTATACTTCCAGCTTTAAATTAAAGAACTGATTTTATGTCATTAATAGTTGAGTGATATCTTGAATGAAAAGGCTGGAGAAAGCGTTATTTATGGCCTTTTGTAAGATGCAATTAGTTTAGGACAAAATAACTGATCTAAGCCCACACAAGCTCCCTTACGTAGTGTAGGTGAAAATTCAGATGCTTACACGTGCAAATTAGACAGCATCTCTGAAGATTTTGCTACTCTAAAGAATTTTTTAGTGTGTTAACATGTTGTAATACTGCGATTGTATTATAGAGAGTCTATGCAATACTTTGAGGTATATGGGTTTCCAGAAATACATAGAAGGGACTCCGTACCGAAAAAAAAATGTCACTGGGTGTTTGATAATGACACGCCAAGAAAGACCGTGCAGCGGGAGAGAACTGAATTTAGTTTTCACACAGAGCTATTACTATAGCAGTTATTATGACATCACAAATGTGAATTTGAAAGCTGACCATACAATAGCACAAAAAAAGCCGTTTATCACCAGAAAGCTAGTTTCATTACCAAATGAGTGGTTGAAATCAATTGTAGATGTTATTAAGAACTAGTCTTCTAGTAATTTTTCTCAAAAGTATTGTTATCCCTACACGAAGCTAATAGAGAGGTCTGTTTTTGCACCACAATTTAAAGAAAATTTCTTTTACCACTTAATTTGAAGTATTTATTTACATATGGCACTAGAGACGTCTGCTGCCCCAAGATCTATAAAGAGTTAAGAATATGTTTACTCTTTAGTATTGTAATTTTGTTACGTCATAGATATTAATGTATTTATACTGGTAGATTAGTTGGTTGTGAGTTTTTCCACATAAATTTTTTGGGGTTTGCTCTTCGTTCTGTTCTAGGTATTTTTCTGGTACAAAATTCCCTGTTAGCAGTTAACACATGAAACTCTACGAAACACACCCTGAGCCTCCCAACGCGATGTAACTGACTGCAGAGTCAAGTTTGTTTGCAAGGAGGAGGCAAAACTACTTTATGACTTAATGAAACGTGCTTAGAGAATCTACGTCTCAGGTAACATTTTTTGTTACTATAACAAAAGAAGTAACAGAAAATTTTCTATGCGTTCATTCGTTGAAGTAAGAAACTGCATTAATTCCATCTAATAATGTACCCGCTTTTCTCGGAATGTTAGTCAGTGGCAAGTTTGTGATGTTTCGCAGAATTGGGTGTCCTAAGATAGGAAATACTTCTTACTGCAGAAATAAGTTTGTGGTTGGAAAGAATAAAACAAAGACTGTGAATGAGGAAAAAATAATTAGTTCAAAAGACTCTTATGTTCTATCTGTAGTTATGTTTAGCTGCTGAATTTAGCGTGTTGTACTGAGCTAATTGCTGTAGTCGTCCACATTGGACATCGTAGCGCCCACTGCATCGGCATCCCACTTTACATTGAACCATCACGGGATGGCTGCAAGACAGGGTGTATATCCACCAGGAAAACCTACGTCGTCTGTGATGTCAAAACAAATGCTTACCGGCGGCCACAACACAACACTAGGTCTCCACAAAGGGCCGCCAGGAACCCGCAGAACAGCTTACCAGAGGCCGCAGCTAGCCTAGGCACTACTTTGCTACTCCAGGCACGAGATCGCAAATAGTTCCGGCAGATACATCCGCTTTATAGGGCGGCGCACTGCCGACAAAAGGTAGTTTGACGCATCTTCCCGACAGCTACTGTCAGATGCTTCTTCTAGCTGGCCGATATTGTGGTACAGTCGACAAACCTCTTTACGTTGTAGAATTGTTTGTGTTTGCTCCCCATGAAGAGTCGGGTCTTTACTATTTTATTATTATTATTTCCTTCGTATCTGTGTCGCTCCGCAGTTGGGATCGAGTCGATTGTTCTTTTGGAGGTTTTATTATTGTTTCGTTTTGCTGAATCCAATAAATTGTTTCTGGGCTTGTGTTGTCCGCTTTTCTATTCTTCTGGTGCTGATAGTTCAGTAATAACTTCCGTTTTGGAGGTGTAGGGAAAGAAAGATGATGATAAAATTTGACACCGTAGTATGGACATGGTTAAATAACGTAAAACAATGGAAGCTAGCTTTTCTTTCTTACAGTCTGCCTGAGATGATGTATTCAGTGGATGCGTATAAGCAGCTTAGACCTTAAGCAGAGATCTGTGAGTTTCCACGTCCTTCTGGACATCATACGGAGAATTTCAGGATTTACACTTCGAAATGCGTCATTAGTACTTAAGTATAATTCTTAATTAGCCTAGTACCGACATTGATCCACATTGAACTTTATTCTTCTTCTAATTTATCGGTTACGGTAATGGAGCTGAAGACGTTGCCGTATGACGCCCAATGCTGCTCCCTCAAAACCTGCTCGTCTAAGAACTCGCGCATTAGAATATCATAGAGTTATGGAGCTCTTTTACGCTGTAATCACCCAAGATACATGATGCCTTGGCCTTCTATCTGAGCTATTGGGATGACGCATGAATTCTTAGCATTTTCCGAAGTTTAGTAAACACAACACCTACACAAAACAGGCACCTTAGTCATCAATGACATATTCTTCGTTAATGTTTACAAAAGTTTACAAACTGTGGAGTAACTTCTAAAACCTACGGTTGTAGAAATCACATGATTTATGAGGCGACGAACTCGTCGAGCCACGTTCGGAGCTCATTTTCATTCGAAAATAAAGTTAATTGAAGGTTGTTCGATAGAGACCGGAAAAGGTAAAAATATAATGAGGCAATAGCAGCTGAATATGTTGGATATGGAATTAACTCCGAACCCAATTCTTGTATAGTATCTGTGAGTATAGCAGAGTGCGGCGGGCGTTGTCATGGAGAAGCATCGCTTCACGCAGTCTTCCTGGTAGTTGTTCCCTCGGCCGCGTCTTGCAAGGCGCCTCAGTTGTTGACAATAAATGTCAGCAGTGATGGTTACACCTCGGGAAAGGGATCTGTCGTACACCACGCCGTCGTCTTTCTACCAGAAGCTTAACATCGTCTTTTGTGGATGCACAGCTCTCCGTGCGGGCAGTTCCTGCTTTGTTTGGGCTCAGCCATTCCTTTCTTATCCTTATGTTCGTCACCAGTAGCGATACAGGAAAACACTGGTCGTTGCTTTTCACGAGTCAGTTGGTGACGAGCAAGTAGAGATGCACCTTGGAGTAGCTTGGAGGATGCGGTTCCCATACAGACGATTACTCAACCTTCCCCACTGCATTCAAAAGTCAAACGATGGTAGCATGATCACACTTCATCTCATCTGCCAGTTGTCGATTACACTGACGTGGATCATTTCGAATTAACGCGATTAGGTGACCAGATCAGTGAGGGGAGACGAAAATTTAATAGTCATGGGTGACTAAAATTCGATAGTAGGAAAAGGAAACGTAGTAGGTGAATACGGAATGGGGGTAAGCAATGAAAGAGGAAGCTGCCTGGTAGAATTTTGCACAGAGCATAACTTAATCTTAGCTAACACTTGGTTCAAGAATCATAAAAGAAGGTTGTATACATAGAAGAAGCCTGAAGATACTGACAGGTCAGATCGATTATATAATGGTAAGACAGAGATTTAGGAACCAGCTTTAAAATTGTAAGACATTTCCGGGGGCAGATTTGGACTCTGACCACAAACTATTGGATATGAACTATAGATTAAAACTAAATAATTTGCAAAAAGGTGGGAATTTAAGGAGACGAGACCTGAATAAACTGAAAGAATCGGAAATTGTAGAGAGTTTCAGAGAGAGAGCAGTAGGAAACGACTGCCAAGAATGGGGGAAAGAAGTACAGTAGAAGAAGAATGGGTAGCTTTGAGAGATGAAATAGTGAAGGCAGCAGAGGAACAAGTAGGTAAAAAGACGAGGGCAAATAGAAACCATTGGGTAACATAAGAGATAATGAATTTAATTGATGAAAGGAGAAAATACAAAAATGCCATAAATGAAGCAGGCAAAAAGAAATACAAACGTTTCAAAAAATGAGATCGACAGGAAGTGACAAATGGCTTATCAGGGATGGCTAGAGGACAAATGTAAGGATGCAGAGGCGTATATCGCTAGGTTCTAATGATTCAAATGGCTCTGAGCACTACAGGACTTAACTTCTGAGGTCATCAGTCTCCTAGAACGTAGAACTACTTAAACCTATCTAACCTAAGAACATCACGCACATCCATGCCCGAGGCAGCATTCGAACCTGCGACCGTAGCGGTCGCAAGGTTCCAGACTGTAGCGCCTAGAGCTGCTCGGCCACCCCGGCCGGCATATCACTAGGGGTAAGATACAAACTGTCTGCAGGAAAATTAAGGAGACCTTTGGAGAAAAGAGAACCACTGGCATGAATATCAAGAGCTCAGATGGAAACCCAGTTCTAAGCAAAGAAGGAAAAGCGGAAAGGTAAAAGGAGTATATAGAGGGTCTATACATGGGCGATGTTCTTGAGGACAATATTATGGAAATGGAAGACGATGTAGATGAAATTGAAATGGGAGACATCATACTGCGTGAAGAGTTTGATAGAGCACTGAAAGACCTGAGGCGAAACAAGGCCCCAGGAGTAGACAACATTCCATTAGAACTACTGATAGCCTTGGGAGAACCAGCCCTGACAAATTCTACCATTTGGTGATCACGATGTATGAAACAGACGAAATACCTTCAGACTTCAAGAAGAATTCCAATTCCAAAGAAATCAGGTGTTTACAAGTGTGAAAATTACCGAACTTTAATAACCCATGGCTGCAAAATACTAACACCATTTCGTTACAGACGAATGGAAAAACTGGTAGAAGCCGACCTCGGGGAAGATCAGTTTGGATTCCGTAGAAGTGTTGGAACACGTGAGGCAATCCTGACCCTACGACCTATCCCAGGAAATAGATTAAGGAAAAGCAAACCGCCAAAACGATCGTCCTTAAAACGTGAAAGCCATTTTATTGCCCTGCAGTATTATGGAAATGGAAGTGGATGTAGATGCCCCACACACGGCACAAATGTTTGTGGCTGCCGCCACTGCTGTCACACCGCTATTGAACTCAAGCAGAATAATATGTACGAAATGCTCCAATTTCCCCTTTTGGCACCCCAGTTTAAAAAAAAAATTCTGCGAAACTATTTACCAACCTAATCTGAAACACGTTTCCAACTTTGTCAGTTTACATTGACATTAACCTCAAATAGACATGGTTCAATGAGGTATCGTGATAACTTCCGCCGGCCGGAGTGGCTGTGCGGTTCTAGGCGCTAAAGTCTGGAGCTGAGCGACCGCTTCGGTAGCAGGTTCGAATCCTGCCTGGGGTATGGATGTGTGTGATGTCCTTAGGTTAGTTAGGTTTAATTAGTTCTAATTTCTAGGCGACTGATTACCAGAAGTTAAGTCACATAGTGCTCAGAGCCATTTGAACCATTTGAACTTTGATATCGTCCACGTTCCTTTTCAGTTCTTGCACTTAATGAGGATTTTCTTTAAACCAGAAAATGACAATACTCCTTTATGATCTGCGGTCTGTCACAAATTCTCCAGAAAGTAACGTTTTTGATCTACACAAATTGTGACACTGAAGCACGACATGTAGCAACGCATTTCCCATATCGTGTCATACTGTGACTCATAAATATCAATTTCAAGGTCTATTTTAGTGTGGTCAGGCACTTTGGACCACGCTACTTGAAGTTAAGATGTTCTATTTCAAATGGATTCTGTAGCTGACTGATCAGATGATCGAGCGGCGACGCTACACGTTTTCTTACGTCTGTTACACTGCCTGAAACAAAAGGATGTTTCTTACTATCAGACAGGTTTATTTTACAGGGTTTGGCATCGTGAAATGGAAGTGTAAACGCACTTAGTGATTTCTGTGTTTCTGGAGGTTCTAGTGTGCGCACGCATACACAAATACAAACACACACACACACACACATTCACACACACACATCCACTCACACATGCACACCTCGCATCGCAACGGCGTAACAGGGCCCGCTCATACTTCACTCACAACTGAAAGGCTGGAATTTCAATACTGATACAAAACGGTATAATACCAACAACAATGATCTTTGTCAACTTCTAAGCCATTATATCTAAAACAACTTAAATCCAACGGAAGTTTCATAAAATGTTGTGGGGAAGGCTAACCAAAGCCCGCGTTTTATTGTCAAGAGACTTAAGAAATGTATCAGATCTATTAAGGAGACCGTTCTCTTTTAGAATACTGCTGCGAGGTGTGGGATCTTCACCATATAGGATTGATGGAGTACACGGAAAAATGTCAAATAAGGAGATCACGTTTCGTATTATCACGAAATAGGGGAAAGACTGTAACGGAAATGATAAAGGGTTTGGAGTGGACGTCATTAAAAGAACGTTTTCCGATGCGATGGAATCTTCCCATGAAATTCCAATCACTAACTTTCTCCTTCGAATGCGAAAATATTTTGTTGACACCGACCTACACAGGGATAAACGATCATCACGATACAATAAGGGAAATCAGAGCTGACACGGAAAGATATAGGTGTTCGTTCTTTCCACGCGCTATACGAGATTGGAATAATATATAATTGTAAAGGTGGGTCGATGAATCCTCTGCCAGGCACTTAAATGTGATTTGCAGAGTATCCCTGTAGATGTAGAAAACACATCTGTCACCAGACAAACAGTAACACAATATCTTGAAGTCGAAACGGACGAAAACCATTACTTCACCTTCAGACAAACGCAAATAAAGCAAACAATATTATGCACAGAATTGCCTGTACCTCAACAGCAAATTACAATCTAACGCTACACACTATAACGTCCCAACGACCACCTTAAAGTCAATTGAGAAAGAACATGATGTAGGGAAAGTTATCTTGCCAGTTACGACATCTTCGCCGATGAGGTAACATGAAAGAGTTATGTCAACAACTACATTGTACACCACTGAGCATATTTGTTAGCGAAAGAGAAAGAAGAAACATAATATTTCATCAATCGACAAATATCCATGTGACAAACGTGAAATTAATATCTCGAAAGTTAAGTCCAATGTAATGTCATCAGAGATAACTTTTATGTCGAAGAGAATTGCAAGCGCAACGAAGTAATTCAATGCGCCTACAGTGCTCTTCCACAGAAGAAGTCGCTTACTAGAACTCACCCAGTGCAGACGTACGAGAGCAGTTCTGATCGGAATTATTGGGATTGCGAATCGTGACGAGATTGTTTTCGAGTTTAGAAGTGTTTGTTGCGTGACGGGATTCACGGCTTAAGAAACTACGTAATTTTATGAACTGAGACAGGAACAGATAGACTCACTTAACAGTGCACTACGGGTTAATTGAAATCTAATAACGGAATTAGTGAACATTGAACTTGACTTTAAATTAGTAAGACCTTCAGGAGAAGTGAACATTCTATGAAAGAATACACGCAATTAGTCTTGAGTAGGACCCAAGTACACATCATGAAGATAAAACAATTACGCTAAAGTGTTGTGTTGTGGTAATTGCCAAAAAACTATAACTAAATCGGACTGACTTAACTAAACTATTCCGTGTGCGTGTGTTGCTGGAGTTATAAGTATTTAGTGACAAAATAACAAACTGTTCGTTACCAGTTAAATACCCGGTGTGGACTACATCATTAAATAGTTTGATAAATGACTAAATCAACAACTACTCATGAAAGGCTATTTCATTGAAGTGCAAATATTCACGTCATTTGTTGAGAAGTGAACTTTAAAATATTTTCGTATTACGATCCAATCTTACAAAGACCGAATCAAAGAGTATCTCTGGACCTCGCTGCATACCAGCACAACAATTCCATAGCAACGACACAACAGCGTAAGAAAATACTGTTAACTAAAATATTTCCTCGCAATCAGTGGCGTGTGCTATGCGAACGAGAGAATTAATAACTACTGAAAATCCGGGCAATTAACAATACAATATTAATAATACAAAGCATCAATTATACGAGTTCGCATAAGTGGAAACGCTGCGGACTTGTATTTGAGATACAACGATTACGCGAGGAACGCCTTCTCGGAAGTTTTTCAGGTTTTTTCTCTCTCGTTAATCTACGGGGACTGACATTATATCGCATCGTGTCTCTACTCTGACGCAAGAGCTGTGGCAGTAGCAGTTCTACGGCGTCGACTGCATCAGCACGCGTTTGGAGTCCGGAGGCATGCGCCACAACACAATGACAAAGTATCATGATGCCATTTTTAGGTCTATCAAAGGTTACGCAGCAAGTGTTTTGCGCGCACAGACTTCGGTTCTCGTGGAACTGTCAAGTCCTGCGACGTACACAGATGAGCGTGCTCCTCAGATTCTCAGGGGTCTTTAAAATCATCCGAACTCATGCTTTACTGGTAATCTTTGGAATCTACGCAACAGACTACGGTAAGATGTCGTGCAGCCTCCTACTGTTACATAAAGGGAACTTGAAAGTCCAAGAAATCTTAGAATATAGGGTAACGACAAAGACCCTGTTCCTGAACTGGAGAGAGGCCATATTGCAGAACACCTGGGACAACAGTGAATCACCTCGAAGAATGGACAAGTTCCTGTGCAGTCGAGTACTCCTAGCGCTTGAACACGCAAACCCCCGTCAGGTCCATGGCACATTACCTGATGGGACACTGCCCTTATCCAGGTTACCTGAGAGGTTTAAGTGACTTCGATCAGTGTGGGAACGCACGACTACATTATCTTTAACTGTGATGCCTCTAATTGAATTACGGAACCAACAGACATTAATGAAGCACTGTACAAACTTACAAGGAATGGTGGACAATAATAGATAATTCTGCATGCAGCATATCAAGGCATTAAAGGCGTATTTGCCAGGGTATGGCAATTACAGAGTCCCTCCCATCCTGCACAGCATCACCATAGGAGCGTCAGTGTGCTAAGGAGTACATCTAGCGTTATGGAAGACTTGACTGTGGGTGTCGCGACACAGAATGTGCGTGTGTAACCACGATCACAGCGACGTATGAAGCAGAAGCTACAGCACCACATTATAACTCTACCGGCTAATACTTATTTAGCAATACACTGATAATGATACACCTGGAAAGGATTTTTATTTCGTGACCGTGAATGTGACTGTGTGCAATGGAAAGGCATCGGATGGTTTTTCGTCTCTAAAGATTCCTTTTGAGAGGAAACAATAGTAGAAACAAACAGGAATTGAATCAAGGTTACATTAACAACCAAGAAAACCGTAATTATGTAAAAGGAAATGGTCGCCAGCCTAATTAGGCAAAGGTTAACTTTTAATTTATTCTAAAATTACGATATGCTGTTAAGATACAAGACCTCAGCGGAATTTAGCAAGTAATGAACCACAGGTTTGATATGAACTACAAAGGAAGAGTATTAATGTACTTAAGGAACAACCGGGTCTCAATAACACTTATTATCTATGTATTACAGTATGACGGTAATGAAATATCGTTATATCAATTACTAATGATGGAGCGCTACTAACTTGGACAAGGTGTTCTTTTGTAAGTTAAATTTTTGTGAATTACCACCACTTAAATAGTTTTCAAGAAATTGTATCACTTATATTAGTTATTTGTATTCTCAAGAAGCACTCGGTTCCATATACGATTTAGCCCAGATGAAATATGTGATATCTAGTAGAGTTTGAAGAGTTGTTATTTGCTTACTATAGTAAAAACAAGTTATAAGATTAAAAGTTGTACTGGCTCTTGCCACAAAGGATATTCCCACCTTTTCTATTCCCTCCAAACTAGTTTAGATGCAGGGGGCTTTCCTCCATGTTTTATATGCTTACAAACCTACGTTCCTTATACATCAACTAGTATTACAAGTAAGGTTTTAACATTTTCACTCTTATGCAGTACATTACTTTTGAAATAACATCCATAGATAATTAAAATTACATAAATTATCCTAAATAATGAATAAAACATTTGCATAGATGTTACATTAAAGAGTATAGTTATGTAGTAGTCACATTAATTAAAAACAAAGAGGTTAGAGAAGACAGTTATAGGTAATATCGATAACAGCGTTACACATGTCCCTTATTTCAGTTATGTTTCCTTTTAGGGATAAATCAATGAAACATCGATAACATCTCAAAAAGTGTTCGGTGAAAAAAAAATTGCAAACACATCACAACAGCACCCACTCTACATAAAAGCAAAACAATTACAAGGAATATCATTCCATCTCATTCATATATGAAAAAGTTTGGTTACATTTTACAATGCTGCTCTAACGTATCCTCATGCTCTGATCCTGCATCAAGTGACTATACAGGTTCTTTCTCTGTTTGTGCTAGTGATTCTATAGGTTCTCTCTCTGCTGGTGAAGTACTGAACATATAAACCGATTCATTTACATAACCATTATTTTTTAAGTAACCTTCCTCATTCATTCTCTCCTCTGATTCCAGTTTCATTTGTGTTGGCCTCATCATCTGATTGTGATCATTTTCCTACATGTTGTATTTCATTGAAGCCATTTGCTGTGCTGCAGCCCTACCTGTGTATTCCTTTCGGTAACTGCCACCGGTCTCCATGGCGTTTCTCGTTAGGCGCTCTACTGTCTCTTTCTGTTCGCTTTGAGTATGAGTTACAGTTTACTTTCTGAACTCCCTTATTATTTGTTTCATTATCTGTTTCCTTAAATTTACAGCAAGTCGCAGAAGGCACATTAAGTAAAAACGGAGAAAGAAGTTAGATAAGACAGTTATAGATAATACTGATAATGGTGTTACGTCAACCCCACATCGGCGCAGCTTCCAGTTCCATCTCGGTGACGGAGACGAGGGCAAGTGCAGCGGTAGATGTGCATAACAAAGAAAGTGTAACAGTCTCGAGATTCATCTGAGTTTATGTTCAGACCCACAGGAAAAATAATAATATTTCTACTACTACTACTAATAATAATAACGAAATTCAAAAGGACCTCAGAAACACAAACAGAAGACAAAGCGAGACATCTTAAGACCCAAAGTACACAAATGGGAAGTTACCTCAAAGCAACAAAAAAAAAAAAAAATTGTACAGACCAATGTGGTCGAAAGAAAATAAACAAGCCATTTTGGAAAGAATATAAGCGTATTGGAACAACAAGAAGGATTTAAAGAAATGTTGACTGAGTTATTTTCTTAACGTCTTCTCTTTATACGTATAATTCTCTATTAATAATAATAATAATAATAATAATAATAATAATAATAATAATAATACTATTAAAATTAAAATGTTTTTACCGCTACAATCGCAGAATGGTAACGTGCTCTGATGCTGTTCCAGTTGTACAGGGTGGCAGCCAGTCAAGAAATATTTTAGGGGAATTTATTAAAACGTTTATTTCAAAGGCCCAGTGAAATCCTTACAAGTTTTTTTCCCAGAGTAGCTTACGCTGTGCGTACGTACAAAAGTTGCCTGTCTTTCAAAAGCGAGGCAGTTCTGTCCAGTTAAAGATGCTGACAAGAGACGCCCTGTGGCCTCTCCTGAAACTGCTAGCGAATTCACGCCATTGGTTTTAGCCAATAGCGTGCGTGGGATACAGGTCACGTGTGTGGACGCTGGAGTGTTCTGTGGAGCGGAACATGGTTGCCTCTCTCTCTTGTAATCAAAATCTCGAGCAGAACGGACGTTTTCTAGGAAGGGAGAGCCTCGGCTCTGCTTTTCACGACCGGCCATCAACGTAAGTTAACAGGAACCACCTCCTCTTCCATTTCAATTAATTATTCGACCTCCTAGACTGGCCTAAACCTGGTAACTTCGGATCCTAGGCACGCCCTTTGTACACCGTACATTGAAATATATCCTTTCTATTGAACCTAATTTCCTGCCGGCCGCCCTGGATTCCCACTCTCAATTCCTGACAGCTCAGCCTCCTGCACACTGTTATCAGGAGCCATATGTAACAACCTTCTCCCCCCTTTCCCTGCCCTTATATTAACATTGGTGACCAGAAGTGGGATCATGTACATTAACACACTGTATATTCACATTTATACGTGAATGCAGCAATACTGATAACACATTCACGGATATATTTCCTTTTTATCAATATCTATTAGATATTGATTACTATTATCACTACTATAAATATATCATTTTTATATCATTATTATAAATAAATTATTATTCCCTCTTTTATGCTGAGACATAACTGTGTTAAAAAAGTCAAAACACGACCTATTATATGTATGGAGAGAGAGAGAGAGAGAGATAGTAAGTCAGAAGGAACAATAATTAAATAAATAAAGATAAATTATGTACAGCATATCCATTTGAATTTACTTCAAAGGCTTGATAGGGGCCATTATGAAGCGCCAAATAATGAAGTACGCAGTACTGCTGGCCCCCTCGCCCCTGTCAGATAGGCAGCCCAGTCGACTGTAGGGCTGAGCCCGGCGCGTCAAAGCAGGCGCCCCGCCTAGGTGCGATTCTGCTTACGCTTCGCTTGCGTTCCAAGACGTGTCTCGCCAAGCGTACAATGCACACGTGCCTCCACAAAGGGACTGGCGCACAAAGGGCAACTCGGTAGTGCCGATGTCGAACTCTAGGATAACGTATTGTTAAAAACTAGGGTAGCTGGTGAAGTTTACCTTTTACTCGTTCTTGTCAATAAAACCACAGTTTTTCATAACCTCTAGTACGCCAGTACCTTCTATAAACATTACTATAACACGTGTACACATGAAACTAAATTGTTTAATAGGATATATTACTGCCATAGAATACCATGGCTCGTTATGAGATGGTCATGAGACACTGAACATAATTATATTGCACTTTGAGAAAGCACATATATAGTCAACATTACCTTACAATTCTCAAAAAGTAGGCCCATTTTGAAATAGTAGCCGAAAATATGGCCACGGCGTCATGTCAGACAGAAGAAGTAATGCATTTATACAACAAGTGCTGGGTCTCTGACGTTCATTCTATAACTGTCTATGTTCCGTATGCTAAGCACTGTTTACTTGACTGACCTGCAGACGGCGCTCTGTAAATTCTGGTGTTTATGAGATACATTATAAATCTGAGAGAACGATCAGACTGTAGTAAGAGCAAATGGATACCAATACTTATAACACACGGAAACTATAACACTAGTTAGAAGCTTTTTTAGGGTTTACTATTAACAACTTCCTCTTATCTCTTTAGTGGAAGGTGAGTAAGAATGGGAGTTCCGTGTTACTTATATGCTTCTGTTTCTAAAGTCGGTAACCTTCGTATTTTGCAGAACTGTAATTATAAGTTCAAACGTTTTGCAATGAAAACCAGTGCCACTAAATTATCCCCCAGGAGAGTCTACACTGTTGTGTACAATGAGACGACTCTCGAGTCCATTTTCCGTAGTGTAATTGTTTGGGACATAGAGTGCCGATCTGAAAATAAAGAGTTCAAATCTCACTGCTCTCCTTTTTTTCTTGTTTTAGAGTCACGAACGAATTCACCGAAAGGAAACCGTACGGGAAATTTCGAGGGAATGTTCCCCAAATTAGGCATCGAGTGTGAGGGTTATGAAACAACCGAGCATAAAAGCTTCTTGGCTGTGCTATAATTAAAATACAGGACTTGACAAAAATAAAGAAAAAAATACGTGAAACAGCCAGAAGACGCAGTAAAAGCTCAATGTAATTTCGTGCATCATCCGTGGGTCTGTAGATGTTTATAGCTGCAATTCTCTGCCAGGTAGACCGGCCAACAGGGTGTATTAGTGCTGCTCCTATTTATTTCTCTTAACAGGCGTACTAGGGTATACAAGGGTTGTGATCAGCATCAGATGCTGAATGATCGCTATGAAAGACACGAAGATGTCGTGTCAGGTGTCAGTACCTGACAGAAAGGGACCTCAGTGGCGGTCTCAATTTGGCCGGCTGGTCCATCTGTGTGATATCGAGATTTATTGGGCGTCCTCACGCAACAGTGGACTCATGTTGGACTCCATGAGAACACGACGGTATGAATATTCGTAGAGGACTCGGTCCACAGCGCCCTACCGCCGCAAAAGAAATGTGAGGATCGCCGTATTGTGCACCAAGCGTCTACCATCAGAAGATCAAAACGCTTTAGAAAATATATGTGTATGCTGCTAAATTTGGCAGCTGACCCAAAATAACCAAAAGTGTGGGGTCATCCACCACATATAGAGTGACTACTCTACGCTTGCCTGTTCTCTTTAGGAGTACTGCTGTACGGTGTGAGATTCTTACTACATAGCGTTAACAGAGTATTTCGAGAAAGTCCGGAGAAGACCAGTACGTTTTGTATTATCTACAAATAGGAAAGAGAGGGTCACGGACTTGGTAGACGATATGTGGTGGAAGTCACTAAAAGTGTTTCTCGTTACGGCGGGACCTTCTGAAGAAATTTCAATCATTAACCTTCTCCTCCGAATGGGAAAATATTTTGCTGACGCCGACCTACATAGGAAGAAACGATCATCACAATTAAATAAGGGAAATTACAGCTCGCACGGAAAGATATAGGTGTTCGTTATTTCCACGCTGTTCAAGAGTGGAATAACAGAATTATTACATAGGTGGAGTGACGAACCCTCGGCCAGTACCCATGTAGACATAAACACAGAAAAGTAATGGTTTCACTGCAACATTCTGTATCACCCTATACCGTTGGCCGACGACTGGCACCCAGGAGCACTAGTGAGCAGTTGACACCCCTCGTATGTGATGCTGTTAACATCGCGCCACAAATTGCTCCATTGGAGAGGTGCCGTTGCCGGGAAGCATGAACTGCGTCCTATTCTGCGATGTACAAGTTCTGCAGTACCACCCTGTCCCCTGTCGGGGAGTGTGTCAGCGACCTGGAGAGAGGTCCTGTTCTCCCAACGTATTGGAGATACACAGCCCTGTTACTCCTGTAGCAATGGTGTAGAGAACTACTGAGTATGACTATAGGTCATGACTGATAGCGACTGGTTGACCTCTGACAGCACAATGGTATGTAACGGAAACCCAGAGGCCTCATGTGTTACCTCTCGATCGACGTATCATGATGTCATTTTTCATCAAGACACTGTTCGTCCACGCGTAGCACGATTCTCTATGAACTGTCTGCGTGATTTATTAATAAATGAAACAAATTCCCTAAATGAGTCCGCAGTCATTGCGAACAATTTGCAACAAAACCGTCTAGATAACTGAAAAAATTTCTTTATTTGTTACATCAATTCGGATGCTGTCATCATGAGATAACAAAGAAATTTTAACTTATGAAACTAGGTTCACTGTCACTATTAAACACTATCTCCTAGATTTAATACTAACAGTTACACCTTGTTTAATAAGTTAAAAGTTTTGTTATGTTGTATGATGGCACTAGCCATAACGGAGTAACAAATAAATTAATTTAGTGCTGTAGTAAGGTTGAGGTATTCCCCTGGCCAGCAATTTCCCCCTCCCGGAATGTGTAGAGCTAACTAAAACGTCAACTCTATCCTAGGTCAAGTAACAAGGATATCAATGATTATTAAATGTATCCGCATTTGCGAAGACGCACAACCATTAGCTGTTCAAGTGTGAGACGATAATGAAAATTTGTGCCCGACGGGGGCTCGAACCCAAATTTCCCGCTTTACGCTAGGCGTCACCTTAAACACTTTTGCTATCCATGCACGACCCATAGCAAGACCCAACCTCCATATGTCATCGTAGTGCGTCACAGCCTCTACTTACACGCACATTATGTAATACCCATACGGGGAGGACATTTTAATTCGAAGTCGCTGCCTAGTATCGGCGGCTTAATACGGTATTGTAGAGTCCGTGATGTTAAGAAGAATGACGCAGCGGTCCTTCGGATATCCATGCGCGCCAGAAGGAACACTGCATCAAAATTCTTAACAACACAGGTACTGCAACATCATATTAGTGATCAGTTAGATCAGTTGCAGACTAGCTGACCTACGGAGGCCTTAGACATCCTTCCCAACCGAATCAGTGCATACATCCAGACCTGATGGGATGCAACGTCGTACTGATAAGTGACTCCATACTGTCTAGACCCATGAGGTTTCTTTCTGCATCCCCTATCCTTCTGGGTGCACCACCTTTTCAATAGGCAATGTATTTTTCTTCTTGAGACGGCATCATGGTGTTTGACGTCAGAGAAAGTATCTAATCACAAAAGAAATTTTCGAAGAATCATACTTTAAAAAATGCACTGAATGTGAAAATCATTACCATTCTTGTACAAAAATTGTTATAAATTCATACAGCTACAACTAATACTTACCATACGTAAGCGTTTAAAAGCACTGATTACATTTTCAAAAAAAAAAAAAATTACCGTCTGGAAAGCAGAAGCAGGAAGATTTGGTAAGGACACGTGCGTAATTCAGGAATTTCAAAAGTTTTTCATCTTCAAAACCACGAAGCACCGAATCAAGGTTTGAGATGACTTAGTATGTGGAAGTTTTGTTAGCATTTCCTTTCCGATTTTATATCTGCCTGCCTGCAGTTCAGTTATAGAAAAGGGAAGGGCTGACGCAGTCTACTAGTCCTGGAATTAGATTGAAATCAAAAGCTAATGCAATTTTCGCTTCAGATGCCAGTCACATTACCACTGACCCAGCAAGTCATTTCTGTATTATTTGCTCTTTCATTGTCATAGTGATGACTAATTTAGATAACTCACAACGTAGAAGAAGAGATTCATTGTATCTTCTACATACAACGATCTCCCTGGACTCACCGAGCAAGGTGTTGCAGTGGTTAGCATACTGGACTCGCATTCGTAAGTACGACGTTTCAAACCTCTCTCCACCCGCCGGCCGGTGTGGCCGAGCGGTTCTAGGCGCTTCAGTGCGGAACCGCGCAACTGCTGCTGTCACAGGTTCGAATCCTGCCTGGGGCATGGATGTGTGTGATGTCCTTAGGTTAGTTAGGTTTAAATAGTTCTACGTTCTAGGGGAGTGATGACCTCAGATGTTAAGTCCCATAGTCGTCAGAGCCATTTGAACTATCTCTCCGTCCATCCTCATTTAGGTTTTCCGTGATTTCCCTAAATCGTTTCAGGCAAATGCTGGGATGGTTCCTTTGAGAGAGCATGGCCGATTTGCATCTCATTATTTCCCTAATCCGAGCCTGTGCTCCGTCTCTAACGACCTCATTGTCGACGGGACGCAAAACACTTATCTTTTCCTCCTCCCTGGACTCAAAACGAAATTTCGCTGACTCTGTGCCACACCTTTACCGAGAATTATCCAGAACGCTAGATCTATAAACTAAGAAACGTCTCGTGAATTAGCAGCATAATTGTAATAACAGCTACCGCCAGGACCCTTGGCGCTTGTAGCGGGTAACATTACCTGTACTTTAAATGCAAACATTTTTAGTTAGTCTTTACTATGACTTATTGACATCGACTGAAACAACTTCAGGGTTTGCACTCGTTAGTACGACTATTACGACTATGTGGTAACCTGAGGCACTGTCTAATGGAGAAACAAAAGCACTGTTTCAGAAAAGGCCTTTGTGGGAGTTTTTGACTAGAAACTAAAGGTATACCCAAATGTGAAAAAAGAAACAGAATACCTACAGTTGATACAGACTCCATTACGACAGAGAAAGGAGCCTGTAACCAGTGAAAGTCTTCTGTTTTAGTTGCTTTATTTTCACGATTCGATATACGTTTAGTTTTTAGTCGAAAACCTTCCCTAAACCCGTGTTTTGAAGTAGTGCTTTTATTTCTCTACTGGACAGTGCCACAGTTTATCCCCAAGTCGTAACACAACACAAACACATACTCGCAATAACACGTATAAATCTACCTGATGATGGAGATTTAAACCTTCGGAAATCGTTGTGGATATAAACAGTAAATGCCAACAGTAAACTTGTTCTTTCATTCGACAACCAATAGCGCTGAATCAGGCCAATTTCAGGGAGGAAGAGAGTCCACAGATCTACCGAACTGCGATGATGTTTATTTGTACGTTTTTACCGAGTG
This sequence comes from Schistocerca gregaria, assembly GCF_023897955.1. NCBI lineage: Eukaryota > Metazoa > Arthropoda > Insecta > Orthoptera > Acrididae > Schistocerca > Schistocerca gregaria. The sequence continues at coordinate 795,697,462 of NC_064920.1, forward strand.
TTCCAAAGTCCAAGACCAAGATCGAAATATGTGCATGTGTGTGTGTGTGTGTGTGTGTGTGTGTGTGTGTGTGTGTGTGTGTGTGTGCTTCCACATAATCAAAAGAACTGGACCGATTTCAACCAACTTGGAACATTGGAACACAGATCTCTTACTGTCACCCAACAATCGCTGTGTTGGTAAGAACCATCTACCTGTCATATTTCAGGACATATTACGTCATTATCGCTGAGATATATGAAAATTGCCGCTCTCGTGCATGACTTTTAAACTTATTGCTTCTTTGCTACTAACTCCATTCTCAAAGATTTCGCCGACAGTATCTACACATGGACTGAATTTACTTAAACAAATATATCATTGTACTAGACATAGTTCAAGATGTATGACATATATACATGAAAAAGTGCCTTATCATCCATGAAGTATAAATGTATTTATCTATAGTGGAGTTAACGTAAGGAAGTTCCTGTCATCTGGCAGCGCTTTTGACAAATTTCAACTGTGAAAAGGCGTTTCCATACAGACGCCTACAAAATAGTGTTGTGGATAAGGGAAGCAGCTGCGCACCGCTCATATAAACTATCGGGGATCAAATTTCATAAACTGAATACTCTAGTTATACAATTGTACATTACGAATCTTTCATTATTTCAAAGGGGTTTCAACGAATACATTGAAATGAATTTATTCGGTACTTCATCACAAACACAGTTGATTTTCTTTCCACTTCTAATAGGAAATTGGCAAGATGAATGCCCGAGAAAAGCCGCGTTTGTCTGTTAATGTTACGATAAACTTCAATAAATTTTGACAGAAACACATTTGGTTAAAACTACATCACCCTTAGACTGTGTTAAACTGCTCATTGGCCCATCGGTGCGCTATATGGCTTGTACAATTTAAAAAGCAGCAGCGTAGCGACTGACCTTAGTACATCCACACGCGTCCGATCACCTAAGGTCCATTTCTAGTGTTGTTTGCTGTAATGAAGACCCGTCGACTTAATGTACTGCAATGAGCAATGATCTTTTTCCATATACCGGACAACAAATATCCACCGCATACCTTTCCCTTCATAATGTTCGGTCGGAAACTTGTTCAGATGGATCTACGTCCACTGTCAGAAACAGCTCTTGTCCTTTATTAAACTGAATGTCACTGTTTCCAGTAACTGTGGGTTGGGATCTTTGTAGGACCACATCTTTTACACCGTGTTACATAGTTGCGAGTGATACACCATTCCTTGTAAACACGTTGCACAGTTCGCATTGGTACTCTAACATATCAGGGAACTCCATTCACGGTTTCGTCTTAGGGATATCAGAAGTCCATAGCTCCTTTTTGCCATTATGTTACGTCTTTAATTGGCTTATCTTTCTGCACTGCTTTTATACAGGTGATTGGAACGTAGGCACTGACGTCAATAATGCAAGTTGAAATGAGTATCTATACCTGTTCCACAGCGGCTACAGCGCTCTGAAACGACCAGTGTCCTTACTTAAGCGCAGTGATACATATTTGTTTCAGTGAGCTTCATTGCAATATATGATTTATTTAGTGTTACGTTATCAGCGTCCCCTTTAGTATTACTAATGAATTACATTTGACATACACTTAGAATGGAATTGTTAGAAATTATAAGTAAATAGGGAGCAGGATCAGTACGACTCACATTCAACGTAAGCTTTACTTTCAACAATTTCTAACTAAAAGATGGAAAAAAGTGTTGTAACAGCGACCGGGACGGTGGAGGGGTAGCAATGATGGAAGGCGCGGCGGGATCCGAGAAGAGGCCCGCGACCGCGAACAACAACACAACGGGAGAGGACGGACACGATCAACGAAGGACGGAACGAATACAACAAGATCGAACAACGCAGTCACCAGGAAACAAACACGTCCACTCGTACACAGAACAATGAAGTAAACTGTCTAACATGAGGCGAGGTGTCAACCGATGTACGCATGGTTAGACTGGCTGGCTCAGTATTTTTTCTTTCTTTCTTTTTTTTTTCTTTATTGAATTTCGTTTCCCCCCCCCTCCCCCGAAGGGGCGGGCTGGCAGCAGCAGAGGCTGGCTGAGATTCTTTTTTCTTTTCTTTATTGTAATTTTAATCACCTCATACAAGGCGGGCTGGGAGCAGCATATTACCCTGCTCTTCAGCCTTGAGTGGTATAATAACATGACATATATTTGGCACAGACAATACAATAAAAACGGCGGGCAAAAAACGTAGATACAAAAAACAGTAAACATGAAGCCGTTCACACTGGATGAGAAAAAACACTAAGACTTGTTGACACAGCGCACATAACACGGATGACTGCGACGGCACACGTGAACAGTGGTGGCGTGACGGCGAAAGGACACTGAACACAAAACGAAGGCACACACACGAGGCACATGGCGATGATCTCCGGTGTGCGAATGTCCACTGAGCGTGTGCGAGTCCGGGGACGTGCCAAGGGAGGGGGAGGAGGAAGGGAGTGGGACAGGGAGAAGGGAGGGCAGATGCCAAGGGCAAGGGAGACAGGGGGAGGGGAGGAAAAAAGGGGGGAGCCCGGGGGAAGAGGGGTGGAAGAAGGGGATGGGGGAAAAGGAAAGAGAAGGGAGGGAGGGTGCCAAGTGGAGTGGCCACAGTAAGTGGGGCAGGTAGGATCAGAGTTGATAGGAGGGGTTGATGGAGGGGAGGAGGACTTCTGCAGGGAGGAGGAGCTGCCGGAAGTCACCTTGTGAGGGGGTAAGGAGGGTGGAGAGATGGAGACCGGGTGGGATGTGGGAATACAGGCGCGGCAGCGGGCGGGGTTGGGAGAGGATGGGCGAGACAAGCGGGTGAGGAGGGTCGAGTTTGTGGGAGGTGTACAGGATCCGTATCCTTTCGAGGAAAAGGAGGAGGTGGGGGAAAGGAATGAGATCATACAGGATCTGTGTGGGGGAGGGGAGACGGATGCGATAGGCGAGGAGAGCATGGCGTTCAAGGATTTGAAGGGATTGATAAAAGGTAGGGGGGGGGGGGGGGGCGGATGGGCGTAGCAGAGGATAGGGCGGATTTATAGGCGTGGAGGGTGGTGGAAGGGTCCAGACCCCACGTACGGCCAGAAAGGAGCTTGAGGAGGCGGAGTCGGGAGTGTGCCTTGGCTGGGATTTCCGGAGATGGGGGGTCCAGGAGAGGCGACGGTCGAGGGTGACGCCAAGGTACTTGAGGGTGGGAGTGAGGGCGACTGGACGGCCATAGACAGTGAGATAGAAATCAAGGAGGCAGAAGGAAGGGGTGGTTTTGCTACAATGATAGCCTGGGTTTTGGAGGGATTGACCTTGATCAACCACTGGTTGCACCAAGCGGTGAACTGGTAGAGATGGGATTGGAGAAGGTGTCATCGGCAAACTGGAGAAGGTGGACGGGGGGTGACGGCGGCGGCATGTCCGCTGTATACGAAAGGTACAGAAGGGGGGCTGGCTGAGTGAGAGGCAGGAGCTTAAGTACGCTATCGGGGGCGCTGCTATTGGCCGCTGGAACCAAGTGTTCCGCTGTGGCGCCCTCACACTAAAAGCGGGCCAGGAGGCGCGCTCCGCCACAGCTTACAGTGCAGTGACCTCTATGGGTCTTCGACGTCCATGACGTCTGGCGCCGATTCTACTTCCGCGGCGCGCGGTACCAGAAAAGTTCCTGAGGATTTTTTGGCCACTTGTTGACACGTTCCTTTTGGCTTATGTCTCAAGTTCTTCGGTAATCGTTTGTTTGATCATTTTCCTGACGTTTGGCCAACACGAGTGGCTGGTATCGTCGATGCTTCTTCCTCTATTGTTGGGAGTGGACTGGAATCGAGCTTCCGACCGCAATTTAGATGTCCCTTGCGCGTCAACGTCCAAGGGCCTTCCGTGGTTATTACCGCTGAGGTTCTCCCCCTGCTACCTGCAACGGTCGTTCTCCGCTGGATGGGAATCCAGGATCCATTTACACTGGGGCTTTCCTCTTTCTCGTTGAAGCTGTTTTCAAGCATGTCTACTTCCATAGTTTCTCTGAATAAGTCTGTGTGATAGCTATTTTCTGCAGCAGGAACTTCAGCGTCGGCGAATTTCGCTACGTGGTCGTTGTCACATAGCGCGTGTCCATCATGTACGATTTGTCCATCTGCCGCAACCTGCCATACCGCTTATTTTCGGTGATCCTGATGTTGATTGGTCGTTCACTCATTGCAACAGAGACTTTTCCACATGCGCATGGTACGCGGTATATTGTCGACATGTCCAATTTCTCCTTTGCCGATCTGATACCCTTTTTGTCTTCTTTTTCCGTTTATAAACAGTCATTACACCATGTTTCCACATTATAAGGCCGAATCTGTTATTCACCAACGGAGTGTATGACACAAAGGTCGTACTAGACATTCCATTTTCCCGACATATCGCATCTCCGACTGTTTGATTCTGTGACATTCCTCAAGTAGCTGGTGGACTAGCCGTTCCTCCTCAGAACGCTTCTAGGTGTTGCATCTTGACTCTGAGGTGCTGTGGCTTACATATTCGTCTTTCACGGGTTATTAGAGCGTTAATCATGCCTGTTTCCTGGTTCTGGCGGTGATTTGACAATTTGTGCTGGTATCGGTTGGTCTGCGTCGATTTTAGATATGGGCCTAAGTTGTGTCCCAGGTTTTACTATTCTTCGTAACAACCACATCTAGAAAGGGTATCTATTGGCCATTTTCTACCTCCATGATAAATTTTGTGTTGTCCTGGAGACTCTTCAGATGTTCTAGGAAGTTACCTAGCTGTTCCTCGCCATTCCTCGAAACAACTAAGATCCCATCGATGTTTCTGTACCATACCTGAGGTTTACAGTGTACTAAACCCAGCGCCTGTGCTTCGGAATATTCCACAAAGAAGTTGGCTGCCAGTGGACTAAGAGGGGGGGGGGGGGGGGTCAAAAATTCCCTTTCGTGATGAAACATTGCAAACCACACAAGTTAGCAACATAGTTCCTAACGAGGTGGCTGTCACATCGACCAGATATCCTGCCAGCACGATTGTGCATTTTGCATGGTTTTAGCTAAACTTATTATTTTCTCCCACGACCTAGGGGTACCGTCATCGACTAGTAATCAAAACATCTTCGACATCGGGTTCAAACCTCGCCACTGCTTAAACTTTGAATACAGATTTTCCACAATGGTAGCTATAACGATATGTTTACGTAATGTGTATACATAAACATACGTTATAAACGTCCCCGTTCGTAGTCGCTAATTATAACAATATGTTTCTTTTATGCTGCAACATATAGCTATAATCAGCGGTCGAAATATATTTGCGAACGCCGACCGTGTGCGGCTGCCTCTTGTTGGATCGTCTGATCAGTCGGAAGTTGCATTTCAGAGGAGAGCAAATGCCTATTCAAAATATAATTACTTTCGGATAGCTCAACATGAATTTCCTAAGGGACCGTAGTTTATCATGCATTTACCAGTAGAATGTGGCGCGGAGAAAATATTTCGCCGCATACAACTTCCGTCCGATTTCGACGAACTGTGAACTCTCTATTTGGCAGAAACATACAGAAAATTAAATAACTTCATGAAGGTGTGAGACATAGATTCTACACTAAATAAATAGTCCATACACCAATTCCATTTAAATCTGAATTGATGGCAATTAATAGAAGAACTTACACTGCAATGAAAAATTTAATATGGATGCCGTTTTGACTGGCACTTCTCTTCTGGTAATGACAATAATTTCTTTGACGTTTTCACATACACGTCGCACAATACATTTACTGCTATGCAGTATTGCACTTTTAGTATTGCACTTTACTTTACACTAAAATAATATTATTTTTAACGATAATAAAACGGCGGCAAGACATGCGCGTCCGACACAAGTTACAAGAGACAAGAAAAGAATGAGTAACTGTTCATCGAGAATATCTCGTAAATAAAAAAAGAAAATGTGTAAAAGCGTTCTTCTTCTGTCCGTTTTTTCGCGCCTCGGTTTTCAAAGTCAATAACTCAGAGCATCTCTGACGGCCCTTCGACAATAAACAAGTTACGTCACAGGTCGTTCACCTTTTACCTTCTCGCAACATTATTTGCTAACTTTAGCTGTTGCCGAGCGACTGCTCGATTAATGAATGATTTAAAATGATAAGGCAATCACATAATGATACATGGCCGAAATTTTTCGGCACAAGAAGTCACACCCAATCTGCGAACGGCCTTGACAAAGAGGGCAGAAGAGCGAACAAGTTGAGGACACTGTTGCCTTTTCGGTGGGAAATTGACCTTAAAATGTGGAAGAATCCGCAATCATCAACGGAATAAGAATGAATAAGCCAATGGGAACCGCCGCATTAAAGACACGTAATGTGCATCCTTAGGACACTTGCCCTGTAATTGAAAAAGTGTCATGATGATCTCTCCATTGGCAAAAGATTCTGGAAAAGCCCCTTCGGTTCTCCGGGAGGGCACTGCCAAGTGGACAGGGGCGGGGGTCTGAGAAAGTGATCGAACAACCAACAAAAAGGTAACTTCCTCTGAGTCGGTGGGTGGAGTGTCCGAAATTTAAAGTGGTAGGGAAGCTAGAAAATCTGAAAAGGAAAATTTAAAGCCTCAATATAGATTCAGTGGTGGTCAGTGAAGTGAAATGTGAAGAAGTTAAGGGTTTCTGGACAGATGAGTGGAGTGTAATATCAAGAATAGCAGAAAATAGTATAACTGGGGTAGGATTTGTTACGAACAGGAAGTTAAGGCAATGAGTGAGTGAACATGAACAGTTCAACGATTTTGTTTTTCTCATTAAAAGCTGGATAGAGGATTGGAATGTGGTTGCAGGGGAAGGAGTTGAACAAAGTGATGTGGGAGAATATGGGCTTGGTAGTACGAATAATAGAGGAGAAAGACTAATTGAGTCCTGCAATAAACTTCAACTAGTAACAGCGAATACTAGTTTAAGAATCACAAGAGGAGGAGAAATACATGGAAAATGCCGGAAGATATGGGAAGATTTCACTTACACTACATCAATGGGGGCAAAGATTCACAAATCATATATTGTTTTATGAGGCGTATGTAGGAGCAAATATAGACTCAGATCACAATTTAGTAACAATGAAGAGTAGGGTAACGTTTGAGTGACAAGTCAGGAAGAAACTGTGTGTAAAGGAGTGGCATACTTAAATAGCAACGGAGTGACACGCTTGAAGGTTTTTGAGCCTATGGATTTTGCGATAATGGTTAGCTCAGTATGAAGTTCAATTGAAGAGGAATAAACATCTCTAAAACGGACAGTCAAAGAAGTTGGGAAGAAAACAGTAGGTATGAGGAAAGTAAGAGCGAAGAGTCCATGGGTAAAAGAAGAAATATTTCAGCTGATCGACGAAAGAAGGAAATACGAAAATGTTCAGCGAAACACAGGAATACGGAAATACAAGTAACTTGGGAGTGAAATAAGTAGAAAGTGCAGGGAAGCTGAGGCGAAATGGCTGCATGACAAATGTGCATAAATCAAAAAAGAAATGACTGTAGGAACGACTGTCTCATCATTTAGGAAATTTGAGATAACCTTCGGTGCAATTAAAAGAGAGAGCGGTAACATTAAAGTGCAATGGTAATTCCACTGTTAAATGCAGGGGAGAGAGTGGATAGGCGAAAAGAGTTGACAATGCCTCTGTGACGGGGCGGGCGTGACTGATGACGTTGTAGAAGAAGAAATAGGAGCCGACAGTGGTAAATGGAAGATACAGGGTTAGAGTTAGAATTTAAAAGAGCTATGGAGGACTTACGATCTAATAAAACAAAACGAATAGAAAACATTTCATTGGAATTTCTAAAATCACTGAGGGAACTGGAACAAAACGACTACTCACGTTGGTGTGTAGAATGTATGTAAATGCCAATATCCTATCAGACTTTCGGAAAAACATCGTCCACACAACTCCCAAGATTGCAAGAGCAGACATCTGAGAGAATTATCGTACTATCAGCTTAAGGGGTGTGTGTGTGGGGGGGGGGGGGGGGGGGGTAGGACGTCAAACGGGCCGACTTGGAGCAGGAGAGGCACCACAGGACATTATAATTTCCACTGTCTATACTTTTACAAGTAAATTCATAAAACTTTGTCAGCATGACCATGAACGATTCAGGATTCACACTCGTAGCAGCGGAAGTTCAAAAACATAGCATAATATTTTTTTTACATGCGAAATTTTATCATTTTTTCACTTACTCTTGGGTGCATTTGTTGCTATAGGTACACTGTTCATAAGTAAGAGAGACTGTTCTATGAATTTTGCACAGCATACATACCATACATACATGTGTCTGAAACGCAAGACTCTACTTAAATTACAAAAAAATGAATGAGCTATTAGTTTTAAACTTTAGAAAAAAACAAATTTTGTAGTTAATTATATCAATTTTTACCATAGTTTTTAATAGATTTGGAAAATTAAACAGTTTCATAGAACTGTACGTATGGTTCGTATGCTGTGCAAAATACATCAAGGAATCTCTCTTACCGATGAAGAAAAATTTACCTATGGCTACAAATGCAGAAGAATGGGATATGCAGAAGAATGGAAAAGAGAATTGAGGATCTGTTAGATGAGGATCAGTTTGGCTTTATGAATAGTAAATGTACTAGAGAGGAAGTTTGACGTTGGAAAAAAATCAGACGATGTTCGTAGGATTTATTGCCACGAGAGAAGTGTTCGACAATGTGAAATGGTGCAAGATATTTGAAATTCTGAGAAAAGTAGGGGTAAGCTGTCGGGAAGGAAATGAAAGATATAATATGTACAAAAACCAACACGGAAAAATAAAAGTTGAGGGCCAAGAACAAAGTCATTAATTAAAACTTCGGGCTGAATTGCCGTGGTCCATATATAAAACTTCTTCTCCTTCCTGACGTTTCGTTGCCGGCTGCGGGCAACATCTTCTGAGGTGAGTCGCCGACTCACCTCAGAAGATGTTGCCCGCAGCCGGCAACGAAACGTCAGGAAGGAGAAGAAGTTTTATATATGGACCACGGCAGTTCAGCCCGGAAGCTTTCATTAATGAAGACGCCGGCCGTGAAAGCTTACATGCTATGATAAGAAGGAAGTGCTCTGATTAAGAATGTTGCAAGACAGGGATGTAATCCTACGCCCCGACTATTCAATCTGTACATCGAAGAAGCTATGACACAAACAGAAGAAAGATTCAAGGGCGGGATAAAAATTCAGGGTGGCAGAATATCAACGATAAGATTCGCTGATGACATTGCTATCGTCAGTGAGAGTGAAGAAGAATTAAAGGACCTGTTGAATAAAATAAACAGTCTAATGGTTACAGAATATGGACTGCGAATAAATCTAACGACAACGAAAGTAATGAGAAGCAACAGAAATGCGAACAGCGAGAAATTAACTTCAGGTTTTGATATCACGAAGTATGCGAAGTCAAGGAATTCTGATATCTAGGCAGCAAAGTAATCTATGACAGATGGCGCAAGGATGAAGTTTGGTGCTACTGACAGACGTTGAAAATTTGTTGGACTCTCCAGGTAAAAAATGGGGAGGTTCTCCGCAGAATTGGCGACGACAGGCTATACAGAAAACACCTAGAAGAGGAAGAGACAGGACGACAAGACACCTATTAAGACATGAGGGAATGACTTCCATGGTACTAGAGGGAGTTGTAAACGGTAAAATCTGAAGAGGAAGACCGAAACAGGAATACACCCAACAAATGACATTGGACGCGGGAAAGGAATCCGTGGCGGACCGTGACGTCTCTAAAACCTAAACTTATCCATATTTATGATCGAAAATTGTAATGAAGAAAGGGCAAAGTGAAATCAAATCTCTCTCCATTTGTCCTGACTAATTACTAAAACATCTGTGTCAAAAAAGAAACACCCGAAATAAACAAAAGCATAATTTCTGAATTTTTGTGTAGGTAATTGTATTATCCAAACATAATATGTATCGTTGGGTAACTTTCGTTTAACGGCTTCTTTCTACGCCACCGTAGTCTAAAAGCGGTGTAATAGGAGCCGCCGCGTTAAGCCACTACGGTCGCACTGCGGCTAACACGGCTAACTGGATCGCTGAGAGTTAACAGAGCGCCTCTCACGCTCGGACACCTCGTCGATTTAATTAAACTCGTTAGCAACTTCACTGCACTACTGGAGACAGCCACGGAGCAAGTCTTTAATTACTGATGGCGATGCGCTTTCCTGGTACTGGAACTGGAGCACGATCCGCCTTAAGTGCGCTTACGCAAATGGTGGGTGTTTATTTTGCCAACATTTTTTCGGTAATTAGTTTCGGGAAAACTGCCCCGCCGCGTCACATGCTATTAAGTCATTCTCATGACTTCTACGACTAATGAAGCGCCATCATATAGATATAGTATACTATTTTTCGCTAAGTTTAAGAGTTAGAGGGTTGTTGGTCTATATTTTCAATATTCTTACTGTATTAACACGTAAGACACTAAAGACCATTATATATTCCTTTCAGGAAGCTGATTATTTGGATTTTCCAAGTAGTTGGTCTGATATAAGTTCGTATCTATGACTGCCTGAAGTCTGGACTCAGACGATATTTTCAAACGCAAAGATAGCTAGCAGAACATTAATTAGATTTAGATGACCGGCTTCGGCAAGGGTATTTTGTCATCTTCGGATCTGCAGTAAAATATAACCGAAATTCGCTTGCAGTTTAGTACGTTATTATAACTTGCTAGTTAACAGTTTATCCTGTCAGCTTCGGGTCTGTCGTACTGTAGGTGCGATGATGACAACATAGCCTTACCGAAAAGGCTTATTGAAAAAGAACGAGATTTAGACAATTTCTTTATTACATCATGTCACTCGATGTCTAGGTGATTTAAAGTACAAACTATACGTCGATAGGAAAGGACAGTAACCTTAATTCCCATCGTATGCACAATTTAAATTAATCATGACATAGATAATTACAACGTTAGATATCTGTGTCTTCTTGGATATAATAAAGTTTTAGCTTTAGACCAGCTACCATTAGATACACATGGATAACCTAAATCACGTATCCTCTACTTTTGACTGTGTTATTTTTAAAAATATGTAACTTTTCTGTGTTGCTGTATAAAAATGTTTTTAAAGATAATCGCAAAAGTCTTATGTACTCAGAATGGGCTTGCATATGTCTTAAATAACCATTAGATTTTAATTAAAATAAAACAATTACATGGCATAATATTTCCGAGCTTTTGTCCAAGAGAACACGATGTTATCGAATAACACCAGCACTTTGCCATATGGTGGTCTTACGTAATAGAATGTTTACCCTAATTATCAATCGACTGTCAGCTGTTTATATGTGTGAGCATTAGTAGTATGTTTATACACAGTATTTTTTATGTCTTTGACATGCCGATTTCCAATGAATTTCACGACACTGGCATGTATATACGTAGTGTAACACTACTTAGAGTAGTGATGAAAAAGATTACGTAATGTTACAAAGTATAAGGTGTGTTGTTGTTTCCCATAGTGTTGTAAACGGAAATATTTGTATACAGTGTTATAACTTGCTAGTTAATACTTTGTCTTGTCAATTTTGCTTCTGTCCTAATGCCCATTCGAAGACGACGACATAGAGCTGCCAAACCTGGCTATCTAAATCTAATAAATGCTTTACTAGCGATTGAGACGTTAGAGAGTTCCTTCAGAATACACGGTATTGCAGATTACCCTCACGCAGAAGTTTCAGATCGATTAAAAAACTTCGTATCTACTGCGAAAGAAACAATCGAGAGACTGACCAGCGTGGTTTTACCAGGGTTGGAACTTTAATAGTGGCAATTATTTTTTTGCGGCTCGTACAGAATAGATATGTGTTTCAAAGTTTTACTGATCTTCAAAGTAGTCACCAGCTTTGTGTATAGCCCGTTTCCAGCGATGTGGACTGTTTAGAGACAGAAGTGATGATACTTTCTGCAGGATTTGACCATCATTTTGCAAGACAATACTCAAGCACGTACAGTGCAAGATGTTACTGATTTGTTTGACTGATGGGGCTGTTAAGTGCTATACCACCTACTACACTTGCGCCTTCGTCAGTTCAGCTCGATTTCTAAACTGAAGCAAACACTTCACGGCATTCGCTTCAGAACTGCTACCAATTCGCCGGTCAATAGACCGCACCACTCGAACTGTTAACACAACTGGCACTGCTAAGAGTATTCTACGACATCCACGTCACTGGAAACGGGTTATACACAATGCTGGTAACTACTTTGGAGGTCAGTAAAACTTTTAAACACATATCTATTCTGTACGAGCCGCAAAAAAATAATTGCCACTATTAAAGTTCCAACCCTCGTATGTACTCATCATGCAAACTACTAGTTCCCCTTAAATGGTGTCCACACTGTTGCTTTTGAAGCTTGTCGTGGGAGAAGTAGTTTCTGGTTCAGCTTTGTTATTCGTGTTCTGCTTTGAGCGGCAATACTGTGGTCTGCCTCACGCATATATGTCCTGTGGCTTGAAGAACACGTTTCCGGAAACGTTGCAAAACAGCCTCCAAAATCTAAATGAAGAACAGCGCACAGATTTTGAACCCATTTGTGAGGTGTGTCATCTATAATACCGAAAAAGTCTTGTTTCTGGTTGCACCTGATGGGACTGTGTCGGCAAAATTACGAACACAAAGAAAAATAGCTGTTGCTGTGGCTTCAATGGGGATAGAAACCAATATATTACCTGGTGTTAAAACTGTTTATAGAACGTTTAAATTACCAGAAGAATTGGATATCAGTGAACACATAAGATGTGACATCTCCAGAAACTGTGGCAAGTCCAGTGTTCTATGTCATTGCTGCTTAGTAATATGGGAGGAGTGCTCCGTGGCTAATCGAAAAGCAATTGTGGCGATTGATAGAACCCTCGGAGATATTAGACAAAATGATCAATCAATGGGTGGTTTTACAACGCTTTTTTGAGACGACCTTAGGCAGGCATTATCAGTTGTACCATATGGAATAAGGTCTGATGAGAAAAGACCATTCTTGAAGAGCTTAAGTCTGTAGCGAAACATCACGTGGATGAACTTAAAAGCGAAACGCTAGCTGCGAACAGGAAGTAACATAAATGCACAGGAGTTTACTGATGTATTATTAAAAGTTATCGATGGCACATATCCGTAACAAGATAGTCGAATGGTTTATCCTGGTAATTTTTACAGTGTAGTACGCATGCATTCACTTCAAGACGTCAATTCTCCAAATTACGGTGATCAGGTGGAAGCAACTCATGAAAACTTTTGGCTTTGTGAAACTCCTGTATTGACACTTCGAAACGATCAGGCTGCAAACGTATAGGCGCCATGTCACGTATTGCACGGCCCCTCGGGCATGGATGAGTGTTTCGTTCTTAGCGTAAGTTAGTTTAAGTAGTGTGTAAGTCTAGAGACCGATGACCTCTTCTGTTTGGTCCCATAAAATGGAAATGAGCGTTTGGCGTCACTGGCCGGGAGGCCCCGTACAGGGCAGGTCTGGCCGCTTTGGTGCAGGTCTTTTTACATTCGACGCCACACTAGGCAACCTGCATGCCGGATGGGGATAAAATGATGACGAAGACAACACAACACCCTGTCCCAGAGTGGATTATATCCCCTACCCAGCAGTGAATCGAACCCGGGCCCTTTACGACGGCAGTCCGTCACGCTCACCATTCAGCTATCGGGGCGGACTTGGTCCCATAGGAATTCACACACATTTAAGTGTTATGGGGCAACACGGCTCTACGATTTATCCTGTAAAATTTTTAATACGTTTTATCGTGCGTGGCCTCCCGTCATTAATTTGAAAAACGGCGTTCTAATTATTCTGATGCGAAATATAAGCCCACCTACACCGTATAATGGTACGAGGCTTGAAGTTACTTCTTTAAATGTAACATTATAAAAGTGGAAATTTTGATGGTAAAGGGCGCAAATGAGGGAATTTTTATTCCCTGAATCCCACTTATTGCTAACAGTTCCTCATACGTGTACGATTCCCAGTAGTTACGTTATATCATGATCATAAACAAAACAGAAGGTCAGACCATATATGTCGTGGGCAGGGACCTTAGGGTCTGTTGCTTTTCGCACGGCCAGCCCTAAACAGATCTCTCCGATTTAGTGAAACGGATAAGCTGTTTCTTCATGTCCAGAATCATGCAACTCAAACGTTATATAAGTGTAATTAGTTAAAAATAAATTCCAAGCTTGCGAAGTCTTGGACACAACTATAAATAAATATCCGGGCAATACAGATTTTCTGAGCTATTTCAGAATATCATTGATACCATCAGTGTTATATCTTATCTAGAGTCTACTGCCTGGACTATTGGGCGTATACTATCCGGTGTCAGTGTGCTCCAGTACGTGAATGCAACTAACAAGTGAAAAAAAGTTATTTATTAGAGGCGTAAATGTTGATAATATTGGGTAAGCGTGGTCAGTGAAGAGACGCGAGAAGGAAACTAGAGTGCCCTTGTAACAAGTCGTCCGCAGAACATTGTTCGGCTGGCAGTGTAGATTATGTATCTGAAGCTGGAGTAAGTCTCGTTTGCAGTTGCAAATGATGATTACCTTTTCCTTTTTTACTTCCGATGCCCACTTACCACTCCTCCACTGTGCTAAGTTCTGTACTTTCTTCCCTTCTTCTCTTAGTACTAGAAACACGTAGGGAAGCCTATTCAGCTGGAAAAAATTTGGAACATACGCCGCACATTTAATGGCTATGTTTCCTGAGAATTTTTTCATTGTTATGTGTTCCGTCTCACTTCAGTCACTGTTGTGAAATTTTCTTTCATATCCTTCGATGCCTTTCTACAATAACCCTACTAGATATATAAATTTAGTATTTATTAATTTTTTTTCATTTTCTGAGTCACGAGGGCTTTTTTCTTGTTACATTTTTGCTTCGGTTTTGTCATACTTTCCAACCCTCCAACTTGATTCAGCAGGAACATTTTTCTTTTCAGATGTTGCTTGTTTTGGGAAGTGTTAAGTCAAAGGCTTCATTTGTTTACATTAATTACCATAGTATAGTAAACAAAAAAAAATATTTTTAGTAGTGAGAATGCATTCATTAGTAGAAGCTTACACTACAGATATTATTGGACTAGTTATTAGTGTGGAGTGAATTTTATTACCCCTTCTCCCCCCCCCCCCCCCCCCCCCTCAGGAATCGAATCGGATACTTCCGAGAGGGCCTCCACAGTACAAGTGTACGTCAGTGATCTCAGCTGAAAAGCTACAACATCTGATTAAAAGTATCAGAACACACCCAAAAACATACGTTATTTATATTAGGTGCATTGTGCTGCCAGCTAATGCCAGATACTCCATATTATTAGACACCAAAGCAGAATGGGGCGGTCCACCGAACTCAAAGCTATTGAATGTGGTCAGGTGTTTTGGTGTTACTTGTGTCACACTTCTGTACGCGAGATTTCCACACTCCCAAACCTCCATAGGCCTACCGTTTCCGATGTGATAGTGAAGTGGAAAGGGACACGTACAGCACAAAAGCGTATAGGCCGAGCTCGTCTGTTGACTGACAGAGACCGCCGACAGTTGAAGTGGGTCGTAATGTGTAATAGGCAGACATCTGTCCAGACCATCACCTAAGAATTCCAAAATGCATCAGGATCCACCGCAAGTACTATGACAATTAGGTGGGAGGTGAGAAAACTTTGATTTCATGCTCGAGCGGGTGCTCATAAGCCACACATAATGCCGGTAAATGCCAAATGACGTCTCGCTTGGTGTAAGGAGTGTAACCACTGGACGGTTGAACAGTGAAAAAACATTGCGTGGAGTGACGAATCCCGGTGCACAATGTGGCGATCTGATGGCAGGGTGTGGGTATGGCGAATGCCCGGTGAACTTCATCTGCAAGAGTGAGTAGTACCAATAGTAAAATTCGGAGACAGTGATGTTATGGTGTTGTCTTGCTTTTCATGGAGGGGTCTTGCACCCCTTCCTTTTTGCGTGCCACTATCACAGCACAGGCTTAAATTGATGTTTTAAGCATCTGCTTCTTTCCAATTGATGAAGAGCAATTCGGGGATGGCGATTGCATCTTTCAACACGATCGAGCACCTGTTCATAATGCACGGCCTGTGGCGTAATGGTTACACGACAATAACATCCCTGTAATGAACTGGCCTGCACAGAGTCCTGACCTGAATCCGACAGAACATCTTTAGCATGATTTGGAACGCCGACTTCTTGCCGGACCTCACCGACCGACATCGATACCTTTCCTGAGTGCGCCACTCTGTGAAGAATGGGCTGCCATTCCCCAG
Organism: Schistocerca gregaria; assembly: GCF_023897955.1. NCBI lineage: Eukaryota > Metazoa > Arthropoda > Insecta > Orthoptera > Acrididae > Schistocerca > Schistocerca gregaria. Next base: position 795,713,789 of record NC_064920.1, read on the forward strand.
GAAACCTTCCAGCAACTGACTGAACGTATGCCTGCGAGAGCGGAAGCAGTCTTCAAGGCTAAGGCTGGTCCAACACTACACTGAATTCCAGCATTACCGATGCAAGGTGCCACGAAATTGTAAGTCATTTACTGCCAGGTGTCCGGATTTTTTTGATCACATAGTGTACGTGTGTGTGTGACTTCCAGTCAAGGCTGTGACCCCTGCTCGGCGGTATACCTATTGGACTGGACTAGTAGTGTGCATTTCTAGCTGAAATGTCTTCTGATCAGCGCATGATGGATACGCATCTGATGTATGGACTTGCAAATGGCAATGTGTCTGCGGCCTGATATTTGTATGCTGAAAGGTTATCTAAAAGTCTTTCGCCGGACAGTAAGACCTTTCAAAGAATATGTGAACGTCTTGTCAAGACCAGCTTTTTGAGAAAAGGTCGTCTCATTGTGAAGACCAAATGGTCAAAGGAAACCTAATTTAGAAAATCGAGTACTTCATTACACATACGACATTAATGACAACAGTACCAGAGAAATAGCACAAACTGTGATTGCCAGTCACGCAACAATGTGTAAAACGTTCGACAGCGACTCCTTTACCCGTACCATTTTCATAGAGTGCAAGGTCTTATTGAAACAGATTTTCAATTCAGAGAAGCCTTCCGTACTTGGTTGCTGGGGATGTATGCTCAGAACCAACACTCTCTGTCTATCACACTGTTCACTAGTGAGGCAAAGTTTGTAGGAATGGAGTGCAGAATTTTCACAACACTCGCATATGGCCGGATGAGAAGCCTTTGGCTGTTTTGGAAGCAAGACATGAACAACAGTTTTGCATTAACGTACGCTCTGTCATAACTGGAGACAGTTAATGGTATAGTATCTTTCACTTTCCATGCAAAAGTAATTGGAGCATAATGCAGTGAATTTTTAAGGGAACATTGAAATGTTTTGCTGGAAAACATTCCACAACAATCACACCAGGAAGTGGGGTTCATGCACGATAGGATACCATCTCATATTGCGCTGCGAGCAAGAACAGTTCTTAATCAGCGTTTCCCAAATAAATGGATAAATCGTAGCAACATCTTGGCGTGATCCATTTATTGATCTCAACTCATTGTCTTTTCATTTCTGGGAACATTTGTAGAACGTAATGTACACAAGACCTATTGTGATAATTGAAACACTTTGCCAGAGTGCTCAAGAAGGATTTCAGCAGGCAAAGCAGGCCAGACAATCATAAAACAGCGTTTACAAACTTGCGTTAGAACATTCATTTATCCATCTGAACACGACACTCAAATAGAAAAAAAACAGTAGAACCAAGCTGAAAATGTGAAAAAATACATAAACGAAGCAAACGAGTAACAAAGAAAGGCTGTAGCTACGAAGAGAAATTTGAAACATATGCACTGGTCAGGTGTGGATTGAGGGAGGATGTTGCATCTTCCTTCTGTCAGATATTAAACCGCAATTAGGTAAAATGAAAATGTGTGTAATGGGTTCACTGGGCGCCCCTAGGGTAGGAAGTTACTAGGTGCAGGCCAGTCTGGGAACTCGAACGAACTGATAACAGAGGACAACGGGAGGTTCAACAAAATGGCTCTGAGCACTATGGGACTCAACTGCTGTGGTCATCAGTCCCCTTGAACTTACGATTACTTAAACCTAACTCACCTAAGGACATCACACACATCCATGCCCGAGGCCGGATTCGAACCTGCGACCGTAGCACTCGCACGGTTCCCGACTGCGCGCCTAGAACGGCGAGACCACCGCGGCCGTACAACGGGAGGGGAAGCGGTTCATGTTAAGTCCAGTCCGTGGCTGTCGCGGGGCGCAGAGCTCTGCCTCCTAAGAAAGACGTCTGTTCCTCTGAAGGCCCGGATAGCACGAGAGAAGCAACTGAGTTCTTCTGCAGAACCCTTCAGAGACCACACACGCTGCTAAACTGATGGCGTGGATTTGCTAGGAAAATTCAGCCGAGAGCGTCTCTTGTCAGAATCTTTAAGCAGACAGAACTGTCTTAGTTCTGGAAGACAAGGAAACTTGTGTCACGTGACCACTGTTGAAGTTATACGGGAGAATACTTGTAAAATGTTGACGAGGACTTTGAAATCAAGTTTTTTAAACCAATGCCCTAAAATACCCCTTGACTGGCTGCCACTTCGTATGGTATATGTGAACATGTTTTGCTTCTTTTTTAACTGATCTATCCATTCCCCAGAGGTTTCCCACATATTAGTTAGCAATCTGTAGATCTGGGTTACATACAATACTGGCCATTAAAATTGCTACACCAAGAATAAATGCAGATGATAAATTAGTTTTCACTGGACAAATATATTATAATAGAACTGACATGTTATTACATTTTCATGCAAATGGGTTGCATAGATCCTGAGAAATCAGTACCCAGAACAACCACATCTGGCAGTAATAACGGCCTTGATACGCCTTGGCATTGAGTGAAACAGAGCTTGGATGGCGTGTACAGGTACAGCTGCCCATGCACCTTCAACACGGTAACACAGTTCATCAAGAGCAGTGACTGGCGTATTGTGACGACCCACCGTTAACCAAACGCTTTCAATTGGTGATAGATCTGGAGAATGTGCTAGCCAGGGCAGCAGTCGAATATTTTCTATATCCAGAAAGGCCCGTACAGGACCTGCAACATCCGGTTGTGCATTATCCTGTTAAAATGTAGAGCTTCTCAGGGATCGAATAAAGGGTAGAGCCACGGGTCGTAACACATCTGAAATGTAACGTCCACTGTTCAAAGTGCCGTGCATGTGAACAATAGGTGACCGAGATGTGTAACCAATGGCACCCCATACCATCACGCCGGGTGATACGCCAGTATGGCGATGACGAATACACGCTTCCAATGCGCGTTCACCTCGATGTCGCCAAACACGTATGCGACCATCATGATGCTCTAAACAGAACCTGAATTCAATCAAGAAAGTGAAGTTTTGCCATTCGTGCACCCAGGTTCGTCGTTGAGTACACAATCGCAGGCGCTCCCACCTGTGACGCAGCGTCAAGTGTAACCACAGCCATGGTCTACGAGCTGATCGTCCATGCTGCTGCAAACGTCGTCGAACTGTTTGAGCAGATGTGTTACTACCCGTAGCTTGCAAACGTCCCCATTTGTTGTCTCAGGGATCGAGACGTGGCTGCATGATCCGTTACAGCAATACAGATAAGATGCCTGTCATCTGACTGCTAGTGATACGAGGCCGTTTGGATCCAGCATGGGGTTCCTTATTACTCTCCTGAACCCACAAATTCCATATTCTGCTAACAGTCATTGGATCTCGACCAACGCGAGCAGCAATGTCGTGATACGATAAAGCGCAATCGCGATAGGCTGCAATCCGACCTTTATCAAAGTCGGAAACGTGTCGGTACGCATTTCTCCTCCTTGCACGAGGCATCACAACAACGCTTCACCAGGCAACCCCGGTCAACTGCTGCTTGTGTATGAGAAATCGGTTGGAAACTTTCCTCATGTGAGCACGTTGTAGGTGTCGCCACAGGCGCCAACCTTGTGTGAATGCTGTGAAAAGCTAATCATTTTCATATCACAGCATCATCTTCCTGTAGGTTAAATTTCGCGTCTGTAGCAAGTCATCTTCGTGGTGTAGCAATTTTAATCGCCAATAGTGTATGTCTGCACACGGACTTGAGCTTTGTCATATAACGTACAGCCAGCAGTAATATGGGTGACATTTCACAGATTGCTAGTCCATGTGAAGCAGATGAAACTTGAGATAACGAAAATTATACCGGCAGCCTGCAGCGTAATTAAATTCCTCTTCAAAATTGAGTGTCTTTTGAATTCCCTTTGCTGAAACGTTGGAAGGGTGACACACTAGTCATTAAACAGCGGTAGCATTACTTTATGGGTAGAACGCTAGGAATTGTTAGTCACTTTATTGAAACGAAACTGTGAGACAGGAATTCCACGCATATTCCTCATATTTGTGTTTAGCGAACCAGTAAAAAGCAAGAGCGGCGTATTCATCAGCATGTCCTCTCGTGACGTCGCTTGCCCGGATCTCATTAAGGAGTTCCGCTGGCCGTAGGCGAGCTTTTAATTAATCCGCGCTCGCGTCTCTGCCGTGCGGCAGACCCGAGCAGTTTCATCCGCAGACACCTGGGGAAGCCGTGCGACCTGCCGTCAACGCCCCGGGTTCTCCGTCACGCGCCCAGGGACGACGGGATACGCTATTACTTTAACACCAGGTAATACCGCGAAACAGGGAGGGCAGGCGAGTGCAGCTACGTTTCAAAAGGCTGTACCTTCTCCTAATGAAATTACGATTATTTTATAATTTCTTGACCTTAATAACGCCACTTAGGTACAATTCCTTCTAATATTATCCATCATAATCAGAGGTAGTGATTGTTAAGTGAATCATTAATTTTTTGAGCGCATCATACTTATTTACCACACAACTACGTTAAAGGGACGAAAGCATACGACGTTCTCCTCTTTTTTATTTTTATTTATCTTTGACCAGAATACACGTGTGATTTCCGTCCAAGAGTGTTGTTTTAAGCCCTTGTTTCACGAACTTTAACTACCTATGATCTCTTTAATTTCTAACTTATAGCAATAACTGAATCTACACTTCAAGGGAAAACAAAATCGGCGCCTCACAAAGGAGTTAGCCAATACAAATTGGTCACAAACTGATATTCATACAGGACGTTTTGTCGGCTGATGCATGCAACGTACCTGGAAAAAATAGTAAATATGTAACATGTTGATACCAAGGCATAACGTCTTTGCGAATTTCATTTCGTCTGTTCATTTGGACTGTTACTACAGTATGCCTAGCAGACAGAAGAGTGAGCAATATACAGTACAGGGTGAAAAGTATTTAAACCGACAAGCTCTGGGAGGTTGTAGGGGACATCAAAACAAATATTTTTCTCTAATGTCATTTTTTCCTATGAGGAGTATTTAAACCGGTAGAGGAAGATTTCTCTGGCGGCCAGTTAATTAAACCAACAAACACTTTTCCATTTTTTATGACCAAGAGACAACAACTATGTAGCAGATATGGCCCAATTAAGCAGTCTCCAACAACACCGACCCACACATTAACGAAGAACCACACTTGATGAGCGATAGTAACTGTGGCACGTGAGTTATCCTCACTCCAAACATGCGAATTGTGCATGTTGAAGACTCCATCACGCCCGAACATTGCTTCATCGGTAAACAACACAGAGGATGGACGTGTAGGATGAATTTCACACCGTTCCAGGTACCAGTCCCAAAACTGTGCTGTGCGTGGATAATCAACTGGTTCCAGGTTGTGGACACGCTGTAAGTGCAATGGACGTAACAATTGTTCTCGAAGGACTGTTCTTACAGTCGTCTGATTCGTTCCCATGTGACGTGCAATTGCACGAGTGCTGATTGAACCATCCCGTTCTACATGCTGCTAGAAAGCTTCCTCAAGTTGCAGCGTTCTTACCGTGGGACGGCATCCCAGTCCAGGTAATCTGCAAAATGACCTGGTCTCACGCAAACGTTGGTACACAGCATCAAATCTCGTATGATGTGGGATACGACGATTAGGATATTGTTGTTGATAAACCCGCTTTGCAGCTCGTCCGTTGTGGTGCGCTATGTAGTACGCGATTACAGTTAACCTTCGCAAGTTCAACTGAAGACAGTCTCAGACTATTATTTGTCAGGAGCAAACGATTGATCATTTGAATGATATAATCCCATAAGGAAACACTACCGAAGTATGGTGGTCCAGGATCAAGAACTCTTGATAAAATGGAGACCTCCTTGAAGGTAACTGTTCCTGCAATGCACATGTGTATGCTACTCTGAACACAAACAATAATCTATTATCTGAGCAAATGGCGAGAACCGATCTGTAGCGGGATACTGCCCGTACTGCTCTCCTGCATCAGTGAAAGATAGTACATAACTCGGAGCTCTTCCTTCAGAAAACGGAAAAACTCAGGATACTCGTCAACATCATCAGTGCTGTCATTTCAGCAACTTGCACATATCTGAGTCTAAAAACCACACAGTACTCCCTTGAAACCAACAACCACATTCTAACTACACTACATTGCCAATATCTGTTTACTTTTACCTACAACTGCCCTACTAGACTCAGTACAGTTACAGGAAAAACCTAACTTTCCAACCACGTCTATCTAGAGGGATCTGGTAATCCACACATCTCGACAGTTGGAAGGAAAATGCACATCTCTGCTTTGAGTATACAATCGCAATGACAACACATGGGAACTCCACTGGTCATCCACTTCACAGAAATTCGGTAGCAAAACATTCCTTCCTTGGTGCTCAGCAACACGGATAACCCATCAGAATTCATATACAATACTTGTATCATTTTAATCAGTCATTCACACACCCAACATCTTCTGGTCACTCTTGTTTTCTAATACTTCAGTACCAAGATAGAGTAATAGCAGTAGACAGACATTTACGTTTATTCGGGAGTACGAAGGAGTGCAGAAAATTAAATATCTTCGACGAAGCTGGAACTTACAAGGGAACATTCCCAATTGTCAATAAACGATCTTGATAAAACTTGGGGAATGTTTAGGAGCAAAATTTTTAATACATATTCTTTTTCTTTCTGTCCAATTTCATGTTTAATATAATTTGGCATTTTAAGTTTAGAGGGAATATCTTCGAAACGACGATATATCAAAAATGTATTTCATATAAATATTGATGGGTAATTAATATTCTTGGAAACTGTGTAATCAACGTTTGTAGTAATCTGAAATTTTGCGAAGTATCCCACCACCTTTAATTAATTTTGAAAAATTAAGTTTCTTGTTAGAACATAAATTAGCTTTCAAGTTAATACAACATTGTGTACTAAAGCTGGTTTCTGAAGTACCGTTTCTCTAAAATAAATTGTACATAATGTGCTGTTGGACTGTATCCAACATACCTAATTAAAAATATCTATTAATCCCCTAATATTTTAATTATATTTCCACTTATATTTGTTTTATGTTTAAAATTGCTATTTTACGTTAATGTTTTTTTTTATTTTTGCGTTACCTTTTCACATATGTTTATTTTGTTAATTTAAAATTATAAGTGAAATGACCTTTCATTGGTGGCGGCAGGAATTCATGAAAGTGCCAAGCCCCAGGTTCTCTTGTGGTTGAGAACATCTTAATTTATTCCATGAAGACTTTTATAATTTTCGTTTACATTACAATGAAGCGAGAAGCCAGTTAACAACAACCAGTAAACACAAAGCGCCTGAAGGGCTTAAAAATTAGCTTTGAAATTCATTCCCTTAAAAAAATACAGCAAGATCAGCATCAGTAATCATAGAGCGCCAGAACGCTTTAAAATTATCTCTTAAGTAATGTAGAACAAGCTCAAAATGAATAATCACCTAACGCCAGCAATATTAGAAAATTGCTTAAAATTTTACGTATAACAACAAGATCGAGATCAATGCAAAGCCATAGCTGGTTTAGGAATATTCTTTAACACAAATACATGAAGACATTTTGCAATCCTTTCAAAAGAATTTAAGAGAGCCCCTTCCAGAAAACTAGGTCACGGACATTGACAGCAAGGAGGCCTGTATGGGCTTAAACGTTTGGTAAAATGGTAACAATTCCTAAAAGGTATATATATATATATATATATATATATATATATATGTGTGTGTGTGTGTGTGTGTGTGTGTGTGTGGTAAAATAAACTTGCAGTAGAGTTTAACTTGCTGATATTTAGTAACTGTCAGATTTTCCTGAAATCCTCCTATTTGCTCAAATATGAGTCTTGATTCCAAGAGGTGAAGGCAGGTAGGTGCAAATGTAATGAGAAACGTAAAATTAAGAAGATCCCCGGGGGCTGAATGTCGCAATAAGCACACAAACATAAGTGACCTATGACCCGAAAGGGCATTATATATGTACATCATGTACAAACTCTAGGGATTCATCGATGAGAGGATGCGGAAAAAAGAGGATGTAACGGGCTTATGTTCAGAAATGCATAATTTCCGTGCTATAGACCATTTACTCAGTCATTAGACTATGGTCTAATATATGCTGTACCACGCAGCCGCAGTTACAGTATGTTCTGAAAATAGTTTCCATGTGTCTCATCGTACCCGCCTCCGCTCCGTACCATGTTCTATCTGACACGTTAACATCGGTCAGGCTGCATCCAAGTACTATCAACGGCTGCTCCAGTGTCTCCACATCTGAAATGGGCTCTGCACACACGATACTTCTGAGATGGCCCCATAACCAGAAATCGTACGGGTTGAGATCCGGTGAACGAGCAGACCATGTAACTGGACCACATCGTTCGGTCAGTCGACCAGGGAAGACACTATTGAGATGCGTCCGGAAGTCAACGCCAAAGTGCGTTGGACCACCATCATGTAGCAGCCACACAATCCTTCGAATTGTCAATGGCACTTCTTCCAGCAGGGGATGCAAAGTCACGCGGGAGAAACGCCGATAGTTCCGGCCTGTTATGAGACGTGGAATGAAGACTGGTCCCAAAGTAGGGACGCCAATTATTCCGGCCCAGAAATTACGGGTGCACCGATGCTGATGATTTTCTGTCACCACACCATAGGGGTTCTGCATACTATCCCACAAATGACTGATATGAAAGTTGAAGACACCACTTGACGTAAAGTTGACCTCGTCTGTGAATAAGGTGGATGACCCGAATCCCGTAATGGTTGCCTGGTGAAGAAAATAGTGACAAAACTGCTCGCAATGTGGAACATCTGTTGCTAGAAAGGCCTGCACACGCTGTAAGTCATAAGGGTAATAACAATTGTAATGGAGAATGCTCCACTCGGTCGACTGACTTACCCTGTTCTGGCGGGAAAGCTGCATAGAAATGACAAGGCGGTCGCCTTCCACTGTGTTAGAGACATTTTTCTCCAAATCTGTTGTCTGAAAATTTCGAATACGTCCATGTTTTCCTCTTCCTGAAACGACCCTGTCTCAGGCATACGGCGAAACACTGTAGAAACATTGAATTCTGTGGTCTTCTGATACAACATTGCTGTCTTTCCGCAAGTAAACACCATGTCAGCAAGCCCTCGATCCGAATACAGAACCATTGTATCCAACGTTGTATCACATCCATTACGAGGTGCGTCAGTGAGAGAAATGAATAGAATCCTGCATTACCAATTACTACAGCAGCAGAGGACGCTGGGGCACGACGTATGAGGAGCAGTACCACCGCCTTGGAGGCAACAGTGCATACTGTAACTGTGGTAGAGAGCGCATTAAACCACAGTCTATGTAAAAGTGTATCATTCAATAAGTGATCTTTAGCATGGAAATCATGCCTTCCTGGACATACGTTCATTAGACTTTTTTATTCCATATCCTCTCATCGATCAATCCCTAGGGTCTGTACATAGTGGAGAAAAAGATCACCCCATACACTCGACAGCGTTAAGATTGACTGCTCATTCAAAAATTTCACTATATACAAATACTGCACCTTACCAATATATCGTATTTATCAACAACTGCCACCACGTTCGCTACGTGACAGCCATCTCCCTGTACGGCTAGGGCTAACGGAAACCCCATTGGATGGGCTACGTAATTCTAAAACACAATGAAAAGAAGTGTTTAAGAATTCCGTACAATAATTGCCCTGTTATCCTATTAGGACTCCTATTACTTGGACCGGCACACAGATCCACCACACAACAATACCACAAGTAACTCAAACAATTCTGAAACTAGTCATTGTGCGGCAACAGAGACGAACTGCAAATAATCAGGAGCACACAGAACCCAGAAGCGGCCAAATGACATAATATACTTTGTCCTCTTAGGCGATCCACCGACACACCAATAGTCATTCCCCGCGAAATCACAGGCAGGCGAAAAGGTGGAAAGTGAATTGCGAACTGACAGCTTGTTACCAAGAGGTCCTCTCGACGAGCGGCAACACAATGGGATGCGACGGAAACACACTTTCGTTGGAAACGCAATAGCCATTTATTTTTGAAGGAACTTGGTCACTACACGCACAATCGGCCAACCGGCGTCTCGCCTGCTTCAGCTCGGACCCCTGACTTCCTCCCAGCCAAAATTAGGCCCACGTGTCGCGGCATGGCGGCAGCACCACCTGACGGCCAGAGGCGAAACCAAGCGGAGGAAGTCGCCCAGAGGAGAAACCTATACGAGTCAGGAAGTAACTCTCTTAACCAGTTGGGTTACAATAATATTGTTTGCACTGAAATTGCAGTAAATATTTTTTCCTTTCTTCCTTTAATGAACTGTACAGACATTTGAGAGCATTTTCATTTCTTTCGTTTTTGTGATCAGCTTGAAGGGCTAAATACAGGGAGCGAAAGGCTATTTACAATTTATACAGAAACCAGATGGCAGTTTTAAGAGTCGGGGAGCATGAAAGGGAAGCAGTGGTTGGGAAGGAACTGAGACAGGGTTGTAGCCTATCCCCGATATTGTTCAGCCTGTAAACTGAGCAAGCAGTAAAGAAAACAAAAGAAAAATTCGGAGTAGGAATGAAAATCCATGGAGAAGAAATAAAAACTTTGAGGTTCATCGTAGACATCGGTGTCATAGGCAAATCTCAAAGTTTTATTTCTTCTGCATTGACTTTAATTCCTACTCTTATTTTTTTCTTTTTCTGGGATAGGCTCCAACCATGTCTCACTCCCTTCTCAACCACTGCTTCCCTTTCATGTACCTCGACTCTTATAACTCCTTAAATGGCTCCAAGCACTATGGAACTTAACATCTGAGGTAATTAGCCCCTTCGACATAGAACTACTTAAACCTAACCAACCTAAGGACATCACACATACCCATGCCAAAGGTAGGATTTGAACTTGCGAACGTAGCAGCCGCATGGTTCCAGACTGAAGCGCCTAGGACCACTCGGCCACAGCTGCCGGCTCTTATAACTGTCATCTAGTGTCTGTACAAATTGTAAATAGCCTTTCGTTCCCAGTATTTGACTCCTGCCACCTTCAAAATCTGAAACAGTGTATTCCAGTCAACATTGTCAAAAGCTTCGTCTATACAAATGCTAGAATTGTATGTTTGCCTTTCCTTAATCTACCTTCTAAGATAAGTCGTAGGGTCAGCATTGTCTCACTTGTGCCAACATTTCTACGGAAGCCAAATTGATCTACCCCAAGGTCGTCTCCTACCAGTTTTTCCATTAGCCTGTAAAGAAGTCGTGTTAGTGTTTTGCAGCCGTGACTCATTAAATTGATAGTTCGGTTATTTTCGCACCTGTAAATAACAGCTTTCTTTGGGATTGGAATTCTTCTAGAAGTCTGAGGGTATTTCGCCTGTCTCATACATCTTGCTCACCAAACGGTAGCGTTTTAAATGTATGTGGAACACGAATCGCTTAGTAGTAAGAAGAAATTTACCACGTTAATGCTTCAGCCACTAACCCTACTTCTTCCTCTGCGCAAGGGGTCGTAGATAGTAATAATGGACAGGCAGTAGTGCAGCTTACTGATCTCTTTCCCTGTGAATTAATTTTAAATTGCGAAATCAGTGCCAGCCTCTCCAAATGCTATCAGTTGTTTTAATGAAAGGTTGTGTACCCCGAGGCCATTTTTTCGACTCAGGTCTCTCAGTGCTTTGTCAAACTTCTCACCCATTACCATATATCCCATTTCATTTTCATCTACATCCTCTTCCTTTTCCAGTAATATTGCCCTCAAGTACATCGCCCTTGTATACATCCTCTACATACTCTTTCCACCTTTCTGCTTTCCCTTCTTTGCTTATGACTGATTTTCCATCTGAGCTCTTGATATTCATACAGGTGGTTCTCTTTCATCCAAAGGTCTCTCTAATTTTCCTGTAGACAGTATCTATCTTACCTCTAGTGATATATGCCTCTACATCCTTACATTTGTCCTCTAGCCATACCTGTTTAGCCATTTTGCACATCTGTCGATCTCATTTTTGAGACATTTGTATTCCTTTTTGCCTGCTTCATTTACTGCATGTTTATATTTTCTCCTTTCATCAATTAAATACAATAACTCCTCTTTTACCCAAGGATTTCAACCTAGCTCTCGTCTTTTAACCTATTTGATCCTCAGCAGCATTCACTATTTCATCTCTCAAAGCTGCCCATTTTTCTTCTACTGTATTTGTTTGCCCAGTTCTTGTCAATCGTTCCCTAATGCTCTGTCTGAAACTCTATACAACATCTGATTCTTTCAGTTTATCCAGGTCTCGTCTCCTTAAATTCCTATCTTTTTGCAATTTCTTCAGTTTGAGCGTACAGTTCGAAACCAATAACCTGTGGTCAGAGTCCACATCTGCCCCTGGAAATGTCTAACAATTTAAAACCCGGTTCCTAAATCTCTGACCATTATACAATCTATCAGAAAGTTTCTAGTGTCTTCAAACTTCTTACACGCATACAGCCTTCTTTCATGATTCCTAAACCACGTGTTAGCTGTGATTCAGTTACACTCTGTGCAAAATTCTACCAGGCGGCTTCCTCTTTCATTCCTCACCCCCAATCAGTTTTTCACCTACTACTTTTCCTTCTCTTCCTTTTCCTACTATCGAAATCCAGTCTCCCACGACTATTAAATTTTCGAATCCCCTCACTATCTGAATGATTTCTTTTATCGCATGATACATGCCTTCAACTTCTTCATCATCTGCAGAGCTAGTTGGCGTATAAATTTTACTAATGTGGTAGGCGTGTCTCTTGGCTACAATAATGCATTCACTATGCTGCTCGTAGTAGCTTACTTGCGTTCCTATATTTTATTCATTATTAAGCCACTAATGCATTACCCCTATTTGATTTTGCATTTATAACCCTGTTTTCACCTGACCAGAATTCTTGTTCCTCGTGCCATCGAACTTCACTAATTCTCACTATATCAAACTTTAACCTATCCTTTCCCCTTTTTAGCTGCCAGATTAAGGGATGTGACATCGATCCGTAGAACGCCAGTTTCCTTCCTCGTTATAACGACGTCCTCATGAGTAGTCACCATCCGGAGATCCGATTAGGGGATTATTTTACCTCCGGAATATTTCACCCAAGAGGACGACATCATCATTTAGCCATGCGGCAAAAGTGCGTGCCCTCGGGAAAAATTACGGCTGTAGTTTCCCCTTGCTTTCAGCCGTTCGCTGTACCACACAGGAACGGCATTTTGGGTAATATTACAGGGCCAGATCAGTTAATCGTCCAGACTGTTGACCCTGCAACTACTGAAAAGGAACCACACGTTTGTCAGGCCTCTCAACAGATACCCCTCCGTTGTAGTTGCACCTACGGTACTGTTACCTGTATCACTGAGGCACGCAAGCTTTCCAAGCAGTGGCAAGGTCCATGGTTCATGGAGGTGGGGTGCCGGGGAGGGGGTACAAGACCCTATTTCTGAACATCGTTTACTTTCAAGACGACGACCTTATGCCACCTTCCTGGTAAAGCCTCTAGGCCTCTTTGGTACCACTCTACTGTTGGAGCATATTCCCATTACAGACGCCATTTTGAAGCCTATGTGAAGCAGCACCAACTATCGACACTTCATGTAGGTGCTGAGGTAGGAATATTCCATGATGTCCCACAGCAAATTCCAAATTTTTTTAACCGAAATTGGCCGAGAAATGAAAAGTGTTGCATTACCTATTCAACTGCCCCCGTAACTCTAAGAATGCTCTTAAGCTACTTTGCTTTTGCAGACACACAAACACGCACAAACACACTCATACACACACACACACACACACACACACACACACACACACACACACACACACACACACACACACACACACACACAGATGTATATATATACATGATTCATTCATATTTTGTTTCAGAGGCCTTCCTTTACGTCCTTTTTCATTCGTTTCTGTCTTAATATGTGTTAAAACTGTTTTTTTGTAGTGATGTTCATATTTCCATGATATATATGTTTAATTTCTTCCTTCATTGCTGAGCTGAGGGCACTGAATTAGCAATATGTGGTGGAGCCTCTAACAATATGTAAAACCAAAAACATTCCGCAACATTTTTAAGAAAGAGAAGAAATAATGAAAAGAATAAATTTTTCGCCTCACTTCATTAATACATTAATGTGATAGTATCATATCTACGAAGTTCTGGTTTGCCGCTAAAAGAAACACAATGACAGCTCCGCTTGGAACATATTCCATTTACAGGCGCCATTTCGATGCCTATGTGTAGCGCCACCTTGTCAAATCTAAAGAAGTCCGCATGATGCTCACGTATCGAAGTTACACAGTATTGCGTTGATCTTTAGGTTAGCAGGTGGCCAAACGAGTGACACGTCTCTCAGGAGACTATTTAGTTGTAGCTGTCAACGTGACGATTCGCTGGGAGACTTTTGTTTACTTCAATTAAACGTCGTTTTGTAACACTTTACTGTGACTTCTGTCGAGGTTCTGGTCGATTATGTAGTCGTGGTTTGCTGGCCGCTGTGCAATTTTCACTATACGTTGCTGCAATTGTCGGTGAGATCACTACAAGTTTTTGGGTTATGCATCACATTGGAGTTGTTTAAGAGGAACCTATTTTCTGATTTTACACAGGTTATATCGTAACGTCGCATACGCATACAGTCGAAAGTACACGATACTAGAAGCAAAAAAGTCTCCGTAAACATAGGTACGCATATCCACCGTTTGCGAGATGGTTGCGACTTTATAGTTACCATCCACCAGTGACTTAAATCTGTGGAAACATCATCCCAGTTACGAAAAGGTAACAATATTGATCAACATTTAAAAAAAAGTTATTAGAGGTACTACGGTAAAAGTGCAGGAGCTTTGAATGATGAGAACAGTTACACGATTGTACCCACAGTTAAAGGAGGTGTTCAAAATCTCATCCTTGTACCAGGATGTTGCAGGTCTGTACCCATTACGCATTATGTTTCGAATCCGTTTAAGCACGCATGAGTCATTTCGAAATTCTTGACAAGCATTGACTACTGTCTGCTCCAGGTCTTCAAAAATATTAACTGGAGTGACGTGGATTGAACATTTAAATTAGTGCCAAACACGAAATACATGGCGTTCACACCAGGCGATCTTCGAGGCCACGTATAGGTCCTCTTCGTCCAATCCATCTTTGATCATAGCAGAGCATTATGTGTGGTTTCACCATAGCAGCAAAATGTGCTAGTGGTCCATCATTCATGTACCACGCACTCTGACGTTGTTCTTAGGGAACATGCTGAAGTACTCCTGGAGTGACGTCGTAGGAGCCGAAGGTAATTTACTCTCCTGAGGGTATTTTTCTGTTTGTTTGGTAAGCTTGTACAGCCCAATAAGAGTATCACCTAGTACCTGCTTCTGACGATACATTCAGTGAGAAACGTACGTTATGGTGAGGCTCATGCACAGCATGTGGGCTGGAGCCTACATGACTCCGATTGTGCGAACAGTGACAGTTAAACACACTATAACGAGTGAACTCTACTTCATCTAAAGATAAAATGTTATTGTCAATCGTAGGGTTGCCTTCAGCGTGTTGTGACATCCAAGAACAGAACGTTAGGTTAGGACCAAAGTCCACTTCACTAACCGACTGAACTCGTTGGAGTTGGTATAAGTACAAGTACTTTGCACTGAGATGCATTATTCTCCAAACACTGCTCTTACATATTCCAGAAATTCGTGTGGCAAGTCTCCTTGTCGAGATTCCTGGAGAGTGTTGGATTGATTCTAGCCTCACATTCGAGCAGGCCTACTGACTTCCACAGTATGTTCGAAACTCCCACTTTCTCAGAGATGTTGAAGCACCTTTGTAAATTTACTACTCTCATGGAGCCATTGGGCAGGGTACGCTTCTTTGCAAGAGCGCGCAGTCTCCCATACATTGCTGTTAGCCCTGCCACTTGTGACATGCACATCCGAACACTCCTCTTAACTTAAATGTTCCATACTAACACCAACACCCCTACAACACAACAGACGCTCCACAATGACATGTATGACACTCTGATCGTGTAGTGTAGTGTCGTATCCATTGTGTTTACATCTGCGCGCCTCGAAAATGTAAAGAAAAACATACGACATACCAGAATTCCGTGTTTCCAAAAATCACGTCAGTAGTGGTTGGTAACCACAGATTTGCAGTTATTTCTCAAACGGTTCATTTCTGAAACTTTTTGCTTGCAGTGTTGTATATTGTCAAATGCATGCTTTTAGACCATTAATTGTCATAACCCTGTGTACAGATCATCTTCCGTTTTTCTATGGCATCTAGCTTGAAACTTGAACTTAATTTTCGTAAATGGATCTGAGTCATGTATTCATGAGGACTAGGACATCAATGAATTTTATCTGCATCCATGTTCATACTAGATACTAAACCTGCTCTCGTTTGGTAAACAGTCAATCTGACTCCTTGACACCATTATGCAACCCATGAAATGACAATTTCTTGCACTTAGTTTTGTAGATGGATGTTGGATGAGGATGGAAATTGTCAGAATTAAAACTCATCCAAGTTTCCCCAGTGATCTATTATTTCCAGGTACAATGTCCCCATTCTTCTCAGTCTGCGTCTGCGGGTCCCGAAATGCTGAGTACACCACTTTGCTGTCTGCGAAACGGTGTGGCATGGAATGGCTGCCTCAGCGACACGTGATACGCCCTGCAGAGTATTGGTCTTGTACGGACGCAGAATTGCGACGAAATCAGGATGTGCTGGCAGTAGACTCAGTGGTCTCCGTCCCAGCCGCCTCAGCGCCGCCAGCTGGGAGCTGCAAGGTGGCCCGCAGCGTGCTTCACATCGACTGGCTAGGATAGTGGTGACAACAAGCGCTGGCGATCCGGCGTCGGAATCTGTGGCCCTCGCCTCAGGAGGTCTCCAGTGTGAGTTGGGAGCCAACACGACTGCCCGCAGTAGCGAGTTGCGGCGCCGCTTGCCACTGGCTGGCTGTGGACCCCGCGTTGGCTTCAGAGGGTCGAACCAGCGACCTGCCGTCGACTGGAACACTGGTGCCATCTGCTGCTGTGTGTAGCCCGTCGTGTGACACACCCCACCATTCAGGAGAGCTGTCACAATCGAATGACTTGTTAGTGAACCAGGGCGCGGCTGTGCCCCTTTGTTTTGCTAACGCGCTGCTCTGAGTCATGCACTCAAATCACCTGGATAGGCCAGTGAGCTCCTTGTGCCTGTAACTTTCGCCATGCAAACTGCTGCGTTTACTCTTTGCAGCTGGTCTACAGCCCTGTGGCCTCCATTCTGCTTCGCAACCGCTGGTAGCCTAACTTACTGCCGACAGCCCAGGGCCTGTCTGTAACTTATGTACTCCAAAATATTGCACCGAAGCTAACCTTTTCCCATCTTAAACAGAGGTGTCACTACAGTTTGTATTTTGATGTTAACCAATGACATTCAACGTAGTTCTGCTTTTTGCATTAATGTGGGGTTTTTGGCACAGATGATTTCCTATAGGGAGATCTCCATCACACTAAGCGTTCATAATCTGTGCACTTTAAAGTTCATCATTTCTTACTTGATCGCATAATTATACTCAATATCAAAAATTTCTTTCTGATTAACAACAGTCTGTTTCCTGTTGCACATGCGAAGGTTGTCTGTCGTCACAAGAAACATTTTTGTCACATGTCTGTGTACGAGTGCAAACAACTTGCAAACAGTAC
Organism: Schistocerca gregaria; assembly: GCF_023897955.1. NCBI lineage: Eukaryota > Metazoa > Arthropoda > Insecta > Orthoptera > Acrididae > Schistocerca > Schistocerca gregaria. The sequence goes on from NC_064920.1 coordinate 795,731,494, forward strand.
TAATCTAGTTTCTGTTAAAAAATTAGGCAACAATGGTTTTGAAAGCCTCGCATAAACGTCCGAAAACATTCGTCCTGTAACAATCCTCTTCACCTGTTGTACATGTAACTTCTGAAAAGTATTGCTCAGTTTTCCATAAATAGCTGTGGGTGATGGCATGAAGCTCGTCGGGGTGGCTGAGCGGTTCTAGGCACTACAGCCTGGAACCTCGCGACTGCTATGGTCGCAGGTTCGAATCGTGCCTCGGGCATGGATGTGTGTGGTGTCCTTAGGTTGGTTAGGTTTAAGTAGTTCTAAGTTCTAGGGGACTGATGAGCATAGAAGTTAAGTCCCATAGTGCTCAGAGCCAAAAGAAGGCTTTAAATACCAATAATGGAAAATTACGACAAAAGAAGTAAACTTCGTTGTACAATAGCATGTCCCTACACTACATGCAAGACATACTGAAAAAAAAAAGAAACGCTCTCGAAATCCACCCTATGCTGTGGTCCATACCCAGGCATCATGAGAATGCTGAGCAACGCATCTCAAACACAAATGCTCAAGTAAAACTGACTGACACATTGTACAGGATGCGAAATCCCAAAAATGAAAAGCATAAAGCGGTGTACCGATAGCATAAACCAGCTATCTGTATTTAATATATTTCGTATCGATATCCGTGCTTTTCAGTCATGATGAAAAAGCTCACATAGAATATACATTTCTACTTTCTATGAAACAATAAAAATGTCGCGGAACAACTTGTGTGATTTAAAACTAAGAAGAAATCGTAGTATGAAAGCATTTCCATGTGATAAAATGCAAAGTGTAATTCCTGAGTGATAGACTTTACACAATGAATATATTTGGAGTAACAATAAGAGAACAAGAAATTATCAAAGTAAAACTACCTGCAATACCTCACGATGCATAATTCGCTTTCGTTATCGTCTGTACGCTTGACAGACCTCATTGTGTTTCTTGGAGTATTTTCAATGATGGATGTGTGACGTATTCACGAATACATTTCCATAGGCTAGGTATTTTCCTAGACAATTAATTTGAAGCATGTTTTTATTCTTCAGACTATTACGAAATAAAATGGGTGTATGGCACTCGAACTATTAATGTTTGTGAGTTCAAAAGACAGGCAGCTTCTCAAAATACTTCCTCTGTGACTCTAAACTTATGGTAAAATTACCGATCTTCATTAAAATGTGATAATCTTAGAAGCGGAAGTAAAACACTGACAATAATTAGCTTACCAGAAGCGAAACGTAATAAGACAGTAAAATAGCGCCTCTAGAGCTTCGAATAAGCGCCCGGTCCGTTGGAGAGTCGGGATAGTAATCCTCGACGCTTACACGATTATTGGCTAACAGCTCCAACGCGCTGGCGTGTTGCCATCGGAAGACGCCAAATGGGCTCCCAGGGGATTTTTCCGGACCATTTACGTTGTCGTTACTGGCGTCGTTGCACGCGATAATATGACGTCACGCAATGAATCTCCGCGTGCAGTAGCTGAGGGCCAGGCTTCACGATAGACTACGCAGTCTGCAATAGTCTAGCGGTACCGAATTTCTCGTATTGGGAAAATAATCCTAAGATAAGAACTCATACTCTATATTCTGATAACGTTTCGCGGCTGCGGGATTGGTAGATTAATTTAAACATAAATTGTGTTTGGTTTTTAGTGTTGAATACACTTTCTTTCGACAGTTACGTATTTGAAATAACTGCAATACTGACAACTGCTTACTTTCCAAAGTAAGTGCAACTATCGTAACAATATAGATTAATTTGTTAAGATGGACTCAACTTATATTCAGGTTGTAATAAAATAATGTTCAATCCAACTTTCTGTTTTTTCGTACAGTTGTGTCCAAATTCATAATGAAAGTAGGAATGTATCAGTAATGTCTGTACTCAATATGAACGCTGCGTTTATTCGGTATCGTACAGTTCGATTAAGGCAGTCTGGAAATGGGGACGAAGCGAGCAGGGGAATTATTTGAACCTCGTAATGATACTCTATGGAGAACCAAGATATATATCCGTAACTGTAGATAAAGCTGACTTTAAAAAATTCATCATTGCATAGTGTGGATAAGTGTATACGTCGTCCTAAGTACACGTACAAGCAGTGAGTTCAGATAGCGATTACACATAACAGCACAACTCGTGGTACCTGAGGCAACTGACTGAGTCTATCGTCGAGATATTTTGCATTGGCTAAAAACAATAACTCCACCAAATACCAGAGGGCCCACGATTAATTGCAACATTTCCGGATGACATCGGCGAGCAAAATTTTCGTCATGTATTGCACACCTAATTTAGCTGAAGAATCCTTCCGAAGAATAATCCAACCTGTTGTCGAGAGTTGTCAGACGCTTATCAGTGTGAACGACTGTGACGAAAATAAGGAGTAGACTCTATCCATTCAATTCCCATATGACAGTGGCGTAGATTTGAAGGCATAACATAAAAGTACAACTACAGTTATTTCACAAGTTATACAAAATTGGAGTGTTTTAAATTATTGATTAATGACTGCCACTCGAGATCGCACAGTCAAATACGTCTTTCATTGTACAACGACTATCAGGGTACGAGCACAATATATTGTTAAAATGAGAATAAGTGTAGGTGTGTGCTGAATGCATTTCCTAACACTACAGTCAGTTTCTCTGTATTTTTAACTGAAGCAACTTACAAAATCATTTATGTTTTGTAGGAAACTTGTTCTCGGTTCTCTACATTTCAAGTCAGTTGTTGGATACATGATAGTTGTTTTGGTATAACTAAAAATAATTTCTGTCAGAAACGCAATAGTATTCGTGGAGAGACGTATGGAAAACACAGGCTTAACGTCCGTTTACTCCTTTTTTCAAATGATCTCTCGCTACGTTTTGATATTGCTTCGTAAGATATGACTGGAGTAGTCCGTAATTCCGAATACCCGGTGTTGCTCTTAACACCCTGTGGTAGTGTTTGAAATAACCGTATGGACACCACTGTTCGGAAATTCTCGCTTACTCTTCAGCCGAATCCACTAACCAGTTCTAAAGCAGTTATTCATGTAGGATCACCTAGACGCGTTTCCAGGAAACTTGGGTACGAGCAAAGCTGGCGCCCGCCTGATTATGTCACATCTCAGCATCGAGCCGACCGCCTGCGATGGTATAATGAAAGACACGCCTGGAGTGATGAGAACAGATCCCGCCCTGGCGTCAGTGACGGTAACTGCGGTTGCCATGTCCACCAGGAGGGCTACAACTGCTTGGATGTAGCGGCAGCGACTTACAGGACTACCCCTGGCTATCGTGATGTAAGTAAACTGTAAAGATAAGATTCGGAACAATGTCTATTCCATCTTGCTTCCAGTCCTTCACTGTCAGCATGTCCAACAGTGGGAAAAACTGTAGCACCATTGTCTCTCAAGACGATGTCTGGCTCATTCGTATTCGAATTGCTGTGGTAGACTACATTGTAAGTACAGGTAGGTATACAGCACTTATCCAAGATTATCTGTTCTATGCCGTACCACCGAGTTATCAAATAGATACAGTGTATAATATATATTTGAACAAATCAATAAAGTGTCACTGATCTCTGAAATTGTTTCAGGAAAGGCTAATTTTTTATTTCCTACTACTGCAGTGCTCTACCAACAGACTTGAACATCAAGGCAATAGCTGCATCTAGTGATCTCCTGCCGTCAATTTGTTAGAATAAACTGCATAAATATGTAAGTGCGCACGCTTCAGTGGGCATTGATAATCTGAAGAAAATCCTTTTGGGCGTTAGGCCCCAACATCACGCAAGCGACTATTAAGCCGACGTTTGGACCGCCTTGGCAGCGGTCCTCTTCAGGACGGCTACTCTCCTTGATTTTCGGGGTGGTCTTCCCTGTAAATGCCGAATTACTTAGATGGTAAGGTTATAAGATACCTATGCTGTACGGTGAATGTCAGGTTTTACCTGACATGTGTACCTAATGTTCTGCTGTTAGTAGAAACATGGCATCTAATGCGCAGTCCAGTGTTTACCGATATAGTATACAGTGCAAAGTCTGGCTGCTATGGCACGAATGCTTGTTACTAAGTGCAATAAGGATCGAAATGCGGAAAAGAACGGTAATAAACTATTCAATGTAGTTAATCGAAATTTTCAATGCCACAATTAAAATTCAATTAATTTATATTGCAGGATAAGAGCAAAATTTTAGTTAATGGCTGTAATGACTTCGAAGACACGCATATATAGTGTGGGAAAGACAAAACAGCAACTTGATAAGATACACAGGCAATACTTTACGTGTAAAAGGTATGCGTAAAATTAACCGAAACGACTTTAATTTGGCATAGTAATCACAATGGCCGTCACTGATAATGAATGCTTAGCAACACTTTATGCAAAATATACTGTTACATAATTCACAGTAACACTGTCCGTCTAAAAAATGCTCAATCTGATAACGTTTCGTGGCTGTGGGATTAGTAGATGAACTTCAACATCAGCTGTGAGAAAAATATTATTATTCTTAATTTGTCACTTGTAACTGGTTGCTTTTCAACTTATTTTCACTTATCCAACATGCTCCATTACCATATTCGCAACACTATATTCTTATATATCAACATACACAAAGAAAATTATAACTGCCATAAAAAGTCTTCCCAATAGAAAACTTCTGGACGATCGACATAAGGTTTCGAGATAGAACATGCCAATTGTGTACTAACAACTATGTTCACGACAGTTAACTTACGTATCACCAGTATAACATTTGCAGGTAGAAAGTAATTCCTTTCAACTTTTAGTAACATAAATATTCATATGCTGGGAACTTTAAAAAGTTGCAAAATTTGTGAAAGTCGTTAGTTTATCGATGGGCCAGCTGCCTTACTTTTCTGTAATACTCTTCCTTAGGTCATCTCTCTCTGTATTACGTTCCCGACACACACATAACAAGTGACGGTTTGATCACCCTCTCCGCACATACATGTAGCACTTGAGTATAGTCTGAACCTATGGTAATTTCGTTCGAAGTGCATTTTTACTTTCTTCTGTCGCAGACGAAAGGATTCTGTTGTACTTTTCTGTTGTGTTCCCTGGAATTGCTTATTTGTCAAGCTTGTCTGCTAATTCATTCGCAGAAGTTCCTAGATTCGCTTTTGTCTTTTCCAAGTTAATATGCTATTTCTGCTGATGCTATTTCCTAATTTTCCTTCTGATCTCTTATGCTAAATATTTATGATTTGGGGAACATTTTAATGAATCCACCGGTAATTCGCCTGTCCGTGCGTGCTACAACTGCAATTTTAACATTTTTTTTTGCGAACCCCTATAGTATTCTAAGGCTCCCAACTCGCTAGTCTAATGTTACGGTACTTGCTGGATGGGACCACTGTTCACAATCTAAAGGAGTGTCAATGGAATGGGTCGCGTGTTCAGTTTTCGTAATTTTATATTGTTCAGCTTAATAATTGTTATTAATAATTATTGGTGTAAGACCTGTTAGAATGCACAATGATTCAGCACATGTCGTTCTGTAAGCCTTAGCAATCTTTATGTGGATCAAACGATGGGTTCTTCGAATCTTCATACAATCATATTTTCGCCTTAGTGCTTGATTCCAAAAAAGAGCTGCCTCTGCCAATATTGGTAGTATAGCGCCAATGTAAATTATTTTCGTTGCTCCTCAACTAATTTACCAGTGGAGCATTGCTGATTGAGACAAAGAATCAATACGTTTCGTACGTTTTTCAGTCAAGTACTGTATATATTCACTGAACATAAATTTAAAATCAATAAGTATACCCAAGTATTTCAATCGTTCAACTTGTTACGGAAAACTATTGTTTAGAACGATACTAACTACTTCTTCGCCTCTAAGCCTTCTCCTTGTTATCAGCATTACTTTAGATTTTTACTCATTGAAACGGATTTTGTCGTTTTGGTGCGAAGCTGTGATATTTTTCTATTTATCTATTGAAGAACTCTTCAGCAATAATGACAGTACCTGCTTTGTTCAACGCGGTTAGGTCACCTGCAGATGTTACCGATTTTGTGTTTGTGGTGTAGTGCAAATTAAGCAGAGAATTGTACTGCATGTTTCAAAAAACCTGAACCACAGAAAGACCCCTGTAGGCACCCTTTTGTCACATTCTTTTCTAGTTTGACATCAACTTCTTTTATAGTTTGACATTTTTAAACGCCAACACAGCCTTTCTATCACTGAAATAGTTTTTTGCTATGTTATGTAAGTTCCTAGGACATTCAAATTCTAGTAGCGCTTAAAGGATGCTGGGCTACCGATCTGCGTCAAATACACGAAGTAATGGCCGCTATCGACAGGGGATCTCAAGTTGATTCCGTATTTCTAGATTTATGGAAAGCTTTTGACACCGCTCCTCACAAGCGACTTCTAATCAAGCTGCGGGCCTATGGGGTATCGTCTCAGTTGTGCGACTCGATTCGTGATTTCCTGTCAGTAAGGTCGCAGTTCGTAGTAATAAACGGCAAATTATCGAGTAAAACTGAGGTAATATCAGGTGTTCCCCAGGGAAGCGTCCTTGGACCTGTGCTGTTCCTGATCTACATAAATAACCTGGGTGACAATGTGAGCAGTTCTCTTAGGTTGTTCACAGATGATGCTGTAATTTACCATCAAGTAAGGTCATTCGAAGACCAGTATCAGTTGCAAAGCGATTTAGAAAAGGTTGCTGTATGGTGTGGCAGGTAATAGTTGACGCTAAATAACGAAAAATGTGAGGTGATCCACATGAGTTCCACAAGAAATCCGTTGGAATTGGATTACTCGATAAATAGTACAATTCTCAAGGCTGTCAATTCAACTAAGTACCTGGGTGTTAAAATTACGAAAAACTTCAGTTGGGAAGACCACATAGATAGTATTGTGGGGAAGGCGAGCCAAAGGCTGCGTTTCATTGGCAGCACACTTAGAGGATGCAACAAGTCCACTAAAGAGACAGCTTACATTACGCTCGTTCGTCCTCTGTTAGAATATTGCTGCGCGGTGTTGGATCCTTACAGGGGGGAATGACGGAGGACATCGAAAGGGTGCAAATAAGGTCAGCTCGTTTTGTATTATCACATAATAGGGGAGAGAGTGTGGCAGATATGATACGCGAGTTGGGATGGAAGTCATTAAAGCAAAGACGTTTATCGTCGCGGCAAGGTCTATTTACGAAATTTCAGTCACCAACTTTCTCTTCCAAATGCGAAAATATTTTGTTGAGCCCAACCTACATAGGTAGGAATGATCATCAAAATAAAATAAGAGAAATCAGAGCTCGAACAGAAAGGTTTGGATGCTCGTTTTTCTCGCGCGCTGTTCGGGAGTGGAATGTAAGAGAGTTAGTATGATTGTGGTTCGATGAACCCTCTGCCAAGCACTTAAATGTGAATTTCAGAGTAATCATGTAGATGTACTCCCTGAATATCGAGACTCACCATTGTAACGTACTGTCTTTTTCATATGCCATCCTCTACGTGGTTCTTAACAGGCAAAAATGCTTCGACTGCCACTTTCTGTGGATTAAATATATACTGCTTAGCAGATCTTTAGGTACGTCATTGTGCATAATTTTGTTAATTTATAGCTTTTGCAATACTTTTCCGTCCATGTGCAGAAAGCTGTTCGGGACGAAATTTAGACACTTCCGTGAAGTCTTCTTTAGCAGGTTTGATAATGGGTACCATTTTGGTTGTTTACCACAGTCTCAGAAAGCAAGCTTTCTTCAGGCAACTGTTATGCATGGCTGTGAGATAGCTAGGATAAACGTTATACAATTGACAAACGATCTTAGTAGTAACACTATTTTCACGAAGAATCCTGTTTGCAGGCAAGATCGCTAAGCTCTATCAGAGTATATCAGGTTTTCGTCTCAAACAATAAGTCTTTTAGTTTCAGTAATGCTTTCAGCATATGCTGTTGTGTGTACTCCCATCCTAGACGTAATAACCTTTTGGTCGGAGCAAAACGTTTCTTCACCACACGTTCATTGGCATAGCTCCGGCAGTAGATGGGAAGCGGCCACGGTGAAGTCAGTATTGCTCTTTCCGTTACTATTTTCAAAAGCTGGTCGGTGATTCTCCTCACTCAGTAGGTACAGAATAGTGGAAGCCAGAAATTCTTCTATTTCCTTTCCTCTGCAGTTTGTTGCTGTATCATGCAAAATACTAGCTCTTGTATTGCTGTCCATAGCAAATACTACACCAACTCCTTCATTGTAGGCTATTACGTCGTCAATTTTTCTCATGTCATCTTTGACAGATTTTTTTGATGTGTAAGTACACCGTAGAAATGAAAATTCACAAATTTTCTTCTACTACTGTAAATACTGCATCTTTGCCGGCAAGTGTTTGATCATTAGGGAACCAATATTTTTGTTGGTCATCAGTATTGCTGCCCGTTTCCTTGTATGATCTGCGCTAAATATCTGTTAAACTCTAGTGATTCCTCCAACGTTTCGTTGACAGCACTATGGTTTTTATATGAAAGTAATGTCGATCTGATCTACATCGACATCTACAACATACTCCGCAATCCACCTAATGGTGCGCAGCGGAGGGTACTTTTCTACGGTTTATTAAGGCCTCCAACCTTGTTCCACCCGCGAATAGTTCGTGGGAAGAATTATTTGCCTGCCGTTGTGGCTGAGCGGTTCTAGGCGCTACACTATGGAACCGCACGACCGCTACAGTCTTAGGTTCGAATCCTGCCTCGGACACGGATGTGTGTGATGTCCGTAGGTTAGTTAGGTTTAAGTAGTTCTAAGTCTAGGGGACTGATGACCTCAGATGCTAAGTCCCATAGTGCTCAGAGCCATCTGAACCATTTTTGAAGGATGATTGTCCGCGGCCCTCGGTATTGGCTCTAATTTCTCGAATTTTCTCCTCGTGGATATTGCACAATAAGCTGCATTACTCAATCTGTTGCAGCTCTGGAGCGCTGTAGATATATTTGTATACACTTGGTGTGTTTTGAAGAGAGCTATTTGTTTGACTAGTACCTGGTATTGCCATTGGGTGAAATGGCTCTGACCACTGTGGGACTTAATATCTGAGGTCATCAGTCCCCTAGACTTAGAACTACTTAAACCTAACTAACCTAAGGACATCACACACATCCATGGCCGAGGCAGGATTCGAAACTGCGACCGTTGCAGCAGCGCGGTTCCGGGCTGAAGCGCCTAGAAGCGCTCGGCCACCTACACCGGCTATTGCCATTATTGATAGTGTTCTGCTTGCGTTCTGTACTGTTTATTTCGGACTTATTAAATCTACTGCAGTGTTCTTGCTCGAATACATGGGTGAGGAACACGTGTCTCATTTTATTTCAGCGGTAGGTTTTTTTTTTATTAATGTCGCACGTAACAGTCGCTATAGTCACGATGTTCGTCGACTTCTTTAATTTTTTGAAGCTATGTCAGCTTTAGTATTATATTCGTTAGTCTTGCTCAGTTCACGTTAGTCGTTACAGACATTGATGATTTCATTCGAGAGGTTTTTAATATGGTGTACATTGGATGAAATATTGTTATTAGTGACGATTAAACTGTTGGCAGTATGCAGACTGCGTGGAAGGCTGAGGAATTTTTGGAGCTGCCTCTTGCACCAGTGGTACGGACTTTCGTGTAGCAGCAATATGTGCGAGAGCAAGAAGTTCGCTTTCAACATTCGGAATAGTCAATAACTTTATTGATACGACCAACACCTTTGGAAAGATTATATACGATGTTATCCATATCAATATACACGCTGAAATACAGTAATTTTGTGCATAGGAGATATTAATCGTGGATGGTACTATTTAGACATTTTGTTTAACAATTACAACACGCTAATAAATCGAAATACGTTTGAAAAAACAACTCGTGTACTGGCACTTTTATAACGCCTCATTGTTATCATTACCCCTTCAAGACACTAACTGCACTCTTGCAATAATCGATCTCCATTTCCACAGTTCTTGTAAAAATACAAATATTGCCTCCAGATATGCGAGGGCGATGCGTAATATTGATGCCACAAATTATATCACTAGTCGATTTTACGTAGTCCTTTATTGAAGAATTGGGAACATTTACGATGATAAAAGCTTTTCCTGATGAGGTCATATTTTCGGTACAAAAAGAAGACTGTTGTTTTGCTGGAAGAGCCGGTGTTTTTTGAAACGATTCGGTCGTGGAAGTTTCAATAGCGTGCCCAATTTCCGCTCACGCTCGTAGCTTCGCTTGTGACAACTGAATATAGCGCCGCGCTGTAACCGTTTAAGAGGCTCGCCATGCCGACGAAGGAGCCGTATTTAATTCGATTACACAGGAATCGTATCCTCTGCGCTGAAACGAATTAGTCTACTGACACTCTTGAAAATTAGACTATAACTTAACCAAGTTCACCGACGTTGTAGTTGTTTTAAGCAGTACCTGAAAGAGCTTTTCAACAGAAAATATATACACGTGTTTACGTTGCTATACAAAGATCGCTTTTCTGGTTACTGCAGTAAAAACTTTCATTCAGTTTTCAGTACTAATGTTATGTACATTTATACATGTAAAAATGTTTACAAAGTAGAGCATAAAGTTCTAAAATTACTTTGACTATAAGAAATCCAGCATACATTTATCATACACTCCTGGAAATGGAAAAAAGAACACATTGACACCGGTGTGTCAGACCCACCATACTTGCTCCGGACACTGCGAGAGGGCTGTACAAGCAATGATCACACGCACGGCACAGCGAACACACCAGGAACCGCGGTGTTGGCCGTCGAATGGCGCTAGCTGCGCAGCATTTGTGCACCGCCGCCGTCAGTGTCAGCCAGTTTGCCGTGGCATACGGAGCTCCATCGCAGTCTTTAACACTGGTAGCATGCCGCAACAGCGTGGACGTGAACCGTATGTGCAGTTGACGGACTTTGAGCGAGGGCGTATAGTGGGCATGCGGGAGGCCGGGTGGACGTACCGCCGAATTGCTCAACACGTGGGGCGCGAGGTCTCCACAGTACATCGATGTTGTCGCCAGTGGTCGGCGGAAGGTGCACGTGCCCGTCGACCTGGGACCGGACCGCAGCGACGCACGGATGCACACCAAGTCCGTAGGATCCTACGCAGTGCCGTAGGGGACCGCACCGCCACTTCCCAGCAAATTAGGGACACTGTTGCTCCTGGGGTATCGGCGAGGACCATTCGCAACCGTCTCCATGAAGCTGGGCTACGGTCCCGCACACCGTTAGGCCGTCTTCCGCTCACGCCCCAACATCGTGCAGCCCGCCTCCAGTGGTGTCGCGACAGGCGTGAATGGAGGGACGAATGGAGACGTGTCGTCTTCAGCGATGAGAGTCGCTTCTGCCTTGGTGCCAATGATTGTCGTATGCGTGTTTGGCGCCGTGCAGGTGAGCGCCACAATCAGGACTGCATACGACCAAGGCACACAGGGCCAACACCCGGCATCATGGTGTGGGGAGCGATCTCCTACACTGGCCGTACACCTCTGGTGATCGTCGAGGGGACACTGAATAGTGCACGGTACATCCAAACCGTCATCGAACCCATCGTTCTACCATTCCTAGACCGGCAAGGGAACTTGCTGTTCCAACAGGACAATGCATTTCTGCATGTATCCCGTGCCACCCAATGTGCTCTAGAAGGTGTAAGTCAACTACCCTGGCCAGCAAGATCTCCGGATCTGTCCCCCATTGAGCATGTTTGGGGCTGGATGAAACGTCGTCTGACGCGGTCTGCACGTCCAGCACGAACGCTGGTCCAACTGAGGCGCCAGGTGGAAATGGTATGGCAAGCCGTTCCACAGGACTACATCCAGCATCTCTACGATCGTCTCCATGGAAGAATAGCAGTCTGCATTGCTGCGAAAGGTGGATATACACTGTACTAGTGCCGACATTGTGCATGCTCTGTTGCCAGTGTCTATGTGCCTGTGGTTGTGTCAGTGTGATCATGTGATGTATCTGACCCCAGGAATGTGTCAATAAAGTTTCCCCTTCCTGGGACAATGAATTCACGGTGTTCTTATTTCAATTTCCAGGAGTGTATAATACAATCTCTTTTAAGTCACTTTTAATTCAAAGTGATGGCCAAAATATTAGTGCAATGTTATTTGAACCACTATCGTTACTATTACTTCTGAACATAGTGAGTACGTGGTTGAAAATCAACAGTAAATTTAACTAGTTTTGGCTTCATTTGTCTAATCACAATCACAGAAGCAACGAAAAAGGAATGCCAAATTTAAAAGAAAGGAAAATCCTCAAGATAAGCCAAGTTTCGCAGAAGTTAGAAATATAGAGCGTACTTCAACGCGAGATGCTTTTAATGATTTCCACAACGAAATTCTGTATCGGAATCTGGCAGAAAACTCAAAGAGATTATCGTCATATTTAAAGCACACCAGTGGCAAGACGGAATCAATACCTTCACTGCACGATAACAACAGTGAAGCAACTGATTACAGTGCCACTAAAGCAGAGTTATTACACACAGTTTCCTTCGCCATACATGAGAAAGTAGATATTCCTGAATTCTAATCAAGAGCAACTAGGGAGATGAGAAACAAAAAGTAGATATCTTCGGTGTAGCAAAGAAGCATAAATGACTTTGAAACCTGGTAATTAAGGAAGGCAGGACTGGGTTACGATTGTAGACGGGGCCCGTATCAATTACTATTGCTTTGCATTGCAATTTCACTCATTTATTTTGGTTAACAATTTTTGAAACCAAGCCAATGAGGTCTCAATCAGACTTTCAGGGCACTTAAGCATAATCACAGCTGAAGGCCTTTAACGCGAAAAATGGTAATTATATAAAATTTAACAAATACATACAATAGAGGCAGTAAATAATTTTGGAAGACAAGCTAATGTGATCGGAACCAGTATTTGAAAGCAAGTAACCAGTATCATGTCTGAAGGCATTCAACGACAGAGTTGTTGTTGTTGTTGTGGTCTTCAGTCCGGAGACTGGTTTGATGTAGCTCTCCATGCTACTCTATTCTGTGCAAGCTTCTTCATCTCCTGGTACTTACTGCAACCTACATCCTTCTGAATCTCCCTAGTGTATTCATCTCTTAGTCTCCCTCTACGATTTTTAACCTCCACGCTGCCCTCCAATACTAAATTGGTGATCCCTTGATGCCTCAGAACATATCCTACCAACCGATCCCTTCTTCTGGTCAAGTTGTGCCACGAACTTCTCTTCTCCCCAGTCCTATTCAATACTTCCTCATTAGTTATGTGATCTACCCATCTAATCTTCAGCATTCATCTGTAGCGCCACATTTCGAAAGCATCTATTCACTTCTTGTCCAAACTATTTATTGTCCATGTTTCACTTCCATACATGGCTACACCCCATGCAAATACTTACAGAAATGACTTCCTGACACTTAAATCTATACTCGATGTTAACAAATTTCTCTTCTTCAGAAACGCTTTCCTTGCCATTGCCAGTCTACATTTTATATCCTTTCTACTTCGACCATCATCAGTTATTTTGCTCCACAAATAGCAAAACTCCTTTACTACTTAAGTGTCTCATTTCCTAATCTAATTCCCTCAGCATCACCCGACGTCATTCGACTACATTCCATTATCCTCGTTTTGCTTTTGTTGATGTTCATCTTATATCCTCCTTTCAAGACGCTATCCATTCCATTCAACAACTCTTCCAAGTCCTTTGCTGTCTGTGACAGAATTACAGTGTTATCGGCGAACCTCAAAGTTTTTATTTCTTCTCCATTGATTTTAATACCTACTCCGAATTTTTCTTTTGTTTCCAATTACAAAAAAAGAATTAAACAAACATACATAAATTACAGACAGCAAATAATTTTGGAAAACCAACCAGTATCATCGCAATCAGAATTTTGAAGCAAGTAACCCCAATCACCTCTGAAAGCCTTCTACGCCAAAGTGGCAATTATAAAACAATTTAACAAATATACTGTCAAACGGCGAATGGCATAGCAAAGGTTTAAAAAAAAAACAAGACATTACCAAACAATTGAGACAATAATGCTAACTTAATAATACAATACTAAAATAAAGCACAATGGCCCGTGACAGACGGTGCTCCAGGAATCGACCTCAGAGTTGGTCACACCAAAAACACTTTTGCGGGCGAAGAGAAAGGCAGCCAAGTTCTAAACATTCATTGTGGTGTCTGATTGTTCTATATCGTGTCTCCCTACCACTTTCGTGCAACGACGCTCTGAGCGTGTTTTTTAGGGAATTAACTATTTGAACCTGGGACCTGTTGCTGGTAAGGAGACGCCAACCACACATTACATGTACAATTCAGAAGAGTTCAGTGAGACTAGCGATGATATAACCAAGCACTAAATGATCCCAGCGTCAGCTCCACTGCACTCCCTGTAAAAGAATCTTAATACTAACTAAATTTAGTGGAAGGGGTTCAAGGCTTTCCTATTTTTAGTTAGCTGGTAAAAAATAACGTCGAAAAAGCAGTTAAGTATACCATTGGAAACTTTATTCTACTCACAGAACGTTGTTTATTATTTGCACTATTGATAAAAGAAAGTATTTTAATACAGAATGGTAGACCAACTGCGTTCAACAAAAAGGTGAACGAATATTCCCTCAATGGGTTTCCAAGTTCTACAATGGTTCGAAGGATGACCTACGCCATATCACATCTATAAACAAGGTTTAAATTAAGTTTCACAAAAGAGAAAAACTATCAAAATGGTTTACAGTGACCCTCCATTACCTTTAATAACGTATCTAACTTGTCGTAAATTACAGTGGCTGATGTGGCTTCCAAAAACTATATAACAGAAAAATCATCGCGTTTCAGATTTTTACTTCAAGTGGAAAAAGTGAACACCATGAGCTTTAATTTATGATCGACACTACCATTATGCAAAAAGGGGGTGTAACAGATGAGACTTCTGCAGTTCTGAGTGAAGCCTTATGCACTCAAAAATGCGGCATCGCGTGCGTTCATTACCTTGTCGGTGTTAGGCAGCTTCAGGGGGCAGCGGCCGCCGTACAGCTCCGCTGACCTCGCCATCTCGGGAGCAACTCTCTCCTAACTTCTCCTTACTACAATTTACCGAAGTTGGTTTAAAAAAACTATCTGGCTGTGTTTTCATCTGACCAATCATCGTCTCAATGTTAACCTCAAGCTCCGCCTACAAAAATTCTGTCTATCCAATGAGAAACGTTATACTTTTCGTGGTGGGGCAATGTTTTTAAAGTTTGCAACGTAACAGAGACGCGAAAAAGTCTCACGCAAAAACTTGCACCTTGGGTGGCCCTTTTTACTTTATCGTAAGATCTATACTGTTTTTCTGGAAGGCTCTAGATTTTAACATGGACTGGGGGGTGGTCCTTGACGTAACAGAGACGCGAAAAAATCTCACACTAAAACGTACGGGTGGTAGCCTTAGCGGTAGGCTAGCGATGTGGGTGTCCAGTCCGTCCCTTATCGTAGGGCATTCTAGCATAACACGGTTCTGCTCTTGGCTTCTGTTCTCGTTTCTCCCCTCGGAACTGTGTCGGTCTCACAGTGCGAAGGTACGACATGCATTTAGGCATTCTTGTGTTAGTCTGTGCTATTCCATTTGCTCACTCGTTACTAGTATTACTTTGGTTACTTTAATGTCACGATTTATTCGGAGCTATGTGACATACTACTGGATTTGCTTATCATGTCAGGGTTTTCATGGAAAGTGTTGGATTTGCCTGACATCTTATAAAGTGTTGCATTCAGATCACAAGATGGTATCTCAGACTAGTTTCAGTCTAACGAGCTTTCAGTCTAGCGAGCTCTGGGTGAGGCTGTCTAACATGCAACCAAACAAATGCCATATTTACAATTACGCCAAACCCGAAATCGGTGGTCTGGGTTCTGCCTGCAGAATACTGTGGTTAGAGCGCCTGGGACAAGAAGAAATGACTACCACTAAGGTAGGAGAACGCCACCCAACCTACAATACACAAAGAGTATATCTTACACACCTCACCGGACAGTGGCGGCAAGGCGAGGAAATATACACTGGCGTTACGTACACTAACCCCCAGGACAGGTAACTGGGGCGTTAGCGACGACAAGACAAAAAAATACCGCTGGTTGAACTTAACAATTTAAGAAGCTGAAAATAGTAGTTACTAATTAGAAGCTCAGGAAGACTAATCAGATCCGCCTCTCCCAGGTACTCCACTCGCTACTTTTCGCCTCGGCAACATGAACCCAAGTGACTGGAGAATCGCGAGATATCACAATTGTGGAGATTTCTCTGCTCTAATAATGCATTCGACTTAAACATGCAGGATCCGGTTTCAACGAGGCCGTGCACCCTCGTGACCACTGCCCTTCGATGCGGCAGTCCATCCACGCCGCCAGTGGTCCCGGCGTGTTGACGCTCTCCGCGGATCTCACTGCTCTTGCGTCCCAAAACTAACTCCTCACTCACCACACGGAAGAAGCCAAGGTCGCCCCAACGATAGAACAGAGGAACTACATATCGATAAGCGTCGCTGCTGCCACTAGTGGACAGGCAACGTTTACGAAACCAAGTGGAGCCAGTGAACACGAGAAATAGACGGTGCACGGCTCACACTTTACCAGTCAGGATTCCTTCAGAGGATGCTGATACAATAGCTTCATATTTAACAATTACAGACAACCGTTCGCTCACAGAAAATTCCACATCTAGAAAATCGTTCAAGTCACAACAGTACCCAAAAAGGGAAACAGGAGTAATCCTCTGAATTACCGGTCCATATCACTAACGTCGATTTGCAGTGGGAGTTTGGAACACATAATGTGTTCGAGCACTATGAATTACCTCGAAGAAAACGATTTATTGACACCTAGTCAGCACGGATTCAGAAAACATCGTTCTTGTGAAACGCAACTAGTTCTTTTTACTCATGACGTAATGAGTGGTATCGGCAGGGGATGTCAAATTGATACCATATTTTTAGATTTCCAGAAAGCTTTCGACACCGTTCCTCATAAGCGTCTTCTAACCAAACTGCATGCATATGGAATGTCGCCTCAGTCGTGCGACTGGATTCGTGTTCTCCTGTCAGAAAGGAAAGTTTTTGAGTAAAACATAAGTAATATCCGGCGTTCACCAAGGAAGTGTTATAGGCGCTCTATTGTTTCTGATCTATAGTAATGACTTAGGAGACAATCCGAGTACCCCTATTAGATTTTTTGCAGGTGATGCTGTCATTTACCGTCTTGTAAAGCCGTCAGATGCCCAAAGCGAAATGAAAAATGATTTAGATAAGCTATCTGTATGGTGCTAAAGGTGGCAATTGTCCCTGAATAAAGAAAAGTGTGAAGTTAATCATATGAGCATTAAAAGAAATCAGGTAAATCTCGATTACGCGATAAGTCACACAAATCTTAAATCTGTAAACTGAACTAAATACTTAGGGATTATAATTACAAATAACCTAAATTGGGACGATCAGATAGATAATGTTGTGGTTAGAGCAAGCCAACGACTGTGATTGAATGGCAGAACACTTAGAAGGTGCAACAGGTCTACCAAGGAGATTGCTTACACCACGTTTTTCCACTGGATCCTAGAGTATTGCTGTGTGGTGTGCGATCCGCAGCAGGTGGGATTGAAGGATGACATCCAAAAAACTTCAAACAAAGGGAGCTCGCTTTGTACTGTCGCGAAATAGGGGAGATAGTGCCCCAGAAATGATGTGAATTGGAATGGCAATCATGAAAACAAAGGTGATATTCGTTGCAATGGGATGTTCTCAGGAAATTTCATTCACCACTTTTCTCCTCCGCTTGTGAAAACATTCTGTTGCCATCCACCTACATAGGCAGAAATAGCTAACATTTCTAGAGAAAGAGGTATCATTTTCCGATTTCGAGACGTGTCTGATGAGATATCCCGAGAGAAGCAGTTTTTTTAATTCATTTTCCGGTACATAGTCCGAAAATGCTGGGTCGTTGCGCCACTTGACAACCGAAGTCAGCGCATCTGTCTCACTGACCGCTTCAGTACTTGAGTAACTCGCTTCTGCGTCTCAGAATACTTACGAAATACAACTAAAGAGACCTCCCCAGCAGGTTCTGAAGACCAGGGATTTGTGAACCGAGAGCCACGTCATCTGCATCTAGCTATCATCGGATGCGGTATGAAGGACCGTGGATACGTCGCTCCTGGACGGTGCCGACCTTCCGACCTTGGAGCTGCAAACCTGTCAATAAGGTACTTCCTCAGTTGGCATCACCAGGCACGAGTCTGAGTGTATTCCGGTCCACCACCAAGGAAAAATCCCTGGCAGAACCAAGAATCGAATCCTGGCCCTCCACATGAAGAATTGCCTACGGGAGCGGACGTGTTTACGAAATGGATTACACTTTGTGCAGAGGCCAGAGGATCCTTTTCGTGTACGGGAGAGTGTTGTACCTGGAGGTTTCACTAGAGTAGTTAAACTGCCATAGTTCAGCATACACTTTCGTAACTAAGTATAGACTTTGGCAGTTTCGCTAATGTCTTTGATCATTTAAAGTCGTGCCCGCATTATCAGTATGTTAGATATGTTACATACCTATCGGACCTTACCTAATAACGACTAACGACTACTTTCTTTGCTTATGCAATTAGTGTCTTGTTAGGTTCCCTTAAACACAAGAAGCGGTGATTTGTTTATAGAATGCCTCAATGTGGCAATGGGTCATACCCGTGGGATGGGTGAATTTATCCCTCTCGCCATCTCTTTAACCCCTGCGGGAGAGAATAATCTAGTTTTCGATATTCTCTTCGACAGTTCAAAAACTTTTTTCGTGTGGGAATGTAAGAGTAATGTCATATCGCTGATTTGGTTGCGGAGTATCTTTGCCAACGGCTGCTTTTTGCAGAATCGAGCATGGGCCATGGAGCTGTCATGTTGTGCTGCGGGTAGCTCTACATGGGAAAGGCATTATTGTGGAAGTTCAAGTGTTGCTACAAGTGCTATTAAAGTGAAGTAATGAGATATGGAAGTGGATTCAGAGTAAAGCGAGTAAAGAAAAATTACGAGGGTAAGTCAATTGTTATCCGCTATTTAGTTATATTTTTGTTTATTTTGGTAGTACTGTCGTTTTACGTTGATGACGCATTCTTTGTTTATTTGTTGTTATATCTTTGCATTTTTCACGCTGCTAGGTTAGTTTCATTATCGCTGCTGTGCTGTTAATCATGGCTGCTCCGCTGTCTATTTACAATGTTCAGTGATCCGTTTTTTGTGGCTGTAAGTCGTATCAGGGGTCGAAATTCATCGAAGACTTTCAATACAGTCCGGGATCAGTATTTTTCCACTACGGAGTGTCTACGAATAATTGAAAATTTCCGAAATGGTCGCACAAGTGTTACGCACGATGAAGGAGCCTGACTGTAACGTCGCAAACGAATAAACCATTAAGCTTTCACGTGAAATGGTTCTCTTAGACAGACGATTAACTGTTGCCGAAGTGTCACATCGTCAGCTAATTAGTCACTGCCTAAGAAATCATCCACAACAGACTTGGGCTTCATAAAGTTTGTGCAAAAAGGTTTGTCCCAAAACAACTCACACAGTTACATAAAAAAGCGAGCTTGGACATCTGCAAAAAATATTTGGATCGCTATGGTAACGAAGGAAACAACTTCTTAGACTGTTGACGAAACATCTATCCATCATTACGAGCCGGAGAGTAGACGGCAGAGTATTGAATGGAAACATCCAAATACGCCGAGCAAGAAAAAGTTCAAGACCCAATCGTCCGCAGGAAAACGGAAGCTCACAATTTTTTTGGGACGCACAAGGTGCAGTACTGGAACATTATGGGGAAAGGGGCACAACAATAAACAGTGTACGTTACATTCAGATGCTGACTGCCAGGCTAAAGCCTGCAATTCATAGGAAACTCCGAGGAGTTGTTTAAAAGGAGTTGTGTTGTTGCACAACAATGCCCGACCGCATACTGTTACCCACACTGCTGAAACGCTCCAGAAACTCAAACTTGAAGTACTGGATCATCCTCCGTATAGTCCCGGTCTTGCGCCTTCTGACTATCACTTGTTGGGTCCACTCAAACAGGCATTAAGGAGCCGTCGATTTGCAGTGAAAGAAGCAATGCATTCCTGGCTCGCAGCTTAACCGAGAACCTTCTTTTATGTACAACAATGGACCAAGTGCGTCGAAAAGCAAAGACGCTCTGTCGAAAAACTGTGTTCTTGTAAGTTTCCTATTTGATTACAGTAAAATTTTATAACTACTTTGCGGATAATAATTGACTCACCATCGGAATTATGAGTAGTGCCACCGATAACGTATTTGAGTATCCGCCACTTCGCGTGTTGTACAGTACAACATGAATCATCTGCGTCGTGTTCGGCCTCCAAGAATACATTAATGTGATTCAGAAATATAGTTCACCTCAAAAGAGAGCATTCAAGTACCAGTATCTTGTAGCTAGCGTGAGAATGTGTTTTCGGTCATCGCGCTTCCGCATCATCAACAATTAGCCACGCCGCGACGGTTACGGCCACGCTCGTGCAGGTGACAACTGTGAACTGTAATGTAACTTACGAACAGTGTTTTGTTACTAAAAGTGTCAAGAACTGGTACCAGATAGTTGTGTGTACGTGTCGAGTGTTAACAACTTTCGTTCCACCATTCGAATTCCGCTTCGTCAACAATCACCCTCGTCGTGTCGGTTGCGCGTGTGCTCGTCCAAGTGCTATTGTGGACAGATAATCATCGTCATTGCCTGGGTATCTCTTGCCGAAGATTCGGTCAGAGTAAGAATGTAAAACACTTGTGACGGCGTAAAGAACAATAGTGACAGGCATTAACGCCCACGCGATTACTGTGCAGTAACAACAGAGTGATAATTGTGGACAGACAATCATCAAGAATGTTAATTGGCACCAACACGTAAGACTTAGAATGTAATCAGTGCAACCTGCGATATTCTTATCGCCTCAGAATATAATTATTCATATTAAACGTTGGAAAATGTGGTGTTTAATGTTGAATGGCTCCCCTAAAACCGCTTGCACATATATATACATAATTTCAGGCAAGCCAGCAGCAGTGTGGAGCAGAACAATACGACCGCCGCGGAAGTATCAGGTATGTGGTGTATACAGGGCTCATGGTCCGCCGTGAACAGTTTAAGGGTCCCCCACCAGTTGTATCCCCTGGGCTTGCTACAATTTGTAAAATATAACAGAAGAATGTTACACTAAACATAAAAAAAATTAATAAAGATTTATTATGTAACGGTGGAGAACGCAATTTCGCAAAGAAAAAGATAAAATAAAGAAACGCAAAATTAAAATGTATCAAACATTGGTTCGGTATTTTGCCTAACTTACATAAAACATGTTTCTGTTTCTCGTAAATGACTTTTTCACTTATTAATGGTAACAGAATATGTTTGCCTTTGATCATGATGAGGAACGATCTTTTTAATACAAGATAACAACAATAATTATTTCTATTCTTTAAGTTTGTGGATGTAAAATGTACTTGCATGAAAATTAATTGCCTTAGTTACATGAAGGGCAGAAGGTAGGCGATAAACAAATTTTTACAACTTGTGAAATGCAATTTATATTCTGTAAAGATATAAAATACAGAATGGAGTGCCACTGAATGATGTGCGGTTCTAACAACCAAACGAACAAAATACAAAGAGTTGTCGGCGGCTATCAGTTTCTCTCTTACACATTCATTTTTTATCAATACTACCGCTAATTCTACCATTTACTACGTCATTTATGTAGTGTACGAAAACTACCGAACCGTAGTTTTGATAGATCGCAAGCATACCAGGACAGAGTATTAGTGTGTAGTACAGTAATGACGTAACACGTAGACTCTTTATTACATTACTGATAAGGTTTTCTCGACTGCAGCAAGTTTACACTGTACAACACAATTTCATTGTCCCTTCCTCGGAACCCTCCCATTGTGGCGAGACGTTGTAAATTTGGCTCAAATGTGTCTACAACATACATTTAAGTTGGGCGTCTCTTCTAGCAGTTGTTGTTGTCATGGTCTTCAGTCCTGAGACTGGCTTGATGCAGCTCTCCATGCTGATCTATCCTGTGCAAGCTCCTTCATCTCCCAGTACCAATTGATACCTACATCCTTCTCAATCTGCTTAGTGTATACATCTCTTGGTCTCCCTCTACGATTTTTACCCTCCACGGTGCCCTCCAATGCTAAATTTGTGATCCCTTGATGCATCAGGACATGTCCTACCAACCGATCCCTTCTTCTAGTCAAGTTGTGCCACAAACTTCTCTTCTCCCCAATCCTATTCAATATCTCTTCATTAGTTACGTGATCTACCCACCTAATCTTCAACATTCTTCTGTAGCACCATTATTCGAAAGCTTCTATTCTCTTCTTGTTCAAATTATTTATCGTCCATGTTTCACTTCCATAGATGGCTACACTCCATACAAATACTTTCAGAAACGACTTCCTGACACTTAAATCTATACTCGATGTTAACAAATTTCTCTGCTTCAGAAACGCTTTCCTTGCCATTGCCTGTCTACATTTTATATCCTCTCTACTTCGAATATCATCAGTTATTTTGCTCCCCAAATAGCAAAACTCCTTTACTACTTTGAAATGTCTCATTTCCTAATCTAATACCCACAGCATCACCCGACTTAATCATCATTGTCACCGCTTGAGGGCGTAACACTGAAGACAGCTTATTTACATCATTACATCTCGTGTCCACCACTCTTCCTCCTTCTACTGATCTTTCCTGCAGTTACTTAACCAGTTCTGCGCACTAACTGAAAGGAAACTAACAGTAACAGGATTCTGCGATCTTTACTTCGACATGTCACCAGTGACATTTTTATTCATGAAATTTTCTCTTATTTTGGCCCGTAACAATTCTGATAATGGAATGTAATCGAATTAAGTCCGGTGATGCTGAGGAAATTAGATTAGGAAATGAGACACTTACAGTAGTAAAGGAGTTTTGCTATTTAGGAAGCAAAATAACTGATGATCGTCGAAGTAGGGAAGATATAAAATGTAGACAGGCAATGGCAAGGAAAGCGTTTCTGAAGAAGAGAAATTTGTTAACATCGAATATAAATTTAAGTGTCAGGAAGTCGTTTCTGAAAGTATTTGTATGGAGTGCAGCCATGTATGGAAGTTAAACTAGGTGTCGGAGGTTGTCAACAACGTCGTCCTGATTTTCATCTCACTGTGAACTGTCGTTTTCGACTGCGAAATATTTGGGAATGAACGTCTCATGGAAAGTTATGGTGTGTTTAACGCCATTTATGCCACCTCTTTTCGTGTCGACTGAGCAGATGCGTATTTAAAATATCGTTCACGGCTACTACATTCCATTATCCTTGTTTTGCTTTTTTGATGTTCATCTTATATCCTCCTTTCAAGACACTGTCCATTCCATTCAACTGCTCTTCCAAGTCCTTTGCTGTCTGTGACATAATTACAATGTCATCGGCGAACCTCAAAGTTTTTATTTCCTCTCCATGGATTTTAATATCTACTCCGAGTTTTTCTTTTGGTTCCTTTACTGCTTGATCAATATACACATTGAATAACATCGGGGAAAGGCTAAAACCCTGTCTCACTCCCTTCCCAACCACTGCTTCCCTTTCATGTCCCTCGATTCTTATAACTGCCATATGGTTTCTGTACAAATTGTAAATAGCCTTTCGCTGCCTGTATTTTACACCTGACACCTTTAGAACTTGAAAGAGAGTATTCCAGTCAACATTGTCAAAAGCTTTCTCTATGTCTACAAATGCTAGAAACGTAGGTTTGCCTTTCCTTAATCTTTCTTCTAAGGTAAGTCGTAAGATCAGTATTCCCTCACGTGTTCCAACATTTCTACGAAATCCAAACTGATCTTCCCCGAGGTCGGCTTCTATCAGGTTTTCCATTAGTCTGTAAATAATTCGTGTTAGTATTTTGCAAATGTGACTTATTAAACTGATTGTTCGGTAATTTTCACATCTGTCAACACCTGCTTTGTTTGGGATTGGAATTATTATACTCTTCTTGAAGTCTGAGGGTATTTTGCCTGTCTCGAACATCTTGCTCACCACATGGAAGAGTTTTGTCAGGACTGGCTCTCCCAAGGTCGTCAGTAGTCATGGAATGTTGTCTACTCCCGGGGCCTTGTTTCGACGCAGGTCTTTCAGTGCTAACTCTTCACGCAGTATCGTATCTCCCATTTCATCTTCATCCACATCCTCTTCCATTTCCATAATATTGTCCTCAAGTACATCGCCCTTGTATAGACCTTCTATATACTCCTTCCACCTTTCTGCTTTCCCTTCTTTGCTTAGAACTGGGTTTCTATCTGAGCTCTTGATGTTCATACAAGTCTCCAAAAGTCTCTTTAGTTTTCCTGTAGGCAGTATCTATCTTACCCCTAGTGAGATAAGCCTCCACATCCTTATATTTATCCTCTAGCCATGCCTGCTTAGCCATTTTGTACTTCCTGTTGATCACATTTCTGAGACGTTTGTATTCCTTTTTGCCTGCTTCATTTACTTCATTTTTATATTTTCTCCTTTAAACAGTTAAATTCAATATTTCTTCTGTTACCCAAGGATTTCTACTTGCCCTCGATCGTCGTTTTACCTACTTGATCCTCTGCTGCCTTCACTACTTCATCCCTCAGAGCTACCCATTCGTCTTCTACTTCCAGCAGTAAGGTGTCAAAGTGAGGAAAAAAAGGCCAGAGCTCGTAGGTTCATGAGAGGTGTAAGGTGGGATGACGATGTCACATTGGCGCCGAATGTCACCACAACTTAGTTTAACGCCACCTTGGACGTGTCGAACAGTGGGAAAGTCGTCACACCTACTTTTACCCGCATTTCACCCGTTCGTTTCACGCCTTTGCGACAGAGTTCGGAACAGAGACGTCCGGCTTTGAAATCACACGTTTTTATTATGAGTAGCCGTGAACGATATTTTAAATGCGCATCTGCTCAGTCGACACGAAAAGAGGTGGCATAAATGGCGTTAAACACACCATAACTTTCCATGAGACGTTCATTCCCAAATATTTCGCAGTCGAAAACGACAGTTCACAGTGAGATGAAAATCAGGACGACGTTGTTGACAACCTCCGACACCTAGTTTAACTTCCATACATGGCTGCACTCCATACAAATACTTTCAGAAACGACTTCCTGACACTTAAATTTATATTCGATGTTAACAAATTTCTCTTCTTCAGAAACGCTTTCCTTGCCATTGCCTGTCTACATTTTATATCTTCCCTACTTCGACGATCATCAGTTATTTTGCTCCCTAAATAGCAAAACTCCTTTACTACTGTAAGTGTCTCATTTCCTAATCTAATTTCCTCAGCATCACCGGACTTAATTCGATTACATTCCATTATCAGAATTGTTATGGGCCAAAATAAGAGAAAATTTCATGAATAAAAATGTCACTGGTGACATGTCGAAGTAAAGATCGCAGAATCCTGTTACTGTTAGTTTCCTTTCAGTTAGTGCGCAGAACTGGTTAAGTAACTGCAGGAAAGTTCAGTAGAAGGAGGAAGAGTGGTGGACACGAGATGTAATGATGTAAATAAGCTGTCTTCAGTGTTACGCCCTCAAGCGGTGACAATGATGATGATGATTTAGTTGAATTAAACACAAATGACAACGATATTTAGTGAAACTCATTTTGACAATTCTCTCAGGAAGTAAGCAAGAAGACTGAAAATCAGCCGGCCGGAGTGGCCGATTGGTTCCAGGCGCTTCAGTCTGGAACCGTGTGACTACTACGGTCGCAGGTTCGAATCCTGCCTCGGGCATGGATGTGTGTGTGATGTCCTTAGGTTAGTTATTTTTAAGTAGTTCTAAGTTCTAGGGGACTGATGACCTCCGATGTTAAGTCTCATACTGCTCAGAGCCATTTGCACCATTTTGAAACGCCGACTGGGGCGACCAAATATGACGGCTTAGAACTACTAAAACCTAACTAACCTAAGGACATCACACACATCCATGCCCGAGGCAGGATTCGAACCAGCGACCATAGCGGTCTCGCGGTTGCAGACTGAAGTGCCTATAACCACTCGGCCACAACGGTCGGTGGCGTTTCCTTCATCCAGATTTCCATCTCTCCATCTAACACCAACCCATCCTTCTAACTAACAAAGTGAAGTATTTAACACTAACTCTCAACAATGAGCATCTCCTTACTACCCAATACAAAGCCCAAAATCGATTAAAACTACTACCAGGCCGCACTTGGAGTCTACAGCCTTCTAGCATTATCCTCGTCTAAAAATCCCTCATCCGTACCACGCTAACCTATGCCATCGTTGCCTAGACCTCTGCCTCGACTAAATTCTATAAGTCCCTTGATATTCTGGAAAGACATGCCTCGCTTTCCGCATCCATCTACTATTCCCAACTTGCACCCTGTATCAACTCAAGCACTTCCCACACCATCTTCTGTTCCTAGAGCACCTTCGGATCCGGCATATTTATCGTAAAATACAGACGCAATACTCAGTCTACCATCCACTATAACTAATCAGGGTGCCCTGTTCCGCCACTGCATCTATATTGCACCCTCCATACCCCTACACATCTTCTCCTATAGAAATTTTAAGCAGCAACCACTGCCCAGTGATGAAATCCGTCGCAAGATATTCTCCATTTTCCAGCCCTAATCAAAAGATCCACCTCACATCATTCTCCCAGTTTCTCTTTCCTCTTCATCCACCTTGCTGACTTCTACTCGCTACCTGCGGTTCTACACGGCTTAATAGTCATACTCATCATCGCACTTTCATCATGACAATCTTTTCATATGTGCGGTGTCAGGCAAATCCAACACCTTCCATGAAAACCCTGACATGATAAGCAAATCCAGCAGTATGTCACAAAGTTCGCAATAAATCGTGACATTAAATTAACCAAAGTAATACGAGTAACAAGTGAGCAAATGGAATACCACAGACTAACACAAGAATGCCTAAATCCATGTCGCACGTTCCCACCGTGAGACCGACGCAGTTCCGAGCGGAGGAACGAGAACAGAAGCCGAGAGCAGAACCGTGTTATGCTAGAAGGTCCTACGATAAGGGACGGACTGGACACCCACGTCGCCAGCCTACCTCTAAGACTACCACCCGCACGTTTTAGCGTAAGACTTTTTCGCGTGTCTTTTACATAAGGACCACCCTCCAGCCCATGTTAAAAGATAGAGCCCTCCAGAAGAACAGTATAGATCTTACGAAACGTTGCCCCACCACGAAAAGTATAGCGTTTCTCATTGGATAGACAGAATTTTTGTAGGCGGAGCTTAAGGTTAACATTGAGATCCTGATTGGTCAAATGAAAACACAGCCAGATAGGTTTTTTAAATCTACTTCGGTAAATTGTAGTAAGGAGAAGTTAGGAAAGAGTTGCTCCCGAGATGGCGAGGGGAGCGGAGCTGTGCTGCCCGCTGCAGCCCTGACGCTGCCTAAACACGAACAAGGTAATGAACACACGTGATGCCGCATTTTTGAGCGCCTAAAGCTTCACTCAGAACTGCAGTAGTCTCATCTGTTACACCCCCTTTTTGCGTAATACTAGTGTCGATCGTTAATTAAAACTCATGGTGTTCACATTTGCCATTTGAAGAACAGATCTGGACCGTGATGATTTTTCTTTTATATAGTTACTGAGAATCCACATCAGCCACTGTAATTTACGACAAGTTAGATAAGTAATTAAAGATAATTGAGGGTCACTGTAGACCATTTTGATAGTTTCCTCTTTTGTGAAACTTAATTTAAACCTAGATTATAGACGTGATATGGCATAGGTCATCCTTCGATCCTTTGTAGAACTTGGAAACCCATTCAGGGAATATTCGTTCACATTTTTGTTGAACGCAGTTGGTTTTTACCATCCTGTATTAAAACACTTCCTTTCATCAATAGTGCAAATAATAAACAATGTTTTGTGAGTAGAATAAAATTTCCGGTGGTAAACATAACTGATTTTTCGACGTTATTTTTTACCAGCTAACTAAAAATAGGAAAGCCTTGAACCCTTTCCACTAAATTTAGTTAGTATTAAGATTATTTTACAGGGAGTGTAGTGGAGCTGACGCTGAGATCATTAAGTATTTGTTTATATCATCGCTAGTCTCACTGAACTCTTCTGAATTCTACATGTCATGTGTGGTCTGGTGTCTCCTTACCAGCAACAGGTCCCAGGTTCAAACTAGTTAATTCCCTAAAAAACACGCTCAGAGCGTCGTTGCGCGAAAGTGGTAGGGAGACACTATATAGAACAAACAGACACCACCATGAATGTTTAGACATATGTCTCCTAGCATTAGCATAACACCACCCCATCATTGACATTCATTAGTGCCACATTTAAACTGTAATATAAAATACTCTACCTAGTTTAAAATTCTCAGAACTTTCCATCCAGCTGTAGCTAAAAAAATGAACATTTATTGTCACTGGTTTTTATGTAAAAACTGCCAGAATCGTCCACCTACGTGTTTTTTACACAATTATTTGTTACTGTGGCTCTATATATATTTAACAATCTTTAGCTGAAGAGCGCTTTTTATCCGCTGCCAGTCAGTCCCTGTTATGGGGAATTGACATTAAAATAAATAAATTGAAAACCTCCCAGTAGCAGTCACATCAGTCTACAAGCGAAGAATCATCACCAAGCTGCGACATTGTAACTTCGACCTGCATCTCGCTGTATGAGACTTCATTCACTTCAGTGCACCCGGACGGTGGTGTATTTCATTACTGTGCGATTTCCGCTAAGATCGTGTCTAACTTTGTGCATAGCGACTTGGCGGAGTTTTATTATTTCAGGTTTTTAAACTAACAGGACATTAACTTTTCACTGCCGATTCCCTATGACTTCTTGCTGTGACTGTTCTCATTCCGCCTAGCCGAGTGTTACTGCGGAACACAACTTTATTGCTTTTAGTCAGGATATTAATTCACTTCGAGTGCTCAAGAAGTGACTGTTCATTTAGCCCAGTTACCACTAAGAACGTCTGCAAGTGTTGTCCTGTAATTTTTTCATGGTTTACTTAATTAACCACGAACCCTCAGTTGTTCACTGTGAGATCATTTCAAGTATTCTCTGTATACTGGTTCATGAACTTTGTTCAGTTATCAATGATTTGTTAACAAATGTTCTAAAGTGCTGCCTGTTATTATCTATGGCTATATCTGGGCCTAGATATAACACTAGTAATCCCCAAACAACTCATCTCTTCTCCAAGGACGATATTGGCCGGGACCCCATTGAATGTGATTGTACCGATTTGCAGCATAGTGCGACTGCAAATGGCTCTTAGCACTATGGGACTCAACATCTGAGGTCATCAGTCCCAAACCTAACTAACCTGAGAACACCACACACATCCATGCAAGAGGCTTTCTCCAAGAGGGTGGAGGAGCGGACAGAGGTTCAAGGCACTCCCTTGTGCTTGGGGTAAGAAACTGCCCTTAAAGGCAGAATATTAAGCAATGATAGACGCCATTAGAACGCAGAAGGCAATCGAAACCACTGAACCAAAGACACAAAACGTGTTTCCACAGGACGTGTGACCTGTAATTAAAAAGGTGTGTTAATCTCTGCGTTTGCAAAATATCCCAGAATAGTCCCCTATTCGGATCTCCGGTAGGCGAATTCCTAGAGGGAAGTGACCATGAGGAAAATATTGAATAACCAACGAAACGATGACGTTCTACGAGTCGGGGTGTGGAATGTCAGAAGCTTGAACGTGGTAGAGAAACTAGAACAGCTGAAACAGGAAATGCAAAGGCTCAATCTAGATATAGTATGGGTTAGTGAAGTCACGCTACCCTCGGTGGAGCTGCTGGCCTAGGGCGTCCATAGAGAAGGTTTGAATCGTCCATGGGACAGCATGTGTCAACATTGTCAAAGATTGTCAGGATAGTCGTCCTGTTGCTCATCGCACTGAGAACTGTCGTTTTCGATGGGGAATTGTATGGAAACCAACGCTCCAAGGATGAATTAAATGGTTTTATCGACACCATTTAGTTACCCTTTTCAAGTGTGAGCAGTGGTGTGTGTGTAATGTTCGTCTCAACCATCCATAAGAAAACTGCGCTAGTCCTGTGGTAGGCGTTTTGGTTCTGACCTCCACTGCAGAGACGTCAACGGAACAAGTACGATGTGGATAAGAGTGTGTGTGTGACGAATTTCCATCATGTGACACATACACGGTGGTGTGGAGTAGGATTGTCGTGACCTTTGGTGCCTATGCGACATCATTAATCCACCTTACGCCTCACGTGAACTTCTGATCATTGACCTTCCGAACTTCTGATCTTTGGCCTTTCCCTTTTTTTCCGCATGTGCCGACAACTTGTTGTTTGAAGCCTCGCTGAGCCCGAGACTGACGTTGGAGGGCACTAGAACTCTGCATCATTACAGGCACCTCTGAGACCAATTCCAAGCTTCTGCTTTCCAATGGGACACAGTTACGAAGTTTCGAACAAGTGACCCTTTGATTGTGCTGCGCACTGTAAATTAACATGGAATTTGTCGCAAGATACACGACCATTTTTTTTTCATTATTGTCATTTTGAAACCTCATACAAGGAAGGCCGGCAGCGGCAAAACTACGCCGCTCTCATGCCACAGACAATACACAAATTTAAAGTACATGAAGTTGTTCACAGATGGAGCGTCCAAATAAAGGGCACACGTGAACGAAGGAGGACAAATAACGAAACACTGAAGCACTAACACGTTGGCACGCACAAAACACTGGCGACGATCTCCAGCGCGCGAATGTTCACTTTACGTGTACGAGTCCGGGGACCTGCCAAAAAGGGGAAAAGGTGGGGAAGGAGGGAGAAGGGAGGGTGTAGATGCCAGTGGAAGAGGAGATGGGAGGGGGAAGAAAGAATGTAGGGGGACAGGGGAAGTGTGTTGTCACCGCCAGACTTTGCTAGCGATGGTTCACTGACAAACTACGCTCTCATTTGCCGAGATGATAGTTAGCATAGCCTTCAGCTACGTCATTTGCTACGACCTAGCAAGGCGCCATATTCAGTTACCATTGATATTGTGAATCATGTAATGTCAACAGCGACGTTCACCATTAATGGATTAAAGTTAAGTATTCCACCAGCTACCTCCGTTGTTTCAAATTCTAATTTCCTTGCCCTGTTCCAGACCTCACGCCAGCCTGCGTGAGATAAATCGCGTGCCTTTCGGCCTCCTCTAGTAACTCGGTGTTGGCTCTCCTGCCAACCACATCAGTAACCTTACTTTCAGATCTTATTTGGCGTATTCCAGACCAAGGTGGTGGCGAGTATACAATTGCTATTGTCTAACGCCCAATACTTGTCAGCTGGCGAAATTCCGCTGCAACTAAGCGGTCAGCGAATTGTTTTGTTAATCTTATAGTGGTGTAACAGGAATGAAGGTCACAAATCCTTGTCACACTTAATCCACGTACGCAATACAGCACATTCACACAGTAGCGAGTCTGAGTTCGTGCAGACAACGTGTTTGTATCGGTCGCGAGCGGTCATGTAGATAGTGATGTCTGACTGTTGCCTCTGGCGTGTGCTCTGGACAACGATTTGATTTGTCGAATCGTCGTGTGATGTGACCACACCGTTTCCGGCAAACATAGGACCCTCGTATTCTCGTGAGTGACAGATTCTCCTGCCATATTGAAGTAACGAGATTAGTAGAAACCTAAAATGTAGGTTCAACCTATAACAATTTTTAGGCATTTCGAAGATACGTATACCTTTGTCATGAGAAAAAGTTGAGACAAGCATCTTCATTGCTTGGAAATTTACAAACGTTCATTCATGCTAAGTTCCCGCTCCATTGGCATAACTATATAAATTTAATTAAGTAAAAACACTTATAAACATAATTTTTGGTCAGTCTCTTAAAATATGGCCCTTTAGCGACCTAAGACACAAATTCCAATATAAACAATAATGTTGTTATTCCTTTTTTTTTGTCATCAATCTACTGACTGGTTTGATGCTGCCCGCCACGAATTCCTTTCCTGTGCCAACCGCTTCATCTCAGAGTAGCACTTGCAACCTACGTCCTCAATTATTTGCTTGACGTATTCTCATTACTTTTATCAAATGTTGCTGGAAATAGGTGCAGCTGCTACACTTTTTCATCTATTTCTTTCCAGTGTAACAGGGGTATGACTAACAGTACCTATATGCTACCACACATCGACTTGAAGTAATACATATTTATACAAAGAGTATTGGTCGGAAGGCTGAATTTGCGCTGAAAATTCTCTCCGTCGACCGAGAGGAAGGTAAATGTTTGTATTCCATTTCACTGGGAGTATATAATCGATCATTTGAATTACATGAGAATGTTCTCTCCTTTTATCAGAACTTTTCTCGTACTGGGAAAACGATGGCCGTTAACCTTTCTCGTGAAGGAGTTCATGCTCTTCTGCCTATCTTTTACCATTCAGCCTACCTCACAGCCACCGCTGCAGGTCATAATCTCGTCGAATACATAACACTGTCAGCCGGTTTGGCCGTGCGGATCTAGGCGCTTCAGTCTGGAACCGCGTGACCGCTACCGTCGTAGGTTCGAATACTGCCTCGGGCATGGATGAGTGTGATGTCTTTAGGTTAGTTAGGTTTAAGTACTAAGTTCTAGGAGACTGATGATCACCAATGTTAAGTCCCGTAGTGCTCAGAGCCATTTGAACCATACATAATACTGCACGAAACGGGTAAATAGCATACAACATAAACAGTATTCCATTAATGGTACTAATGTCATTGAATTGTTTTTGATTATACTTCCACGACTCCATAGATTGCGGGTAAATAGTAGCCGTCGGTGGACCGGTTGCAAATTGTGGGTACCCTGTTTTAGGCTTGCTGTTAAGTATATCGGATTCAAAGACTTGGTGGTGATAAGCAGCTGGTTGTCTTGTTGATCTGCAGTCACGTATTTACTGTCGCGTAACATATTACTGTATTTATTTGGCCTCTAGCTGTCCATCTAAAAATTGTTCAAATCTCTCTAAGCACTATGGGACTTAACATCCGAGGTCATCAGTCCCCTAGACATAGAACTACTTAAACCTAACTAACCTAAGGATTTCACACTCATCCATGTCCGAGGCAGGATTCGAACCTGCGACCGTAGCAGCAGCGCGGTTCCGGATTGAAGCTCCTAAAACAGCTCGGTCACAGTGCCCGGCCTGTTCATCAATCAGCTATTTACATTGCTAGTTTTCGTACTAATTTAATCTTTTCAGCTGTATACTGCAGACGTCGAACTCACCAACTTGTCGTATTTGCCATAATTTGAGGTAGCCATCACAATTCCCTTGAACGCTTTTCCGGTGCAAATCGTTGACTCTAAATACGCATTATATATATCGCAAAATAGGAAAAACTTACCATTAATGTTAAAGGGCACCCATGCTATGGGACAAGGGATGGCCCACCTCTCCCTACTCCTTCCAGCTTTCAAAGTGAGGAAGAAATGTAATGAAGTCAGGTGGTTTTCTTTGAAGAAACTGATGGTAAAATCCGTACTACTTAGGTTTACAACAAGGTCCGAACCGAAAACTTTTTATGTTTACTTACACGTAACCATTCGTCTTGCGGAATATTAAAAATACTCCTCATCCCTGATGAAGCCCGCCCCTTCCTACGAACTATTCTATTGTCGCTCTTGTTCAATTTCCATTACACTGTGTCAGGTTACGCAGAACAGTTGTACACCGGAACTGGCAGTATCATCTTAGGTATCTTTATGTAATGAGACTCTGGTATTAGTACAAACTGCAATAACACAATTAAGACACTATGTTACAATGAAGAGGTTTATGTTGCGGATCGTGAACTACATGTGAAGCTCAGCTGGGCTGTTCGTTAGGATTTATTAGTTTGCTTCTCGGTGGTACGAGTGACTTACCTCCGTATCAGTGAACATACCTAAGACCCAGTGAACAAGTTGCAGTCCAGACCATGAGAATCAGTTGTTCATGACCTTTGTGATAGTGTGATCGATAGTCTGTCTCGTAAGCAAAATACTGCAGCGCCCTCTACGTTACGAAAATTAGATGCCACTCGCCATGGCCAATGCAGACATTTGGAGAAATGTTTTCGAAAACCTACTAATATGTCGGTGTACAGGTTTCATTGCTATAATGTTTTTTTACGGATTTCTACTGCTCCACAGGGACTCGGTTGTAAAATTGCAGAATGACTACCCAAAACTTTGCTAATCAAACAAGTACAATCTATCAATAAAAATAAAAAGAAACATAGCTTCTATGTCAGGGATAAGAGAAAAACAACTCACATATACGCAACAATAAAATGAGTACCTCTAGCCGTTGCTTAGATGGATGCCTCCGCAGTATACACTTATAAAACGTCAGCAATCAAGTTCCATACTGGCCACTCAGTAACAGGTTATACAAGAAAATAGTCATCTGAAAAGCTGAAAATAATATCATTGACCAAGACCGTTGCTTTCAATTCTCATGGAACTAACTTGCACTTCTGCCGATTTACTTCCTACCAGCCCGGCAGCAGATATGGATATTACACTGAAGAGCTAAAGAAACTGGTACTAGAGCTTAATATCGTGTAGGGACCATGCGAGTACACAGAATTGCCGCAAGAACTCGACTAATGTCTGACGTAGAGCTGGAGGGAACTGACGCCACGGATCTTACATAAACCTCTACTGAACGCGACGTTGCAAGGCATCGCAAATATGCTCAGTAATGTTCATGTGTGGAAGGATTGGCGGCCAGCGCAAGTGTTGGATCTCAGAGGAAGATTCCTGGAGCCATTATGTAGCATTTCTGGATGTGTGTGGTGTCATATTGTTCTGCTGGAATTGCACAAGTCGGTCGAAATGCACAATGGGCATGATTGGATACAGCTGATCAGATAGAACGGTTAAGTACGTGTCACCTATCAAAGTCATAGCTAGACGTATCAGGGGTCCCATATCACTCCAACTGCACAAGCCCCACATCACTTCATAGCCTCCATCAGCTTGAAGAGTCCCCTGCTGACATGCAAGGTCCACAGCTTCATGACCTTGTCTCCATACTCATACACGTCCATTCGCTCGATACAATTTGAAACGAGACTCATCCGAGCACGAATCATGATTCTAGTCGGCAATAGTCCAATGTCGGAGTTGACAGGCCCAGGCGAGGCGTACAGTTTTGTGTCGTGCAGTCATCAAGAGTACACGAGTGGGCCGTCGGCTCCGAAAGCCCATATCGAAGATGTTTCGTTGAATGGTCCGCTCGCTGACACTTGCATACGACCCAGCATTGAAATCTGCAGCAATTTGATGGAAGGTTTCACTTCTGTCACGTTGAATGATTCACTTCAATCTTCATAGGTCCCGTTGTTGCAGGATCTTTCTCCGGCCTCAGCGATATCGGAGATTTGATGTTTTAGCTGATTCCTGATATTCACTGCACAGTCGTTAAATGGTCGTACTGCAAAATCTGCACTTCATCGCTGCCTCGGAGATCCTGTGTTCCATCTCTTGTGCGCCGACTATAACACCACGTTCATCATCATCATTAGTATTCTGCAAAAAGGCAGGTTTTCGCATGGTAGTTCTCCAGTCTGTCCGGTCTTCTGCCATCCTCTTCAGGTCCGCATAATTTCCTCCTCCATTTAGGTCGTCTATCATCTTGAATATCCTTCTTTCTTTAAAACTTCTTCCACAAACCAGTCTTTCCAAAGCATCTGCTAGCAAGCACTCCGTTCTCAATGCATGTCCCATCCAGTTCTTTTTCCTTTCTCTAATAACCTTCAGAAGACATCTTCCCTCACCAACCGTTTCCAATACTCTTTCATTAGTCACTCTTTCCATCCAGCTTATCCTCTCCATTCTCCTCCATATCCACATCTCAAATGCTTCTAACCTTTTTTCATCCTCTCGTCTCAGTGTCCATGTTTCTGCACCATACAGTGTCATACTCCAAACAAAACATTTGCCAAGCATTTTCTTTAGACCTCTATCTAATTTGACACGTATCTCCTCTGTCTGTTGAATGCGTCCTTCATTATGGCAATCTGAGGTTTGCACCTACTGGTGACATTTCAGATCTTCAGTTAGTGTGGTTTCAAGATATTTAAATGCACTTACTTGGCTAATTGTAATTGTCCTATGTTGATATTGTTCAGTCTGCGTCTTGTGCTGAAGATCATACTCTTTGTTTCTGCTGTGTTCATTTGCATCCCATATTCCACACAAGCTTCATTTAGATCTTTCAGCATGTTATTCACTGTCCACTCACTTTCTGCCACTAATACCATGTTATCAGCAAATCTTATACATACTATTGTCTTTACAACAGTACAAATTCCCCTTTCCCTTTTAAATCTTTCGCAATAATCTCTTCAATGTATTCATTAAACAATAGTGGGCCGGCCGGGGTGGCCGAGCGGTTCTAGGCGCTACAATCCGGAACTGCGCGACCGCAGGTTCGAATCCTGCCGCGGGCATGGATGTGTGTGTTGTCCTTAGGTTAGTTAGGTGTAAGTAGTTCTAAGTTCTAGGGGACTGATGACCTCAGAAGTGAAGTCCCATCGTGCTCAGTGCCATTTGAACCATTTGAACAACAGTGGGGAAAGGCAACAACATTGATAACACTTCGTCCAATGCTGCTTCCTTCTAGCATCTCATTTCCAATCCGTATCCTCACTTTCTGGTGTAAATATAGATTTTGTGTCAGTCGTCTCTCTTTTCAATCTATTCCTTTCCTCTTCAAAATATACATCACCTTGTTTCACTGAAATCTGCCAAAAGCCTTTTCTCAGTCTATAACAGGCCGCGCGGGTGGCCACTCCCCCCGGAGGTTCGATTCCTCCCTCGGGCGTGTGTGTGTGTGTGTTGTTTTTAGCATATTTACTCTAAATAGCAGTTTGGTCCCATTG
Source organism: Schistocerca gregaria (assembly GCF_023897955.1). Lineage (NCBI taxonomy): Eukaryota > Metazoa > Arthropoda > Insecta > Orthoptera > Acrididae > Schistocerca > Schistocerca gregaria. The sequence goes on from NC_064920.1 coordinate 795,768,483, forward strand.
GTATTCATACACATTTGAATTGCAGTCAATAAAACAACAACGATTTCTAACTTTTTTCCATATATCTTTCCCCCATAGTTCTTAAAAAGCCAACAACATCTCTTGCTCTTTTTCCTCTCCTACATCCGAACTGTTCTTCTGAAATTCCTCTATCCAGCTTGCCATCTAGCCTTCTATTCAACACTCTCAGCAACATATTACCTGCATGAGAAATTAGACTGATGGTCCTATGCTCTTGACATTTTTATTGCTTCCCTTATTCTCTATTGGTATTATAACTGTAACAAGGAAGTCTTCAGGCCATTACCCTTTGTCATTTATCTCATTACAGAGGTATACTATTTCCTTTTTTGCCTTGTTTCCCATACACGTCAACAGTTCTGCTGGCAAATAATCAATTCCACTTGCCTTCCTATTCATCTCCTTCAGTGCCTTTTCTACTTCTGCATCCAAGATGGTGAATCCCTTTCCATCTTCCGGCACTTATTGCTCCTCTTCAACCTTAAATTCGCTTCGTATTTTATCACCCTTATACAGACATTCAGTTTATTCTTGCCATCTGTTCAAAAAACTCGTGTGGTTCTTCTTCTACAGTACCATCCGCTCTTTCTATTTCCATATTAATCCTCTTTCTTTCACGTTCAAAAACTACAGTCTGTACATCATTTCTTACTTTCTCTCTTTCTCCATTTTCTCTATTTCGTTGCATTTCTGTTTCATCCATTTTCCCTTGCTTCTTCAGTTTTCCTACATAATTCATTATTCAGTTTCTTTTTTGCCTTCCTCAGCTTCTACATTTTTCGACTTTCTCCGCTCTTCCATCTTTTTTTAACATGTTTTCTGTTATCCATACGTTCCTGGTACTTTGGGATACTCTAATTCCGAGCTGCTTTTCACCACTCTGGATTTCCCCTGCGTAAAAGAGCTTATAATCTCCACTTTCTATCTCCCCATTCTCTCCCCATCTCATTTCACACAAACCAAGGGCATCTAATCCGTTCCTTTTCATCTGTTTTGTATTCTCTAGGTTTCGTGGTTGCAAGTATTGTCCTCATATACCATGTTCCAATCCTTACCTTTCCTTCTTTCATTGTTCCTTTCTTCCTTTCAAATACGTCTACTCTCAATGTGTTCCCCTCCCGGAGATCTGAATGAGGGGAAGTTTTAATTCCGAAATCTTTGACGTGGAGAGACATTCCACGTACTGCTTGGGAATATAATGTGGTAGTTTCCCATTGCTTTACACATAGGCAGTAGATGACCCAGCCTAAAATGAGCCCCTCATTATGAGTCAGACGGTGCCTGTAGCCACCCTTCTGGGGTACAGTCGCTACTTGTACTGTTTTGTACCCAAAGAGAGAAGGTGTCTCTCCGCCAGCTTCACCGTTCGGAAAGACTCTTTCTCCGCTGTCGATGCCGTTCAGGTCTTTTACGTTTAACAGAAAATGACAGGAAAAGGACATTGTCAGAACAGGTTTAGGATAGGAAACGGGGAGCGATAGGTTTTTGTGGGGCACGCTTTATCTGGCTTGGGTGACCCTTTTGATAGCTAAGCTGCCCCCGGCATAGCCCTCCGAATCCAGAGCACGCAAACCTCCTCGCCCGCACGTACAGTGCTACGTTAAATCGGTGTCCCCTGAGGAGGACATGACGTTCAAACTCACTTAAATCTTGGTAACCTGCTATTGTAGTAGCAGTAACCGATTTAACAACTGCGGTACACACCTATGTCTTACACAGACGTTGCCGAACGCAGCGCCGTATTCTACCTGTTTACATATCTCTGTATTTGAATAAGCATGCCAGTTTCTTGGCGCTTCAGTGTATAAACCAGTCCGAAGTTATAATTAAATCAGCACAATGACTATTATATACACTAAAATATGCATTAAAACAAAACTGACTCGGACCAAGGCTCAACATTTAGAAATTAAATCAATATTTAGCTTAAAATTACACACCATTAGGTCACTATCATAAGGAAGCCACAGTTTCATTCTAAAATCCCAAAGGCAACCGGGTAGGTATATCATAACCTGAAGGCTCGAACTACTGACTACATAAGTTATTTCTTAAAATGCAATACCTAACGACTACTGAGGTCCAGCATATTAAATCGGTGAAATAAAGCAAATGCCATGGTAAATATTACGTAGATGCCACTTCTTTCAACTGGGCCGTACAATATTAATGCCGAACACGCACAGTGGAAACAGCTTCCTAAACACAAGCCTCAGGGCCTAACCATGTCAGTATTGGCCTTTAACAAACCGGAGACGCCGCCAGCATCCTATAGGCAGATCTGCTGAATTAAACCGAAGCACATCAGTTCTGAAACAAAACCTGAAAACAGCCAGTATAATATCTAAAATCTTGGAGGGTGTATAAACACGAACGCTATCTAGATTAAATAAACCATTTCAGGTAAGCTACGTACCGTTAGTATTTCATATTCCTGGGAATCCCTTTTATCCATTCATAAAAGATCTTCCATCCTGGAAGTTCAGCTGTACTCGTATAATTCTCTAAGATATCTAGATAATTACAGTTCATGTTGCACTGCATGCTAAACGGTATTAAAGTACAAATGCAACCAAACACCGTGCTGCGAAAGACGTGACAAAGAATGAAACCACTACCACGGCACACTTACCATAAGTCTGCCAACTAACTGAAGACGGTAGTTTACAAATCCTGATGCTACCTTCCTGGCCGTAGGCTCACAACAGACCGTCCGCCCAGGTCGCTCCCGGCACTCTGAACAGTAACACCTAGAGGTGGCGCCACCGCATCGAACCAAAGATGCCCGCGGCAACTAACATATTTCTCCAAGCGGTACATTACGAGATAACGCGTCATTTAAATGGTCCTTAAATAATTAGTTCAGAGGTAAAATTATCATCGAAAATAAATGAACTCAAACAATTATTGTTCAGGTATGCGAATAAATGCCGTCGTTACAAGTAGAGGACGACAGGATAAAGTCTAAAAGGGTTTATTAGCATAATATGCTATGTAAATGTAATTAATAACCTGTTAACCATGGGGGATGGGAACGCTATATTAGTGCAAGAAACAGAAGGTAGAGTTACGGGAGGACACGGGTACAGTAATACGGATGAGGTATGATAAGACAATTCCTACAAATTTCAAGTACGAACGGTAATGACACTGCTGAAAAACCAAAAGAGGAGGAGGTAACCGTGGAAATGGTCGAGAGAATTCATACGAGCTGCGTACATCGAGGTGAGAAAGAAATTTTGAAATCAGATATTGGACTGTAAGGAGTACACCGGAGCAATACAGACTCAGACGACAGTTTAATGATGATAAATGAGGCGGTAAAGTTTATGGGAATCGTCAAGAGGACTCAAGCTACATGTGAGTGAGATACTGAAGAAATGTGAAATTATCATATCCGTTCGAAGTTCTCTGAGTTTGTAGATACCGCAGCAATGAATATGACGTTAGATATTGCCGTTTAGGTGCAATGTATATCTGTAAAAAGGTTCGACATTCGACAGACAGAGGTAACAGAAGGGAATATGTGACTAGCAGAAGAAATACTTTAACTGATCGGTGAAAGATGGAAATAAGAAAGTTCTGAGATAAAACCAGGAATGTGTGACTTAAACGAAGTCAGCTGTATGTTCAAGGAAGCTACAGCGAAATGGATGCAGAAGAATGGTAAAAAAATTGAAAGGAAGTAAGGACAGGTTCAACTCACAGGAAGGGGAAAGTAGCGTTCTGAACATTTGAAACTGATGGTCTCAATAGCTAAAAAATAATTCCTCTGTAACGCACACAATAGCGAGCGGACAGGTACAAAAAGTACATTAAGGCCCGTGAGGAAGGGATGAACAGAGATAACGCGATAGAAGATGAAATAGTGCCGATTTATATGACGTAGTGAGTGAAGTATAGGAGTTTGAAAGAGAATTTGAAGGCTTCTAATCAAACAGGGCAGAGGAAAGTATATACAGAGAACAACACAAAACAGAAATAAGGACTGAGTCCTGCAAACACGCGCGCACAAAGAGGAATGACAGGGAGGGAAGAGCTGGGACGCCAAAGTCAGAGGTCGAAAGGCTGTCTTACAATGTACAGTGTTATCCGTATAATTTGTTAGAGTACGTAACTTGTTCTTCAGTTCCACAGCATGGTAATTACTTCCTGTTTAAGAACACTTTCGCATTATTGAGATCTTATCTCATTCAGCAAAACGTATGATACACCGGCAGTACTGTGTATTAAAACCTCGCATCTGAAATACATGTTCCTCGAAGGGAACTAATCTTCTACTTCTACAGGTCTCACTTACTACAGTAAATGCATTGTTTATTAAAGGATCTTGAAAATTCTATCGGAAAGGTATAAGGAAAATTCCATGCAAAGTCTACAGAACACAGATTATTCGATGAAACAATAGCTGTCGTCCAGGAGGTAGTAAAAGCGTTTTGTGAGTCGATAAATGAGTATGCGCTGCATTAAATGCGAAAGGTAAAGGAAGTGTGAGATAGACAAACACATAACAAGACAGTGCAGTTCCTTCACGAATCCTCTCTTTAATTCATCACATAAATTCGCAATTGCGAATAATGACTGCCATTAGCTGTAGAATGAAATGACAACAATGAAAATTTGTGAAGGACCGAGACTCGAACAGGGATCTCCCTCTCGCCATAAGCGTTAAATCCGGGTTCGAGTCCCGGTCTGGCACATATTTTCATTGACGTCTTCCCATCTACAATTGATGGTAGTCATTCGCAATTATAAATTCATCTGATGTGTTTCGTAACGGCTGTGGTTGCCGCAGTGCATCCTCATCAGAATAACAAATGCCCACTGCAATATCGCTCTCTTTAATTGTTGCCCTTTACTATTCTCCTGGCATAACGTGTTGATCAATCATAAAACTGACCAAAATAATAAGAAAAGCACAGTTACACTTCTTTTCTTTTAATTGCAATTTTCGTTGTCCTTGTTCTTCAAGGTTTTAGTGAAGATTTAGAACGACTATTGTCTACTTTTTTCCTTGGGGTATGACGCCTCTATAAGAAGTGGCGCAAAACCTGTATCCATAAATCTAATCGCTACTGTTGCATGGAAATTAAGTGGTAATAATTTAGCGTTACGAATGTGTTACTTAGAGTAATTTGTAGCCATTAGTGGAGAATTTTGGAGTAAAGGTTACCCAGCAAGTTACTTCTCATCATGGATACAAATTTATGTACATACATCTCATTACTCTTTCACGTAAGAGATCCTATCGCGAGACAGCAGCTCCGACATTCTGCAATAACAATTTACTGCGGAGTAATGTCGCAGGATCCTTGTTAGATTACCCAATATTCGGCAATGATTTTAGAGTTTATGACGTATGTCCACAACAAAACTTTTCAGTCGTTAATCTCTTAGCATGTGTGTGCCTTTAGCGAATTACGCTAAAATTGTGAATGACGCAACAAGTGTGTTCGCAAGTGATGACAGATAAGGAAATTCAGAAGTTTAAAATCACTGGATGACCAGAAATTATTTGTCGTAAATTTTGCTGGTAGAGAGTAATGAGATACAGCTAGTTATTTTTAGTATAAGGATTAGTATAAGGGTCAAGTGTTCGATAGAGTCCTAACATCTTAAAAGCAAATACTTTGATAACAAAGGCACAAAACAAGATAGCTTTATTTGTCCAACAATACCCTTTGTTCTTTAACTAAAAGGATTAGATAAGGAACAAATGGATAGCATTCTGTGCTCTCTCTGAATAGGAAAAATACTCCGAAGAACGGATTTGGCACTTAATATAAGTGACTTAAGGATGCAAAATGGAATACAGGACACAGCTTAGCGACATAAAAGTGTCTCCTAAAGGCTACTTTCGCTCAAAAATTTTCTCTGTTTGTATGTCCCGGTTGATATTTCGTGTAAAAGAGCAAAGAAATTCAAGTGGCTCTGAGCACTATGGGACTTAATATATATGGTCATCAGTCCCCTAGAAGTTAGAACTAGTTAAACCTAACGACATCACGCAACACCCAGTCATCACGAGGCAGACAAAATCCCTGACCACGCCGGGAATCGAACCCGGGAACCCGGCGTGGGAACCGAGAACGCTACCGCATGACCACGAGCTGCGAACAAATAGTAAACAAAAGTAGGTGGAATAAGGGTAACGTTCCTCAAATTCGGACGTGTAACATAGAAGACAAATGCGACTTACCAATAAATATACAGATTTGTGAAGGGACAGGGTGGATGATATACACACTGGCGGGTTTGCGATGATGCAGTGGTCAGGATGTTGATCGATGATTCTTCATGAAAACATCATTATTTATAAAGCATTTTATTTGTGTGCTAACTACAACAATTTCGGCGCGTCACAGAAGTGACAACGCCCTCCAGAAGGTTTGCTGAAAACAGAGAGTCCGAAGCCACTGACGCAAGCAATACGTGCAAGCGACTCAGCAGGTACCCTGACGTAATGTGCCCGTGGACTATCCGGACACAGCTTTACCGTTCTGATCGGGTCACGCTGGAAGGCCTGGAACGCCAACTTTGACCCTGTACAGAAAGACATCTCTCAGTGCCTGGCCTTGAAAGGGAAAGCGTAGAGCGACATTGTAGCCTCTCAGGTGTTGGTCGTTCGGCGGCTGCACCACCCTGCTCTTCAGAGCGGGAAGCTGGCAGTGGCCAGAACTACACTCCTGGAAATGGAAAAAAGAACACATTGACACCGGTGTGTCAGACCCACCATACTTGCTCCTCCGGACACTGCGAGAGGGCTGTACAAGCAATGATCACACGCACGGCACAGCGGACACACCAGGAACCGCGGTTTTGGCCGTCGAATGGCGCTAGCTGCGCAGCATTTGTGCACCGCCGTCGTCAGTGTCAGCCAGTTTGCCGTGGCATACGGAGCTCCATCGCAGTCTTTAACACTGGTAGCATGCCGCGACAGCGTGAACGTGAACCGTATGTGCAGTTGACGGACTTTGAGCGAGGGCGTATAGTGGGCATGCGGGAGGCCGGGTAGACGTACCGCCGAATTGCTCAACACGTGGGGCGTGAGGTCTCCACAGTACATCGATGTTGTCGCCAGTGGTCGGCGGAAGGTGCACGTGCCAGTCGACCTGGGACCGGACCGCAGCGACGCCCGGATGCACGCCAAGACCGTAGGATCCTACGCAGTGCCGTAGGGGACCGCACCGCCACTTCCCACCAAATTAGGGACACTGTTGCTCCTGGGGTATCGGCTAGGACCATTCGCAACCGTCTCCATGAAGCTGGGCTACGGTCCCGAACACCGTTAGGCCGTCTTCCGCTCACGCCCCAACATCGTGCAGCCCGCCTCCAGTGGTGTCGCGACAGGCGTGAATGGAGGGACGAATGGAGACGTGTCGTCTTCAGCGATGAGAGTCGCTTCTGCCTTGGTGCCAATGATGGTCGTATGCGTGTTTGGCGCCGTGCAGGTGAGCGCCACAATCGGGACTGCATACGACCGAGGCACACAGGGCCAACACCCGGCATCATGGTGTGGGGAGCGATCTCCTACACTGGCCGTACACCTCTGGTGATCGTCGAGGGGACACTGAATAGTGCACGGTACATCCAAAACGTCATCGAACCCATCGTTCTACCATTCCTAGACCGGCAAGGGAACTTGCTGTTCCAACAGGACAATGCACGTCCGCATGTATCCCGTGCCACCCAACGTGCTCTAGAAGGTGTAAGTCAACTACTCTGGCCAGCAAGATCTCCGTATCTGTCCCCCATTGAGCATGTTTGGGACTGGATGAAGCGTCGTCTCACGCTGTCTGCACGTCCAGCACGATCGCTGGTCCAACTGAGGCGCCAGGTGGAAATGGCATGGCAAGCCGTTCCACAGGACTACATCCAGCATCTCTACGATCGTCTCCATGGGAGGATAGCAGCCTGCATTGCTGCGAAAGGTGGATATACACTGTACTAGTGCCGACATTGTGCATGCTCTGTTGCCTGTGTCTATGTGCCTGTGGTTCTGTCAGTGTGATCATGTGATGTATCTGACCCCAGGAATTTGTCAATAAAGTTTCCCCTTCCTGGGACAATGAATTCACGGTGTTCTTATTTCAATTTCCAGGAGTGTAGATATGGAGGTGGCCGACTAGCTCGGTTGTGTTACGTTTGCAGCAGGCCGGAAGGTAGTGGTTGTGACATCTTGTACCAAAATATCAGCTTGTAGACAAGTGTAGACATCGCCTACCAGTTTACAGCGATCAGACTGCACACATCTATTTAAAAATGGAGATTTACCACCGTAACTCCATACACTGCTTAGCAAAATAACTTTAGCACTGGCACATGTGGCATGAAAGCGGTGCTGATTTCGTATATGATGCGTTATGAACTACAAAATTGTACTGTGCGCGCGTCACCCCCTGCAAATAGTGCTGTCTAGTGTTCTCGCGAATCTGGGATAGTTCAAAGAAAGCTTTCAACAGCCAACGTTGCTTAAAGTAGTCATTATTATTGACAACTTATACCGAGAGTTGAAGCTGTCAACTTCTGGTCTTAAAATATTTTTGAAATAAAATGTGTTCCACAGTGAGTTAGCACCTCATTCCACATTGTAATTATGGTGGATAGAATGCAACACTGTATACATGGGTTTGTCGAACATAAAACAAATTATAGCTAGAAAGCTCCTTCTGCGCATGTGTTTCATCGCATACATAGCACTCACAGAGGCTTGCCAATTTTAAACTCCCGTATGCAGAAGGTGGTTTTTGACTGTAAATGGTTTTCTTTATGACTTACTTGCGAATAACGTGCTGCATTTTATACACGATAATGACAACATCGCACGATACTAAGTCACAATGGAGCAGGTTTTATTATAAACAATGTTTCAAGACCATAACATGACAACTACAACTGTCGAAATGTTTTGCAACAACAGAGATTAATTTTTGCGACTTGGCTATTGAAAGTTTTTTCACAAGGCTGATCGTTACTTGCGTGGTGCAAGTTGCAGGAGCAGCCTTTAGTGGCTTGCCATCACAGTTTTCTTTATCTTAAATATCTTTGTGACTAATGCCCTTTTGGCATATTTATTATTTTATGAATGACGTATAAGTAATGCCAGTCTTTCACGACGATTAAATACTTATACTCTACATACGTTTTTAGTCATAATTCTGTGACCATGTTATAGAATATAGACCATTCTCTGATTTAAATTCCGAAGAAGACACTCCTAGCAGTGTCGAAACCAGGATAATTTGCTAAAAATAGCGACCGAGGGCTGATTTTCTTTCAATTGCATCCACTATGGATAAAATTCATGTAATGTTGACGTTTGATTAAATAATAGTAAGTATATCTACAGAGTTTTTTTCTCGCTCTGAAATACGTAATTTATTGTTGAAAGAATTTTAAGCTTCAGTAACTTAGTGTTATTAGTAACATTCAGCTTTAATTTGATTCAGACTAATAACAGCCATTATTTTCTCGGCATAAGCGTTATATGACGCTGCTCCTCAAGTCTCTCCTCAGCGACCGCCGTCACGACGTTTACATAGGAGCATTGTTCTGGCATAAAACATACTGAGTCTCGTTTCCGTATTGACAGAGGAAACTGTGCATGGGGGATCTGGATCTTCTCTGTTTACCGTTTCCCAGCCTCCCGCAATCTCGCAAAGTGTCGCAGGGAATTTCAACAAGCGAGAGTCTGAAAACTGAATTCGGCGTCAAGGCACAGCAGAGAAGCTCGACAGTCCGAAGGTAAACGGTAGCCCGAGAACAACGGCCGGGCTGCGTGTCACGTCGACGTCGCCTTCAGTGGTGCCGTCTCAGATAAACACGTCCGCGTCTGAGCAGTCTGGTCAAACTAATTTGGTAGAGTGGAAGAGCCGACAGTAGTCAGGAAGCGACGCTGTTGAAACACGACCCTGAGGGAGACGCAATCAGCGTAATTGTACGGGCCGAAGACTGGTAGCTGGCTGGACCTGCGGCGCACACACTACGCCAGCAGGCGAGCTCCGCTTTAGGTGCTTCGCTTCGTTGAGTTATGGACTCGGGATTCGGACCTGAGGAGGACACGCTCCGGTCATCAGTACCTGAAGCCACTTCACTTACTCAATCCATTTGTAACAATCAAAAATCAACGCGATCACTGGCGTAGATCTGCCTTACGTGACGAGGGATAAGTAGAGTATATTCAGCTGCTCGTACCACTGTCATGTTATGCAATCTGCCATCTTATGCCTGGCTTTAAACTGGCTCTAAGCACTATGGCACGTAACATATGAAGTCATCAGTCCCCTAGACTTGGAAGTACTTAAACCTAACCAACTTAAGGACATCACACACATCCATGCCCGAGTCAGATTTCGAATCTGCGACCGTAGCAGGGGCGCGCTTCTAGACTAAAGCGCCTAGAACCGCTCGGCCACAACGGTCAGCTTGACCTTAAAAACTAAGCGCAAAATTTTCATGTTCTCTCTCCCGCTACGCACGAACTAGAGAAAATTTTTGTAAGAAATTTAATACAGCTAAATGTAGCACTGGGATACGGTTTCGCTGAGGCCACTGTTTTCGTGTTAGTCGAGAAAAAAGTGACCTTCCAGCGCACCTCCAACTCCACCCCACACTCATCCCTCACCGGTGAAAATTTCTACTATGTTGTTTTTGACACTTCCTCCTACCACTACAGGATGTTACAAAAAGGTACGGCCAAAATTTCAGGAAATATTCCTCAAACACAAGAACGAAAATATTTTATGTGGACTTGTGTCCGGAAACGCTTACTTTCCATGTTAGAGCTCATTTTATTAATTCTCTTCAAATTACATTAATCATGGAATGGAAACACTCAGCAACAGAACGTGCCAGCGTGAATTCAAACAGTTTGTTACAGGAAATGTTCAAAATTCCCTCCACTAGCCAGGATACATGCATCTACCCTCCGTCGCATGGAATCCCCGATGCGCTGATGCAGCCCTGGAGTATGGCGTACTGTATCACACCCGTCCACAATACGAGCACGAAGAGTCTCTACATTTGGTACCGGGGTTGCGTAGGCAAGACCTTTCAAATGCCACCATAAATGAAAGTCAAGAGGGTTGAGGTCAGGAGAGCGTGGAGGCCATGGAATTGGTCCGCCTCTACCACCACATCGGTCATCGAATCTGTTGCTGAGAAGCGTACGAACACTTCGACTGAAATGTGCAGGAGCTCCATCGTGCATGAACCACATGTTGTGTCGTACTTGTAAAGGCACATGTTCTAGCAGCACAGGTAGAGTATCCAGTATGAAATCATAATAACGTGCTCCATTGAGCGTAGGTGGACCAAACTAAAATGAGCACTAACATGGAAATTAAGCGTATCCGGACACATGTCCACATTGCATCTTTTCTTTAATTGTGTGTGAGGAATGTTTCCTGAACGTTTGGCCATACCTTTTTGTAACACCCTGTACACAAACTATTTCCTAGCACATGATCATTTTCGATATTCGATCTTTCTTGGTCTCTATTAATTGGAAGATTGTGCTCCTCAGGGTAATGAACGAAAGATGACTTTGTTAACATTACGCTGAAACTAATTACGTTGACAGTCCGATCCAAACTTAACCCTAAAAAACACAGTAACTTCGTACTTAGACGGCCTGAAAAATATAATGATGTAATTGTTTTCTCTATGCTGTTAAAATTTACAAAATTGTTTGCTACAATTTATGCAAATACTAATTTTACAACTTCTAAGTGCCTGGCTGAGACAATGGTGTAATAAGACTAGTAAATGAGGACTAAAACAGTGCGGATGTGGCAAGCAACTCTTGTAGCCGCTGACCAGCGGGGCTGCGTTTGGGAATGAAGATGCGTTTGAAGGTCACTCTCGTACGTTTATCTGGAATAACTTCAAAACTAAAGCCTCGAAAGAAAATGTATCACAGCACAAAATTTAAATTCATTAAATTTCCTAGAATAAGGTCAAGTTAACGTTTGTCCTAGCACAGATAGTTTAGCGGGTATCGGGCAGGAATATAAGGAAATCTCGCGAACAACGTATGAAGGCTAGTTGTAACATTACGGGTAGGAGTAGGGGCTGCTGATTCATCCCGTATAGAAAAACGTCATTAATATCTATGATAAACCATCCTCAGGGGTTACGTCCGAATAGTCGGACCTCTCTGTCTCTAAAAATATATCTATTTCGTACTTTATACGTAGAAAGCTACTATGAACAGCATTGCAAACGCGTTATTGTAGCCAAGATAGACACAAAACCCACACCCACCACAGTAGTACAATTTTATATGCCAACAAACTCCGCAGATGACGAGGAGATTGAGGAAATGTAAGATGATAAAAGAAATTATTCAGATAGTTCAGGAAGCTGAAAGCTTAATAGTCAGGGGACACTGAAATTCGATAGTGGAAAAGGAAATGAAAGAAAAGTAGTAGGCGAATGTGGACTGCGGGAAAGGAATGAAAGAGGAAGCCGCCTGATAGAATTTTGCACAGAGCATAATTTAATCATAGCTAACACTTAGTCTAAGAATCATGAGAGAAGGTTGTATATGTCGAAGAGACCTGGTGGCACCAGAAGGTTTCAGATTGATTATATAATGGTTAGAAAGAGATCTAGGAAACAGATTTAGAATTATAACACATTTCCAGGGGCTGATGTAAGCTCTGACCACAATTTTTTGGTTATAAAGTTCAGATTAATACTAAAGAAACTGCAAAAAGGCAGGAATTCATGGAGATGGGACCTGGATAAACGGAAAGAACCAGATGTTGTAGAGGGTATCACAGGCAGCATTAGCGAACAGTTGACAAGAACAGGGGAAAGAAATACAGAAGAAGAAGTGTGGGTAGCTTTGAGAGATGAAATAGTGAAGGCAACAGAGGATCAAATAGGTAGAAAGACGAGGGCTAGTAGAACATCTTGGGTGAACTAGAAGTACTGAATTTAATCGATGAAAGAACGAAATATAAAAATGTAATAAATGAAGCGATTGAAAGGGAATACAAACGTCTAAAAACTGAAATTGACAGGAAGTGCAAATTGGCCAAGCAGGTATGGCTAGAAGACAAATATAGAAATATACACATATAGGGGTAACATAGATACTGCCTACAGGAAAATTAAAGAGACCCTCGGAGGAAAGAGAATCTTCTTCTTCGGCACTACAGCTCTTGGTGGGCCTTGGCCTGCTCACAAACCTTCCTACATATCTCTCTGTTCTCAGCTTGTTTTCCATCTTCGGATCCCTATCTTGGCAAGGTCAGCCAACACATTGTCCATCCAACTAGCTCTTGGCTCTTAGTTACCCTCCCTTCTGGTGGAATAGTCTGAAATCAATATTCGTTTGGTCATCCTGTCTTCTGTTATCGTCTCCATATGTCCTAACCCACGTATTATTTGAGATTTGATAAATTTCACTATATCTTTCCCTTGTATAAACTCCTCTATTTCATGGTTGTATTTCACTCTCCAAACTTTTGTCTCTCTCACAGGCCCATAGATTTTTCGAAAAATTTTCTTTTCGGAGGCCGTTAGGCTGTTATTGTCTGCATCTGTCACTGTCCAGGTTTCTGATCCATATCTGGCAACAGGTCGCACAGGGGAATAGTATGCTCTCAATTTAGTTGTTCTTGTAATTAGAGAGATTTTGAGTATCTTTAGGTTTGCATAATAGGGTTTCATCCTGCTTGTATCCTATCTTTAATACATTTTCTCATTTAATTATCATTGGTTAAGAGGAAGAGAAGAGAATCACCTGTACGAATTTCAAGAACACAGATGGGAAACTAGTTCTAACCAATGAAGGGAAATCAAGATGCTGGAAGGAGTATGTAGAGGGTCTATGCAAGGAAGGTGTACTTGAGGGCAATATTATAGAAATGGAAGAGGAGGATGAGAAGGGAGATTTGATATCACGTGAAGAATTTGATAAAACGTTGGGACTTAAGAAACAAGGTCACAGGTGTAGACAACATCCCGCTTGAACTACTGATAGCTTTGAGAGAGCCAGGCATGACAAAACTCCTCCATCTGCTGAGCAAGATAGTAAGTCACGGCTGTAAAATACTAACACGAATCCTATACAGAAGAATGGTAGAACTGGTAGAATCTAACTTCGGGGAGGATCAGATTGGATTGCAGAGAAGTGTAGGAACAAGCGAGGCAAGACTGACCCTACGACTTCTCATAGAAGATAGGTTAAGAAAAGGCAAACCTATATTTATAAGATTTGTAGACTTAGAGAAACTTTTGAAAATGTTGAGTTGAGCACTCTCTTTCAAATTCTAAAGGTGGCAGGGATAAAATACAGGAAGCGTAAGGCTATTTCCAATTTGTACAGAAACAAATGGCAAACAGATGGTAGTTATAAGAGTCAAGGGGCACAAAAGGGAAGCAGTAGTTGAGACGATCGTGAGACAGGTTTGTAGACTATCCCCGATGTTATTCATCTGCATATTGAGCAAGTAGTAAAGGAAACAAAAGAAAAAGTTGGCCCACGAAGAAGAAATGAAAACTTTGAGGTTTGCCGATAACATTGTGATTCTGTCAGAGAGAGCAAAGCACTTGGAAGAGCAGTTGAACGAAATGGAGAGTTTCTTGAAGATATGAGATGAACATCAACAGAAGCAAAACGACCGTAATGGGATGTTGCAGAATTAAATCAGATAATGCTGAGGGAATTAGATTCGAAAACAAGACACTTTAAGTAGTAAATGAGTACTGCTGTTAGGGAAGTAAAATTACGGATGATAGTTGGAGTAGGGACGATGTAAAATGTAGACTGGAAATGGCAAGAAAAGCGTTTTTGAACAAGAGAAATTTGTTAACATCGAGATTAGATTTAAGTATCAGGAAGTCTTTCCTGAAAGCATTTGTACGGAGTGTAGCCATGTATTGAAGCGAAACGTGGACAATAAACAGATTAGGCAAGAAGAGAACAGAAGCTTTCGAAATGTGGATCTATAAGCGAATGCTGAAGATTAGATGGGTAGAGCATGTAACTGATGAAGAGGTACTGAACAGAATTGAGGAGAAGGGAAATTTGTGGTACAACCTGGCTAAACGAAGAGATCAGTTGGTAGGAGACATTCTGAGGCATCAAGGGATCACCAATTTAGTGCTGGAGGTAAGTATAGGGGGTGGAAATCGTAAAGGGTAACCAAGGGATGAATACAGTAAGCAGATACGGAGGGATGTAGGTTGCAGTAGTTACTCGGGGATGAAGAGGCTGGCACAGGATAGAGCTGCAAGGTGAACTGTATCAAAGCTGTCTTTGGACTGAAGAGCACAACAAGAACAACAACAACGAAGTAGAAGAGGTAAACACATATAACAAATTTTTCAGCTGCATTCTCTAGTCTTCTTAGTGAAATGAAATAACGAAGGACGATGTGGTGCAAGTCCAACGTCTGTGTGACGAAAAAGAATTTGTAAAATCATCTCTCTTATTTACATGCTTATGTTAAGCAATCATTTCTCATCATACGATTGGTAGTTTTAAGATCAAAATAGTGGAATGTTAATTTCCTTCAGAGACATTCACTCACTGACTGCATATAAAATGATTTTGTGGATGAGCCTACATTTAAGGTATTCACTACATAAAATAAAGCAATTATTAATTGCGTACTTCTTTGGTATTGCTATTGACTACATTTTGAGCTGCTGGGTGAAATAACAGCTGCTCCACACGTTTAGTCTCACTATGTCGTTAACGACCCGGCTGATGTTTGAAAAACTGGAAATCTAAGGGCGGCGTAGAGTCGTTCAGAAGGCCTGCCATCATTATGTAAACGAGCTTGTTCTCATCGCCGCTTCAGGTCCCTAATAATTTATTTGGTAATACGGTACACACTGCCTGATAAGGAGAAGAGACGCTACCAGAAGGGGAAGAAGAAACGGAATTAAACTTCACTGGTTGAGAGGGTATGTGACGTTATCTCAATGATCACAAAATCGTGTTAAATTTACAAAGAACTGTCCATGGCAGTATGACGCCACCCATCTCTGTTCCCATAATTTAATTGAACTTTTATACTCCGAGAGGAACTCAGGTCTCACATTCCACGATGTCTTACCACACGTACTATCATTCTGGCCCTTCTTTTTGTCAGTGTTTTCCATTCTTTCTTCGCTGATTCAGAGGAGAACCTTCTCAATCATTATCTCATCAGTCAACAGATTTTTAAACATACGTCTATAGCACTACTTTCCAAACGCTTCAATTCTCTTCTTCTCCGATGCTCCTGTAGTCAATACCATCTGATGCTGTTGCCCAAAAAAACGTAGTCAGAATTTTTTCTGTGGGTAAGGCCGATCTTCGATATTAGTAGACTTCTTTTGCACAGGAATGACTTCTTTGCCTCTGCTGGTCTACTAATTTCCTCCGTGCTTCGCCCGTCGTGTGTTAGTTGGTTTTCCAGAAAAAAATTTATTTTCGTCTCCTTCGTGGTTTCCGATTATGGTGTTAAATTTCTTTCTTGTCAAATTGCTGCCACTCCTCATTTCTTCCGCCTTTGCTCGGTTTATCCTACTCAATGGACTGATCAGCAAGTTCTGTAATTCTTCTTAATTTTAGTGCGTTCAGCAATCTCGCATGCGAACCTTATCATTGATAATCTTTCACTCTCTAATTTAATCTCTCTCTTGAACATTTCTTTTTTTTCTGTCATTGTTTCTTCTATGTATAGGTTGAACAGTAGGATCAAAGGACTACATCCTGAGATATTCGATTGTTGTCCTGTATTTCCATTGTCCCCCCCCCTTGACATTTGTACGTGTTTTAATTCAAATTCAAAATGTTTACATGTGTGTGAAATCTTATGGGACTTAACTGCTAAGGTCATCAGTCCCTAAACTTACACATTACTTAACCTAAATTAGCCTAAGGTCCAACAAACACACCCTTGATCGAGGGAGGACTCGAACCTCCGCCGGGATCAGCCTCTCAGTCCATGACAGCAGCGCCCAAGACCGCGCGGCATGTTTTAATTATTCGTCTTTCTCCATAACTTACTCCTGTGTTTCTCAAAATTGTGAATGTATTGCGTCATTTTCTTCTGTCGAGCCGGCCGCGGTGGTCTCGCGGTTCTAGGCGCTCAGTCTGGAGCCGCGTGACTGCTACGGTCGCAGGTTCGAATCCTGCCTCGGGCATGGATGTGTATGATGTCCTTAGGTTAGTTAGGTGTAAGTAGTTCCAAGACTAGGGGACTGATGACCACAGATGTTAAGTCCCATAGTGCTCAGAGCCATTTGAACCATTTGAATCTTCTGTCGAAGGCTTTTTCAGAAAAATCCTATGGACATCCATATGGACTTACGTTATTTCTTCCCACATCAGACGTCTCCTGCCCTTCGTACAGGCCCTAAGTGTACTCTCCACAACTGTGTTTTCTCTTCTGACCCTAACTAAGTGGAGTCCCCATTGCATTCTTAATTTTGTCGGCCTTGCTTATAATTTCATCGAAGATTCTTTTGACTTTTCTATGTACAAAATAAGTCATTGTTTCTACTATTTATTTTTCGATTTCTTCGCATTTTTTCTTGGCTTTCCCTCACTTCCAGTCTGTGACCTGTATCGCTGCATTGATGAATGTTTTTGAAAATTATTCTACCTCCTAATTTCGTCGATGAGTCGAAGGATTTCTCTGCTACCCAAAGTTTATTTGCATTTTTTTCTCCCATGTTCCTGGTTGGTGGCCCAACATCTGTGACTGCCGTTTTTAGGGACATTCATTCATCCCACTCTGAACTGCCTGTTGTAGCATTCGTTATCGCAGTATCTATAGCTCCAGAGAACTTCAAGCGCATCTCATCATTTCTCTATATGTCAGTGTGCCACATCCCTGCACAACGATTCCTTAGGACTTCGCCGACTTTTCACCATTACTAAACCGTGATCGGAGTCTATATCTGGTCCAGGGTACGCCACAAAATCCAATACCTGATCTATCTCTTTCAATACCAGTAGGGCTTTTCCAAGTATACCTCCTACGTTTGCGATTTTTCCATTCGCTGTTACAAGCTGATATTTACTACAGAATTCAATTAGACATTTCTTCTATTTAATTCCTCCTATCAAGCTCATATCATTCCGTAACTGCATCTACTATTCCTTCCCCTACTGCTACGTTCAAACTCTGCATCGTTATTAGATTATCATCTCCTTTTCTCAGTGTACTAAGGGTTCAGTACCATCTAATGCTTTATATAACTCATCATAACGGTGTAGGGTTGTTATCATTTTTGATGAGGACAATACTGTCACTGTACTTTTGGCAGTAACCCATTCTTTGTCCAAGTTTCATGTTCATAACGAATGCTTTTCCCTTAATCAGACACACTGCTGATGTTGATATTACTATACATACATCCATCCAGAAAACATCATTTCTTTCTAGTTAATTTCACTGAATCCTACTGCGTCTAGACTGAATATTTGCATCCCCGTTTCCAGATTTGTTAGCTCCGCTAACACTTTCAATCTTCTGCAAATTCACGCTCCGTTTCGTAGTACCTTACCCTTTCGTTGACTATTTAAACTTTTTCTCTTGGTTATCTCCACACTGCCGATATATTTCTAGCATTATCAGTTGTAAAATAATAATAAATTTTTTATAGTACATCATATTCGCCATTGACTGCACAAATTATTTATTATAAAGCTGCAGTTTCGCATTAAGACCATTATTAAGTGGCACTGCTAAAGATTTTCCTTCAACACATGCAAAACTCTTAAACTCCTCCAACATATATGCATGTGGTCATAAGAACTGAACATTTTCGCTATAAGAAAGGAGAAACACTGAACGATAGCGAATCTCCCTACATCGATAAATTCCGTGTCTTTCTATCATGCCCCCCTATTCTTCCGACAGTCCCATTCCCGATGCACAATTTTTACAATTTTCCTACACTGCGGCTGACGACAATCTCTCCGTATGTGGCCTGATCGACCACAAAGGTAACATTTGATGTTAGCGGAAAAAATAGCGGTTTTATCATGAACTCAGGTCACTGCGTCTATCTCCTCTAAAGCTGTTGCCGTTTCTATGGCTGCTACGTCTTAGTACATCTGGTGGTAGCTGCAGCAAAAATGCGTCGAACGCTCTTTGTTCTACATCCTGCAAAAGAACATTACTAGTGCCATCATTGACCTCCTATGTATTTACGTTAAGCCTTCAAATTCAGGCGAAGGAACTCTCGATGTATTCACCCAGTATTTGTGATACTGTTCAATGGCTGAAAAATGGTTCAAATGGCTCTAAGCACTATGGGACTTAACATCTGTGGTCATCAGTCCGATAGATATAGAGCTACTTAAACCTAACCAACCTAAGGACATCACACACATCCATGGCCATACGCAACAATTTTCCTTCCGACCAGCCACCCAGCTTTGCAGCTCTCGATGTATTCACCCAGTATTTGTGATACTGTTCAATGGCTGAAAAATGGTTCAAATGGCTCTAAGCACTATGGGACATAACATCTGTGGTCATCAGTCCGATGGACATAGAGCTACTTAAACCTAACCAACCTAAGGACATCACACACATCCATGTCCAAGGCAAGATACGAACCTGTGTTCGTAGCAGCAGCGCGGTACCGTACTGAGACGCCTAGAACCGCTCGGCCACACCGGTCGGCTGATCAGCGGTTTCCTGTGATATCTACAAATAGTCTTTCTCCTATAATGATGTAACAAGCCTTTCTTCAGAAATTCAAATGTCTGAGCATTTCTTAAATCTTCATGGTACATCACATAAGATATCACAACTCCCCAGGTGTTTAATTTGGCCATACGCAACAATTTTCCTTCCGACCAGCCACCCAGCTTTGCAGCTGCCAACATGTTGTTCATAAAAGCTGACACATCCTCTTCTGATTTATCAGAAGAAGAATCCTGTAGGGTAACGTTACTGGTATCAAGGATGTGTAACAACGTAATGGGCGAGGATCTATGTACTCTCAATGTATCTACCTTCTTCAGCAAGTCCGTGTCATCTAACCGTACTTGAGACACTTGTTCTAGATAAACCTGAATTGACTTTGCTCAGCTGGATTGCCCATTGTAGGTCCTGCAAAAGTGGGGATAAATATATTGCTAGAAATTTCACAGGGAAAAATGTATACTAATATCACCTACACCCTGTTGACTACAAACGCTCCTAATCCTTATGCCTACGTGCTAACCATTAGCAAAAAAGGGCTCTGAGCACTATGGGACTTAACATCTGTGGTCATTAGTCCCCTTGAACTTAGAACTAATTAAACCTAACTAACCTAAGGATACCACACACATCCATGCCTGAGGCAGGATTCGAACCTGCGACCGTAGCAGTCGCGCGGTTCCGGGCTGAGCGCCTAACCATTAGCATTTTTACATTCTCTGGCGTAATACACAGGCCTTCCAAATTTAAAACAGATAACCCATGATGATTATGTGCATGGAGCACTACGCCCCAGCAAATTACACTGCCAACAACTAACTGGGCGCAAACTTGTGATTATCAATCTGGAGCAAGGAGTCACCACGTTGATACGGCGGTGCTGATCGCTGTCCCACAGCATAATTCATTGTCACTGACTTTTTTGTGACGCGAGGGTGAGGAATAGAGTGTGTGCACTTCGATTAATTTCGCAGGCTGGCCGTCTCTTAACTCAGGACAGCGCGTGTAGGACCATGGTTTGTGTAGCACCAGAAACTCGACAGTCGTGTTATCAGTGAAGCTCATTTTAAACATGCATACTAAGAGTGACTTAACAGTGGTTGAAGGCTGTGACTCAATGGTCTGGCCGTCCGGAGTGGCCGTGCGGTTCGAGGCGCTACAGACTGGAGCCGAGTGACCGCTACGGTCGCAGGTTCGAATCCTGCCTCGGGCGTGGATGTGTGTGTGATGTCCTTAGGTCAGTTAGGTTTAATTAGGTCTAAGTTCTAGGCGACTGATGACATCAGCAGTTAAGTCGCATAGTGCTCAGAGCCATTTGAGCCATCAATAGTCTGCGTTGACTCCTGGCAGCGTTGGCTACCTCAGTACTGCACAAGGTGCCACGCTTGGCCACGGCAGCGTCTGGTCGCTGTGTGGAGGGACTGCCAGCATCAGCGTATGGAGTCGCGAACACGAAGCTGACGACAGGCGTTGAGCAGACAGCTGGTACGCATTTGACGGACAGCTAGCAGCTTCGTTACTTAATATGTTGCGCGGCTCTCTGGAGCACACGACCTGAACCTAAGACGCCCAGAAAGGAGATGAAGTCACCCTGAAGGTGGCCCGCTGCTAGTGGTTCTGGCACGAGCTCATTAGTTCTATCAGTAGCTCACAGATCAGCAGCTAGCAGACGAAGTGGCGAGAAGCAGACAGGGACCATCGGCTGGCATTTCGTAGTCGTCAGTAGTAATAGGAGACATGATGCAGCTGGGTGTGAGCGGCGAGTATTTATAGCGGTCGTTCCCAGGTCTTTTATGACCGTTACCCGCCTTCTATCAGGTAAGGGACCATGATAGTGCAACCTCAGGCCACGGCATGAGATAGGTTACCTACCCATCCCAGGAAAATTCCGGCTCCGTCAACAGGATTTCAGCCAACTTGCCCGCCTCATCAAAAGTCGTGAAGATTTTACGGAGGGGGACTGCTACAACAGATCGTATGATAAATTTTTAGACGACTAGATACGTTGTCATAAGCATAATGAATATGGTTTGACTTCATACCTCGTTAGAAACGTTGTATTAATTGGAGAATAAAGTACCACATGTGAAGCAAACCGATAATTCTACAGATCAGTTAAGAGAGGCAGAACGCTTTCTTCACAGGTGTACTATAAGCAAATTGTGGTTTTTGCTGTGTGTAGGATATTTACCATAGTAGCGAAGCGTCCCCAATTAGGATACGGTTTCACTTTCTAGAAATTTTAGGAGCTTTTGCTTATTGTGAAATGTGAAGGAATTAGCTGTCATTATAATAACTGAGTAAGTACTTGAAGGAGTGATGGCGTATCCGGTTCGGTAAAGCCGTAATTAATGGTTGGGAATATCCTGTGCTACGCACTTGTCCCTCTCTTCTTACGTCACTCAACGCCCCGGGCGATGCATCACACAGCAGTCGGTGGACGTCTCGTTACCATATGGGCTAATCGTAATGTTTAGTTTTATTAACATCTCTTCTTTACGACTTAGTAAGAACCTGGAAAAAATGAAATGGATCTTTGGGAGTATAACAAACGGAACACCTTAGACTGACGACAACGTACCACATCTACATCTACATGACTACTCTGCAATTCACATTTAAGTGCTTGGCAGAGGGTACATCGAACCACAATCATACTATCTACCTACCATTCCACTCCTGAACAGCAAGCGGGAAAAACGAACACCTAAACCTTTCTGTTCGAGCTTAGATTTCTCTTATTTTCTACCTATGTAGGTTGGGCTCAACAAAATATTTTCGCATTCGGAACAGAAAGTTGGTGACTGAAATTTCGTAAATAGATCTTGCCGCGACGAAAAACGTCTTTGCTTTAATGACTTCCACCCCAACTCGCGTTTCATATCTTACACTCTCTCCCCTATTACGTGATAATACAAAACGAGCTGCCCTTTTTTGCACCCTTTCGAAGTCCTCCGTCTATCCCACCTGGTAAGGATCCCACACCCCGCACCAATATTCTAACAGAGGACGAACGAGTGCAGTATAAGCTGTCTCTTTAGTGGACTTGTTGCATCTTCTAAGTGTCCTGCCAATGAAACGCAACATTTGGCTCGCCTTCCCCACAATATTATCTATGTGGTATCTCCAACTAAAGTTGTTCGTAATTTTAACACCCAGATACTTAGTTGAATTGACATCCTTGAGAATTGTACTATTTATCGAGTAATCGAATTCCAACGGATTTCTTTTGGAACTCATGTGGATAACCTCACACTTTTCGTTATTTAGCGTCAAATGCCACCTCACACACCATACAGCAATCTTTTCTAAATCGCTTTGCAACTGATACTGGTCTTCGGATGACCTTACTAGACGGTAAATTACAGCATCATTTGCGAACAATCTAAGAGAACTGCTCAGGTTGTCGCCCAGGTCATTTATATAGATCAGGAACAGCAGAGGTCCCAGGACGCTTCCCTGGGGAACACCTGATATCACTTCAGTTTTACTCGATGATTTGACGTCTATTACTACGAACTGCGACCTTCCTGACAGGATATCATGAATCCAGTCGCACAACTGAGACGATACACCATAGGCCCGCACCTTGATTAGAAGTCGCTTGGGAGGAACGGTGTCAAAAGCTTTCCGGAAATCTAGAAATACGGAATCAACTTGAGATCCCTTGTCGATAGCGGCCATTACTTCGTGCGAATAAAGAGCTAGCTGCGTTGCACAAGAACGATGTTTTCTGAAACCATGCTGATTACTTATCAATAGATCGTTCCCTTCGAGGTGATTCATAATGTTTGAATACAGTATATGAGCCAAAACCCTACTGCAAACCGACATCAATGATATAGGTTTGTAGTTCGATGGATTACTCCTAATACCCTTCTTAAACACTGGTGCGACCTGCGCAATTTTCCAATCTGTAGGTACAGATCTATCGGTGAGCGAGCGGTTGTATATGAGTGCTAAGTAGGGAGCTATAGTATCAGCGTAATCTGAAAGGAACCTAATCGGTATACAATCTGGACCTGAAGACTTGCCCGTATCAAGCGATTTGAGTTGCTTCGCAACCCCTAAGGTATCTACTTCTAAGAAACTCATGCTAGCAGCTGTTCGTGTTTCAAATTCTGGAATATTCCATTCGTCTTCCCTGGTGAAGGAATTTCGGAAAACTGCGTTCAATAACTCCGTTTTAGCGGCACAGTCGTCGGTAACAGTACCATCGGCACTGCGCAGCGAAGGTAATGACTGCGTCTTGCCGCTTGTATACTTTACATACGACCAGAATTTCTTCGGATTTTCTACCAATACATACTGGTATGTAACAAAACACCATCCACACATCATTACTGGTGGATTCACCAAAATCGTCTTCACATCCACTCATCATGAGCACATTCTTTCCTGTTGTCATGAAGTTGTCCATTACTGCTTTTGGATCACTCAGAGGGCCGCCAGGAAGAATCCTACTCATGCACTGTAGCACTGCGCAGGGGAGGGGAGTCGGTTGTGGTGGCATGGTTGACGGTTGCCGTTCACTAGCACCAGCGACTTAGGGGTATCGGATCCGGACGTCTGTATCGGACATGTTAGCTCGTATTACGAATCACATCAGCCGCGAATCACTAATAGCCATGTCACTCGCAACCGTGAATTAGGTTTTCAACACAGAGTTTATTACACAGTTAAAAAATTAAACAAAATACAGTGAAATGATTGGCTGTTGATATACTTTCCGGGATGCGAGGTCCAAGAACTTTTTCTGCTCCTTACGTTTCGTCCAGGACTGCGCTGGACTTCCTCAGAGGCGCTGCTCCGCTGAGTCTTGCCGACTGACTTGTCGGGTGTCTGAGAGCGACTTATATATTGTGAAAAAGGGGGGCGTGGTTCAGGTGACACGTGATGAACAGTGATAATCCATTGCAAAGATAAGGTTAACTATCTATTACCACCTTGTCAAGATAAAAATTGTTAGCAATTTTGTACAGCCACTGTCCATATGTCGTTGAGTTTCATAGCCTCCTCTTTCCTATTAAAATTATCGTGATGTTTATAAATTTCAATAGCTTCTCTGTATAGGCGTGGATAGTAATTTAACGTTGTAGATAAAACTTCGGTATCCGAAAACTTCACTTGGTGGTTTCCTGGTTGAAGAGCATGTTCCGCTACAGCTGATTTTTCTATTTTTCCAAGTCGACAAAGACTTTTATGCTCTTTCAGTCGCGTACTTACGTTTCTTTTGGTAGTACCAATATAAACTTTCCCACAGGTACATGGAATTTTATACACAACACATGTCGACAGAGGAGGGCGTTTATCCTTCACAGATCGTAGTACCTGACTTATTTTCTTTGTTGGTTTAAAGACCGGTGTTATGTCATGTTTTCGTAAAATCTTACCGATCCGATCTGTTACTTTTTTAATAAAAGGGAGAACTACTATATTTTTCTGTCGTTGTGGTTCATTCTTATCTTTTGGTCTTCTGTTCCTTGGACGCAAAATTCTATTTATCTCTCTTCTTGAGTAGCCGCTTTTTTTTTTTTTTTCAAAAGCCTGCTTCAGATGTTTCACTTCAGCGTCCAGATGTTCCGGTGTACATATCCGTTTTGCTCGATGAACAAGACTTTTTATGACACCCCTTTTTTTGTTGTGGATGATGATTAGAATTTTTATGTAAATATCTGTCCGTATGTGTTGCCTTCCGACAAAGCTCTAGTCAAAGCTAATAACAAACCATCTCGTTGGTATCGATATGAAGATGACACATTTCTGGTTTGGTCTCATGGCAGAAAGGCCTTGGACGATTTCTTTGATTATTTAAATAAAATTCACCCAAAAATACAGTTTACCATGGAAATAGAAAAGGATAACAGACTATCTTTCTTGGATGTCTTAGTTATGAGACGGTCCGATAGAAACTTGGAATATAAAGTTTTTCGGAAACGACCTCACATCCCGGAAAGTATATCAACAGCCATGTCACCCGGTCGTGAAAGCCTTCATTCCACAATCAGTGAAATGATTTGTGAAATTATTTGTCGAAAGGTAGAAAATCTATTACAGAAACACTTAGCTTGCCTTTCAATGATGATTGAAATCATGTACAGCAGCTGACAGGCTCATTAGTTCGTAATATAAGGAGATCACTAATTGAAATTCCAATAGAAAAATAATCTCGTCCTCTACACAATTCTAATATTCAAAGTTAAAGACTGAAATTTAAATTGTCAAACGGCACCTCATTTGCTGCACGTAATTTTGAGTGTCATTCAAAGGTGCGTTAAATGTTTCTATTATCTGTTTCATCCCGTACTTTTAGACTATTTTTAAATTTTGTTTTGTTAAGAAAGCATGAAATGTAATAGATTTAAATCTCTAATATTTCTAAGAGTATATGGGTCACCAAAAGGCATTTTTTTATTTATTCTTGGATTACTTCCAAGCTGCGAAATGCGTTTCGCAAATCTAGACCTTGCACTGGTCAACTAGATACGGCATTTCTCCATTTCAAATTGTTAGTTTGGTTAGTTCGGCTATGAAAATCCGCTCAAATATCGACTGTGTAATTTTTATGGAGTCTTGCTTTAGTTCAGCTAAGACATTTGACAGAAAAGAAGTAATCACCCTTTATACCTTCCCACAGTTTTAGCAAACACTCTACGTCCCGCGTCATGCGCTCGATTCGCGAGCTCAGGTTTCCACACCAAATCAAATTATTTGCTAAAACAGCTACCACTTTAGGCGAAGCCCATGTACTCCTCGGCACTCTCGTTCATAAACAATTCTCCTCTAAAAGCATCTGACGGAAACTGACACACATTGGCATGGACGCAGCGTCATGAAACTTACAGTCTGCTTTTAGGAGAGGACAGTGTGCCTAAAACAGTCAGTTTTCAGTCTCTACCGCCGAACTGGACAGCCCTCTGTGTCAGACGCGAATTTGCCATCAAGCTGGGCCTAGACTTCACTACCTGGCAACATGTGAGGGAGTTCTCTGAGACCTGACATACCTCAGCGTAATAGCTCACAGTTTCTATCTAAATTATCTTTGTTTGTTGATATTATTCCTCTGCCGCTCCATGCACACTGAAATCGACTTAATCAAGTTTCGGCTGTCTTCGGACCAAATCAAATACACAAGCGACATTAATCATTAATAAGATGGAAGTGTTAGTACATAGAAGGACTTCCCTGTAGTCCTTAATGAACTCTGTTGACAGTGGACAAGTAATTGTCATAAATGTTAATTAGATTTCTCATGAATATTGTGTAGTGTCTGATTCTCAGTGACAAACGTTGCAGTGTGCAGACTATTATAAGAGTAAGAACAGGAGAGGGGGAGCGGAATGTGTTGAAATGGGGTCGGATCAACGCGTATTGCTTTACGGAAGTTGGTATGTTACTTAAAATCTAGTTATTGCATTGACGCGCCAAAGAAACTGGTATAGGCATGCGTATTAAAATACAGAGGTATGTAAACAGATAGAATACGGCGCTGCGGTTGGCAACGACTACATAAGACAACAAGTGTCTGGTGCAATTGTTAGATCGGTTACTCCTGCTACAATGGCAGGGTTTCAACGTGGTGCTATAGTCGGTACATAAGCGATAGGTCACAGCATCTGCGAGGTAGCGATGAAGTGGGGATTTCTAAAAAAACTAAATTTGTATCGAGACGAGTGTCGGAAAGCTCAGTTATAGACACTGGAATGACTAAAGCTGTTAGCAGAAATGTGAATAATAACATCGCTGAATTTAGTGACTTTTGCGTGTACAATGAACTACGTTTAAATTTCAAAAAGAAAGGCTTTTCTCGTCAAGGGGACAAGGACTACACAAACCATATCTGCAGATACAAAATAAAGCCTGTTATCAAGCTGGAAGGTTCACTGTTGTATGTGGTATATGTTTCTCTTTAAGAATGGACAGGAGACAGGATACTACGGTGAAAAGACCTATTTTCTGTACGTAATGTCATGTAGTGAAATTTTTTGTGCATTGAAAAATGGGGAATGAAATCAATTTTTTTTTCATGTGACTTTTGTGGAAACATATGGCTTTATCATATAAATTCCTTCCAAAATCATAAAAATTAAACCTCATTTCCAACTGACTATGACAAATGAGTAGGATACGGATAGTATAAAAATGGTTCAAATGGCTCTGAGCACTGTGGGACTTAACCTCTGAGGTCATCAGTGCCCTAGAACTTAGAACTACTTAAACCTAACTAACCTAAGGACATCACACACATCCATGCCCGAGGCAGAATTCGAACCTGCGACCGTAGCGGTCGCACGGTTCCAAACTGTAGTGCCTAGAACCGCTCGGCCACGCCACGCCGACCAGCTGCGGATAGTATAGATTCGTCCACCAGTCCCAGAATTTTTCAGATACTGTGAATCATTTTATAGAACTTTAGCAGGGAAACTTATACTAGAAGACAGATCACTACTGTTTGCTTTCAGCTACTATGACAATATTCTTATGTCTCTGTCATCAGTATACCATCACATTCTTCCGCAAGATCCAGTACCTGATTAAATACCCATAGCACGCCTCAAAATATGGCGATAGTTGTTGGTGGGGCCTACATTTAATTCTGAGAGAGTATACATGGGATAGGCAAAATAATATGAACATAGTAGTAATGGGATGGTTGTGTTTGATTGTCAACAATGCAGGTAAGACACATGTCGCGCTGGACTGTGCGTGTTCAGTAAGACTCTGCAACAGTACAGGTTGTTTACGAATAGTGCACACTTCGTATTTGCATTCAGAGGTCGAGGTCGACATCCAATGAAAGATCTAACACAGTTATAAAGAGAGCTGAATGCGGGGGCCTGATTAGCTGGAGCGTCAGTAACCAAGACACACAACTTATTGTCGACCGTGGTGGCCGAGCGCTTCTAGGCGCTTCAGTCCGGAACCGTTCGACTGCTACGGTCGCAGGTTCGAATCCTACCTCGTGCATGGATGTGTGTGATCTCCTTAGGCTAGTTAGGTTTAAGTAGTTCCAATTTCTAGGGGACTGATGACATCAGAGGTTAAGTCCCATAGTGCTTAGAGTCATTTGAACCAAACACAATAATGGGCGCAAATCAAAACTAAAGGGCAGAGGTTGTCGTATGCCAACACGTATTTTGTCAAAACAGCACTAAACTGCGACGGCTAAAGTGACTGCAGAGCTCATTAGTGTTCTTCGAGACTCCGTACCTATCGACACTCTCCGAGAACGACATAAAGCGAGCATTCCCTGTCGAGCTGCTATACCGAACGTGACAACAACCAACGCAAGGAAGTGAGAAACGTCGTGTCAGGAGCATAAAACATATGGGGCTGATGAGCGGGAACACGTCATATGGTCCGACGAGTCCACGTTTTCGTTATTTCCAACGAATCGGGCCTGGTTTACGTCTGGAGAACGCTAAAAGAAGCCCACAGTCCTCATTTACTGATTTCAAGAGGTGAAAGAGTGATGGCGTGGGAAGCCATATCACGGTATTCTGCAGGTCTCATCGTTACTCCCCAAAGGCTGTATAACAGCCAACGGTTATCTCATCATTTTAGGTGATCCTGTGCACCTACCTAGATTTAAAAATTATTCCCCAACAATGATGCCATATTTCCGGACGATAATGCATCCATTCACACAGCCAGGACAGCCAGGTATGACGGGCATGAAACTGAACTATAGCTTCTTGCCTGGCCAGCAAAGTCCCCGGATGTGAACTTTATCCAATCCTTGTTGGCCGTATTGGAGGATGGACTCCGGAGCAAATTTCCTCCTCACTCGTCACTACATGAATTAGAAGTGGTTCTGATCTAAGGGTGGCATAACATTCCCTAACATTCCACTGGAGATTCTACAATCATTATATGCCAACATTACAAGGAGAATCACAGCTGTATTACTGGCAATTGGGGGTCCAACAACTTATTAATAAACCATTCCCAAATAAGAACAGGTGTTCACATTATTTTGCCTATCCCTTGTATGTCAAAACGTTTAAGTCTGCCCGACTCTTTTGGGTCTATCAAAAATCGACAATTAGTGTGTTCATCGAGCACAAAAATATTTATTTGACGATTTTGGAAATTTTCCATATTTTTCAACGGTTCCTAGGAAGATAATTGACGTTGAATATTAGAA
This sequence comes from Schistocerca gregaria, assembly GCF_023897955.1. NCBI lineage: Eukaryota > Metazoa > Arthropoda > Insecta > Orthoptera > Acrididae > Schistocerca > Schistocerca gregaria. The sequence goes on from NC_064920.1 coordinate 795,798,321, forward strand.
GGCTCTTATCGGTGCAGTAACTGTCCTCGGGAATTTATGCAAGATAACGAAGCTTTCAGTTTGCACATTAAATCTCGGAATTAGTACACTTCCACCGAAATCAATCAAAGATTTGAAGGAGTGCTTTGAGTTTCAAGTATGGAGGCATATAACATACAAGGTTAATCTAAAATAAATAATTTTCAGCATAATTGGGCTGTGAGTGGATCACATGTCCAAAGTAACAGAAATGTAAAGTAAATTTACTACGAGACGTTCGTCGCTATTGAAACACGAATGAAGTTAAAGAGCGCAGTGTGAAGCTATTTTGTTTGCTTGAAATAAATGCCATCAAACAGTTACAACAGCGTGCAGTTTGAATTCGTGCATTGGATGGATGAAGATTATTCAAGCTGTAAGTTAGTAGTTATGGCTGTGCCACAAATAAATACGAATATATGCATGTAGTAAAAATAATGATAGCTCCTTCACTTAAAGTGTGAAGAAATTAAATTTTCTTAATGTCACATTTTATGTTGAACTTAATGAATCGTATATTGTTTACCTATAAGTTTCAGAAAGTGTGTTAATATTAATTTAGCAGTTTTTCTCATAATTAAAACTAAAGCTTGGTGCGTTTGCTTTTGAAGCTATACAGTGTTTAACGATATGATTCGTCCTTCAATATTATATTATCTGATGAAATATTGCTCCATTTCATAAAATAATGTCAATGTTAAATCAACATTCATTAAGCCTTGGCATACAAGAATTAATTGAAAATTCAAGCAGTTTACTGTAATTCTGTAAAGCGAGTTAATCTGGTAGGTCACATCAATAAAGTAAATGTTTGCAAATTAGCTGTTCTTTTTATGTTCATTCAAATGTTCATAAATACTTTAGTGAGGACACTAGCCGACAAAATGAGTAAGTTTTTCACACTCACCGGCTATGTTTGACATGATTCCAGACTATTTGTCCAGTGAGACAGCGACGTTCTTGGAACTTAGCGATGGGGCGTTTCAGGGGCGAGTGACTTACTTTCTGCGCACTCTAGATGTGAACGGAGGCTACCCACATCACAGTGGATTACCATCACGATAGCAGCCTCACCTTTGGTTGAGGGCAGGTCTGCCCATACCATTCAGTCGTCATCCTTCCGGCTAGTGTCTTCATTCGCTGACATCCCTAGCAGTCTCCACTATTGATACATAGTTACAAATTCTGATCGCAGCTCATTGTTAGCCATTTTTTTCTTTACAGGTCTGGTTAGTAAGGCATTTCGTCTAAATCAAGAGAATTCATCACTTCTGAAAAGTGTCTCGGTAAGAATGCACAATTTTTAAAAAAATGAAACAAGATTTCTTATTGGAAAGGTTGAATTAGATATATTTTTAGCTCTTCATTATACACGGAGATGGCGGAAGTCTTGGGATACTTTCTAATATCGTGTCGGACCTAGTGCAACAACTCGAAATGGCATGGACTCAGCAAATCGTTGGAGGTCCCTTCCTAAAACATTCAGCAATGCTGCCTCTATAGCCGTCCATAATTGCAAAAGTGTTGCCGGTGCATGAACTGATCTCTCGATTATGCGTCATTAATGTTTGATCGGAATCCTGTCGGGCGATATGGGTGGCCAAATCATTCGCTCGAACTGTCCACAACATTCTTGGAACCGATCTCGGACAACTGTAGCCTGGTGAATGGCGCATGTCATCAAAAAATACCACAGTTTTTAGGAAACATGATCTCGACGAATGGCTGCAAATAGTCTCCAAGTAGCAGAGCATAACCATTTCCAGCCAATGATCGGTTCGGTTGGAACCAGAAGACCAAGCCCATTCCACATAAAGAAAGTATACACTATTATGGAGTCACTACCAGTTTGCACAGTGTCTTGTTTTGAACTTGGGCCCACGACTTCGAAGGGTCTGCACCGTACTCGAACCCTACCAGCAGTTTTTACCAACTTAAATCGGGACTCACCTGGCCAGGCTACGGTTTTCCAGTCTTCTAGGGTTTAACAGATATCGTCATGAGGCCAGGAGAGCCGCAGCAAGCGATGTCGCGTTGTTAGCAAAGGCCCTAACGTGGTTAATCTTCTGCCATAGCGCATTAACACTATATTTCACCGCTCTCTCCTAACGGATACGTTCGTCGTACATCGAACATTGATTCCTGCAATCACTTCACTCAGTGATGCTTGTTTGTTAGCACTGGCAATTCTACGCAAACGTTGCTGCTCTCAGTGGTTAAGACGAAGGCTGTCGGCCACTGCGTTGCCCGTGGTGAGACATAATTCCTGACATTTGGTACTCTCGGCACACTCTTCATACTGTGGATCTCGGGATATTAAATTCCCTAACGGTGTCCGAAATCGAATGGCCCATGTGTCTAGGTCCAGCTATCATTTCACATTCAAAGTCTGTCAATTCAGGCGGTGTGGCCATAGTAACGTCTGAAACCTTCTCACGTGAATCACCTAAGTACAACTGACAGATCCGCCAATGCTCTGCTCTTTTACACCTTGTGTTCACGATACTACCGTCATCTGTATATGCGCATATCGTTATTCCATGTTTTTATCACCTCTGTGCATAATGTGATTACGTGTGGAACTCAGTATCGGAGGAATTCCCACCAAAACTTTGTTTACAATATTTTCATCACTTTTCCGTCAATTCTGTATTACCGCATTCTCTCGTTCAGTTTAGCCCTTTAATTCGTGAATCGATTTTGGTTTGTTCGTTGAACCCCACACACAGTAGTCGCAAAGCACCATGTAAAAGGTCCTGGCCAGTTCTCGTCCCCATGGCACGGAAATATATCCTCCAGTAACGCGGCTTCTGCACAGACCTGCTTCAAGAACGGTTGTAGTTTAGTCGAACGCCCAATGAACTCTCTGCATCGCTACTAACTTGTCTTAATTGCAAGCCATATCGTGCATCGGAACTTCCATTAAGATACAGTCCCCTTGATCTCCTCTGCAGAGAGAGACGAAACTCTTGGCACCTGAAAGACATTCATCCGACCACGGCGTAAGAGACCGGCCTATTTAATTAAGGGTGATATAACTGCGTTTTATGCGTCGATCTCAAAAAAGTACGTCCCAATTAATACACGAGTCCAAATTTCGCCACAAACTATTGGTTATGAGTGTGAATAATTGGTTGGCGTGACGTACAAGATCTCTCGTCGCCTTTAATCAGATAGTTATGCTCGTTACATCGTCATTTTGTTTTACAGCACACAATCGGCGAATTTACGCCTTTGCGGTTGTCGCCTGGCCTTATTTTCATCAGCTGACTGTTGTGTGCGTATAGATAAGGATTCTTTGTAAAATTCGACTTAATGATTCTCTTCGATTTGTTTTGTTTTTTTTTATTACAAGGTCAATCGTAGCTATACTTTCAGATACTGGGACAAAATTGTCCGTAGACCTGCTGGTACGACGTCTCTTTCTCATCTTAGCATTTGTGTTAGTTACAACAATACATTGGCCATTGTTTCTAAGTAATATAAATAATAATACGCTTCTACGTATGAGGATAGGAATACAGATAAACAATAATATTTGAAAGTATTAAGATTAAATAATATTATATCCTCATACCTTGCCTGGCGTGCAAACAATGGCATTGGTGACTGAGATAGTGCGTTTGTTAAGTACTTTTGCATTACCTTGTGAAATATCGGACTTCTTGCAGTAAAACTGCCGTGAAGATTGACATATCGTCATTTTACGCTACGACTTTATATTTTCAATCTGGTTTCTCACAAACCTCTGCCGTGTCGCACATCATAGTTACAACTACTGAAGTGAAAAAAAGCCATAGATATTAATAAAATATGTATTCAAGATATCACTTAAATTATGAGTAGACACTTACATACACTCCTGGAAATTGAAAAAAGAACACCGTGAATTCATTGTCCCAGGAAGGGGAAACTTTATTGACACATTGCTGGGGTCAGATACATCACATGATCACACTGACAGAACCACAGGCACATAGACACAGGCAACAGAGCATGCACAATGTCGGCACTAGTACAGTGTATATCCACCTTTCGCAGCAATGCAGGCTGTTATTCTCCCATGGAGAAGATCGTAGAGATGCTGGATGTAGTCCTGTGGAACGGCTTGCCATGCCATTTCCACCTGGCGCCTCAGTTGGACCAGCGTTCGTGCTGGACGTGCAGTGCGCGTGAGACGACGCTTCATCCAGTCCCAAACTTGCTCAATGGGGGACAAATCCGGCGATCTTGCTGGCCAGGGTAGTTGACTTACACCTTCTAGAGCACGTTGGGTGGCAAGGGATACATGCGGACGTGCAATGTCCTGTTGGAACAGCAAGTTCCCTTGCCGGTCTAGGAAAGGTAGAACGATGGGTTCGATGACGGTTTGGATGTACCGTGCACTATTCAGTGTCCCCTCGACGATCACCAGAGGTGTACGGCCAGTGTAGGAGATCGCTCCCCACACCATGATGCCGGGTGTTGGCCCTGTGTGCCTCGGTCGTATGCAGTCCTGATTGTAGCGCTCACCTGCACGGCGCCAAACACGCATACGACCTTCATTGGCACCAAGGCAGAAGCGACACCCATCGCTGAAGACGGCACGTCTCCATTCGTCCCTCCATTCACGCCTGTTGTGACACCACTGGAGGCGGGCTGCACAATGTTGGGGCGTGGGCGGAAGACGGCCTAACGGTGTGCGGGACCGTAGCCCAGTTTCATGGAAACGGTTGCGAATGGTCCTCGCCGATACTCCAGAAGCAACAGTGTCCCTAATTTGCTGGGAAGTGGCGGTGCGGTCCCCTACGGCACTGCGTAGTATCCTACGGTCTTAGCGTGCATCCGTGCGTCGCTGCGGTCCGGTCCCAGGTCGACGGGCACGTGCACCTTCCGCCGACCACTGGCGACAACATCGATGTACTGTGGAGACCTCACGCCCCACGTGTTGAGCAATTTGGCGGTACGTCCACCCGGCCTCCCGCATGCCCACTATACGCCCTCGCTCAAAGTCCGTCAACTGCACATACGGTTCACGTCCACGCTGTCGCGGCGTGCTACCAGTGTTAAGGACTGCGATGGAGCTCCGTATGCCACGGCAAACTGGCTGACACTGACGGCGGCGGTGCACAAATGCTGCGCAGCTAGCGCCATTCGACGGCCAACACCGCGGTTCCTGGTGTGTCCGCTGTGCCGTGCGTGTGATCATTGCTTGTACAGCCCTCTCGCAGTGTCCGGAGCAAGTATGGTGGGTCTGACACACCGGTGTCAATGTGTTCTGTTTTCCATTTCCAGGAGTGTATAAATAATAATTGTTGCTTGGCGTATATAATTCTGAATGATTGCACCGATGCGCCTCCTTAAATCTACCTTTGTTCAGTAAGTAACAAAATGTTTGGAGCTACAGAGCAACGACGTATTGCGTCTGTACAGAAACAGATTATCTCACTACTTTCAGTAGCGCGAGAGGATTCGGAGCTGAAGTACAATATTAAAACATTTGCTGTTTTTTCACCGCAACTACATATTGTTTGTCGACAGCGCTTCACATCATGTCATTGACATTATATTACCGCTTTCGCATGCAGGTGAGTCCTTAAATCGCCCATTAAACTGCGAGGCTGAGGTACTCAACCTGCAGGCGAGCAATTTATTAAATGTAATTTAATGTCAATCATCATTCATATGAGTTAAATATGCTAAAATTTAATAAATGATATTGGTTACATGTGAAACATGACATGGGAAACGTGGAACCAGCCGTGAAATAGTAGCAAAAGGCCACCAGAAGGTAGCGCCCTATCGCTGTCGTCAGAGGGAGAACTTGTTTTTTCTTTAAAAAAAGATTCTTTATTTCCAGAAAAAATCTTATTAATGATACAATTTAGCCCACTGCCTCATGTGATTAGTGGGCCGAAATAGTGATACAATAGTATTAAGTTCCATTTATTCTAAGTTATATTTTAGTAACTAGTTAGTAGGTAAGTTATGAGGAAAATGCCATGGGCAAATTAGTGTGTTAATTTACTACTAAGCAGGTAACCTAACTATAGACTAGTTACTAAGGCCTACAGCGTTACAAATGTGTCAGCTGAATGATATAAACCTACTGTAGAGCCTTGCTCATTGAGCTAACCCCAATGAGCGTGCCCCTGACACTGGGCAGGCCAAGATGTCCATCGCTGCAGGTTCCTAAGGATAATGTCTAAAACTAAGTCCTACAAGTAAACTTATCATAAGGTCGAACCAGGTGCATTGTCCAGATCGGTAAGGTTGCACCCCACTCCCCCAAAATCCTGTGGCGCAGCGGATTCAAGACTGAGGAAGTCGGCCTTTCCGCGCCCAGGCGGTTTGGGAATAGAGTACCGGACTCTATCGGTGTTTAGGTAAGTCTGTTATAGGTGCTAGTTTAATTCTCTCAGATAGTCCTTTAAGACTTTCTGTGTTACCACGTTAGCCAGTTCGTTAATGGTCTGAAAAGAGTCGTGTTGTCTTAACAGTCTATATGTGTCATTGTGCGGTAGTTGGTCGCGTAACACTGAGGACACATCATTGAAAAGGAGACACTAGTAGACTACATGGTCAGGAGTACCCTCCGGAACACCACAGTCACACGCAGGTGTCGCCTTTTTTCCGAATCGACATAAGAATGTCAAGTAGGGTACATGTCCAGTGAGAATGTGAATTAGTCCCCGGGTTGGTTCGAAACATGTCATTCCCATCCTTTCCCTAACATCTGGTAGAAAATCAAAAGTTCTGCGCCTTGTTTCTTCGCCTTCTCACGAATGTTGCCATAGCTGATCCCCTCTTAACCTGATCTCAAGTTTGTTCCCAGTCCTGCTGCCTAAAATTTCCTCTGTTTTCTGCAAATTCCACTTCTTTGCCCAATACCAAGCGGCCTGATCCCGAATTTTGATAACCAAGGGGCAGAGCCTCATTATGACTAACAGGGCTCCTCCCGGTGTAGTCCTGTATGCCCCCACTGATCTCATAATCATATTTCTCTGCACTCTTCTCACTGTCAGGGAGGCACCACCTTCGCGAGTCTGTGGGCCCAGACTCCAGAGCCGTAAGCCACTATTGAGGTGACTTTGCTATTGTGGTAAAGTTTGATGAGATGTGGAGGGAGATGAAATCGTTTGTGTCCAATGGAGATGAGGTTGTTTAGCACTTTTAGGGCTCTTTGAGTTACGGTTTCGATCTGCCTACCGAAGGATCACCATTCATCAATGATGATACCGAGATGGCGAGTCTCAAGTCGCTGGAGAACTGGTGAGCCCTCTATCCTGACGGTTGGATTCCGAACTAGTAGTCCCTTTAGAATAAGGTGTGTGGACCTGGCTGGTGAAATCTTCATCTTTGTGTTTCGGCGCCAAAGTTGTAGTGTTTCTATTGCTCTATATCTTCTCGGCTACGGCCGCCGACCAGTAGGAGGAGGTCATCCGCATAGGCTATCACCTCTAGAACTTCATCACTTTGCTGTAGTTTGTCTAGTAAGGGTTCCATGTGGATGTCCCAGAACTGGGGACCCAATACCGAGCCCTGGGGACATCCTTTTGAGATAGTTTTTCTTACTCTTGTGCCAGGGGATGATAGCCAGACCTCCTGATCCTCGCAATAGCTCCTCAGACACCCATATAGCGGCCCTGGACACTCATTCTCCCGTAAACAGGAGAAGAGCGAAGACCACCACAGGTTGTCGAAGGCGCCACTTATGTCCACCATGATGCCGACAACGTACTTGTGCGGGATAGAGCCACAGATCTCGGCCGCCAGGGCAATTGCATCAGATGCCGATCGCCCAGACCTGAAGCAGTACTGCCTGCTGCTCATCCCGCACAGCACTCGGTGTGCAGCCAGTCTGTCATCCAGTAGTCTCTCCAGAACCTTCCCAAGCAGATCGAGCAGCCAGATTGGTCTGTAAGATTTTATTTCTGCTGAGTCTTTGTCAGCTCATTTCCAGATTCGAGGGCACTTTTTCTGCCTGAGACATTCATTGTAGAGGTGAGTTAGAGGGCGACTATCTAGGGGGGCTAGGAATTACACCACCTCCGCCACAATGCTGTCCAGCCCGGGAGCTTTCCCTCTCTTCAGGGATTTTATATGGGCAGCTGCCTCCTCTTCAGAAAATGGGTAAACTGCCGTTTCATTTCCATGTACATTGTTGTTGTTCTCACGCAGTTGCCGTTGTTCATCTGTCTCTCCATTCGCGGTGTCGTCAGGCAGCAGGGACTGGAGAAGGACCTCAGCAATTTCCTCCCAAGACTCCGTCATCCCGCCCCCATGCCTGACGGTTGAGAGCTCCATCGGAGAGCGGATTTTCTCTCGGACAAGCTTGTAGGGGACTCCCCATGGGTCTAAAGCTAGTTGGTTCAAAACAAAGCGTACCCAACTTTTTGATCTTACTTCACGTAGTTGTTTTTGGAAATTGTCTTTAGCTTCCCGATATAGGTGCAACCGTCTTTGTCTTTCCAGCCAGAAGACACTGCGCTGGTAGTGCGTCCTGAACCTTCTAACAGACCGGCGCATCTCCTCCAGTTCAGCTGACCATGGTGGCAGAGAGGCCGCCACCCCCTTCCTCCTAGTAGGTACAGGAGCTTTCACCGTTCGAGTTATTACTTTCACCAGTTCCTCGGCTCTCTTGTCTATGTCAATGTCAAGGTGTCCGTCAGCTTCTGGCAACGCAGGAATGTCGCACTCCCTAACAAGTCTTTCCCAATTGGCTCTTTTGTAGTTGTGTTGCACCTCCCACACCATGGCCCAGCGGCTCTCCTTGTCTCCTATAGTGAAGGTTATGAGATTGTGATCGCCAGTGGTGGCGTTATCTTCTACTCTCCACTGCTGAATGAGATGCGCAGCATTAGGCGTAGCCAAGGTCACATCAATGTTTGAGCCTTGGCCACCTACCGCCACGTAGGTCGGAGGGTTGCCCAGCTCATTAGCCACCACCAGCTGCAAGGCCATGATGGCCTCTTCTGCCTTCTCTCCATTAGGGTCCCTGGTGCTCCTATACCATAGGGGGGATTTGGCGTTTATATCAGCTGTTACAATCGCTTTCCGCCCCGCAACGCCGTGATAACTGTGGCAAGGTGTGCAAAATGTCTCTCAATGTCGTCACCATACTGGAAATACATGTTTATGAAGACAATTGCTCCTGATGGAGACTGCAGCTCTACGACGTTTGAGTGGCTAGTTGTGAACTGTGTTTATACTGTGGTCCTTAGAAGTTCATTAGTTATTATAATTGCCGTTCTTCGGTCTTCCCCTCTGCTTACAACTTGCCATGTCGCAGCTGTGAAAGCTATTTTCCCATTTAGGGAGTACGGCTATTGCAGACAGAGCACATGTAGTCTCCTTTCTTCCACTTCCATGCGTAGCTCCTGCATCACTAGTCTACTTTTATGGGTGTTAAGTTGGCCAACGGTGATTTTCGTCATGTAGTTATTTATGGGAAGTATGTGTGGATTCTGTCATTAGGCCATGTCTTACTCCAGTCGAATGAGATGCGTCCATATGTCCATAGATATCGTCCAGGTCGAATTTTTCACCTCGTCTTTCGAAAACTTTCTTTAGTAGGTCCCACAGGGCTCTGAAATCGGTGGGGAGATTCATTGAGTTGAGTTGTATTCTGTCCACAGCCTCCATTACCGAGAAGGTGACTCTCCTACCATATTCATATCCGACCCGAACCACGTGTCTTAAGGCAGTGGTCAGGGTAGTCGGCTGCTCTAGTCTTGCTAGTTGCATAGTGAATTCAAGATTGGGATAGACTCTGACTGGGTCGACTGGTGGCAATCTGACAACAGGATCTATTGTGGTAGCTCTTTCGCTGGAGCTTGTTACTATGTTTTCCTGAACTGGTTTCTTTGTAGTTCTATTCTCCTCTGTTGAGATTGCCACAGTCTCTGTTATAGGATGCCATTGCCGTTGATCTTCAGTCGGCCTCGTCTGCCGGCTTGGGGAGGAGCGGAACGTGACTGTAAGAGGCTCGGTTTGAGTCCCTTTGTTCGTTGTGGTAGAGACTGTTTGAGTGCTTGTGTCAGTGGTTTTAACGGTGGCGGTCGTGAGCAACCTCAAGAATAACTTGAAGGCACTTGCCCTCATGGCATCCCCCCCCTTTTGCTCGGGGATTTTCTTTTGGGCATCCTGTTTGCTTTAGTTTGATCAGCCATAGTCTATCCGTGAAATTAATCTTTGTTCCAGGAGTCTGTAGGTGGGGCAGTTACGTCCAGTGCCTCCACAAGGTTTTTTGCCCCGTCTTTTACAAGGGATACAGACTGCTGCAGCCCTACTGTCTTTCCTCACATGATCATCCTCCCACATTTTGAGCAGGCCGACCCCCTGGTATAGTGCCTCAGAACGTGGTCGAGATCTCCGCAATTGTGGCGACGTGGTACCACAAGATAGTCTCTGGTATTTATGGCGTGAAAGCCAATGTATAGTTTGCCCATTGCCGTTTCTTTCCCACATTTGAGCGGAGACCTCGGCATTGTGATGAACCACATCTCGGTCTCGAGGCCTTGTTTTGAATCTCAGTTTGAAACTTCCTTTAAATTCCTCGTCTATCATGTCCTCAAAGTTTTGTGCCTTAATAGTGTTTTGTAATTCCTCAGTAGTCATAATCGTTGGTACGTCATATAACATGACTAACGGGTTTCTTTTCCTCGGTGGCTTGCATTTGACCACCGAGTTTAATTTGGCATTATTCAGTAGTTTTTCTTTGTCCTCTTCTGAGGCAACTTAAACGATTACCGAGTTTTTGCTCGGTTTTACTTTGTTGATTTTGATTTTATCTTTTACAGGATGTATGGTGGTAGTAAGTAGCTCCTGTATCTTTCTTACGCTAGTATCTTGACCAGACAGGATCCTTAGAAAGACCGTTGTGTCTGATCGTTTGGTGACTCTGGCAATAGTGTCCTTAGTTGTTTGCGGATTTCGTGGTGCTTGTGCAACCACTCCCGCCCAGGTCTAAACAGGTTGCTTCCTTAATGGCGCACTCGAATTACTCGTCTCTGGTGTCGCCATTTTGTACGAGTGATAAAACCCGTCTCTTGCCCCAGACCGGCTACTGTGGCATGGGGGGGGGGGGGGGGGAGTTCTGCAGCTCGCCCACCGACCTCGCCCCTAGGTCAAGGGCACTCCTGAGCTGCTGGGTTCAGCGCACCGTTTCCAGCGCACTGGTCCCCCTCGGTGACTCCGTCATCGGTGATTTCACGCAACCCGGCTACTGCACCCCGCACTCCGGAGAGGCGGATGCACCCCTCGCCCTTCGCCGCCTACTTGCCCAAGTTTCCACCTCTCGGCCTAGGACCCAGTCCTACTCTGGTGGCAGGCCAGTCCCCCAGACGTTCGGCGGTCTGGACCCATCTAACCTGGCCCAGGCGATGTCACAACCACCTGGGTTTTGCAGAACACGCCCCGGTTACCCATGGACGCGGCGAAGCACCCTTGCCGACACGCGCCACGATCCCACGCCGACAAACGGGATCGCCGGCATGCATAGCACCTGTTGGTCTGTGACGTGCGAAGGGAAAGGGACTGGTGTTCGGTCCCTCGACACAGCTCCCCCTGTGCCACGCACCCTTCGATTTCGCATCGCGTTGGGTCGCAGGTCTCCCTTTTGTCGCAAGGCAGAATGACGAGCTTAACATCTGGCACCACGGGAAGGCGGAAAGAGCCATTTGGGAAGGAGAGGCTATAAGAGACGCTTCACTTCCACTGTGAGGGCTGCCTCGACACGTCCGGCTGGAAGCGAAACGCCCCAGTGCGAGTCTCCGTGCCTTACGGCTCGCAGGCAACGGGCGGGCCCGCTCCGAACGCGCCGTGAAGCGACTAACCTCACGCCAGAACAGAGGGAGAACTTGCGCGATATGGACCAATTTCGATGTCACATAATGATTTAGAAACTCAACGCGTTAAATTGTGTCCTGGTGGCGCAGAAGGTTCTGGCGGACGTCGTTGCGGATGAGGTGCAACAGGAGACGGAAATTAGTTGCCGTTTTGTGTCAGACCGTGGGGGAAAAAGGTAAGGCCTGTAAGGTGTCAGGCAAATCCAACACCTCCCATGAAAACCCTGACATGATAAGCAAATCCAGTAGTATGTCACAAAGCTCCGAATAAATCGTGACATTAAATTAACCAAAGAAATACGTGTAACGAGTGAGCAAATGGAATACCACAGACTAACACAAGAATGCCTAAATGCATGTCGTACCTTCCCACCTTGAGACCGACGCAGTTCCGAGGGGAGAAACGAGAACAGAAGCCGAGAGCAGAACCGTGTTAAGCTAGAAGGCCATACGATAAGGGACGGACTGGACACCCACGTGGCCAGCCTACCTCTAAGACTACAACCCGCACGTTTTAGCGTGAGACTTTTTCGCGTCCCTGTTACGTCAAGGAACACTCCCCCCCCCCCCCCCCCCCCCCAGCCCATGTTAAAAGCTAGAGCCTTCCAGAAAAAAAAACAGTATAGATCTTACGATAACACAAAAAGGGCCACTACCACCTGCAAGTTTTAGCGTGAGACTTTTTCGCGTCTCAGGTACTTCAAGGGCCACCCCCCAGCCCATATTAAAAGATAGAGCCCTCCAGAAGAACAGTATAGATCTTACAATCACGCTAAAAGGACCATACCAGCTGCAGGTTTTAGCGTGAGACTTTATAGCGTCTCTGTTTCGTTGCAAACTTTAAAAAACATTGCCCCACCACGAAAAGTATAACGTTTCTCATTGGATAGACAGAATTTTTGTAGGCGGAGCTTAAGGTTAACATTGAGACCCTGATTGGTCAGATGAAAACACAGACAGATAGTTTTTTTAAAACCAACTTCGGTAAATTGTAGTAAGGAGAAGTTAGGAGAGTTACTTCCGAGATGGCGAGGTGAGCGGAGCTGTGCTGCCCGCCGCTGCCCTGACGCTGCCTAAACACCTACAAGGTAATGAACGCACGCGATACCGCATTTTTGAATGCATAAGGCTTCACTCAGAACTGCAGAAGTCTCATCTGTTACACCCCCTTTTTGCGTAATACTAGTGTCAATCGTTATTTAAAACTCATGGTGTTCACATTTTCCACTTGAAGAACAGATCTGAAACGCGATGATTTTTCTTTTATATAGTTATTGAGAAGCCACATCAGCCACTGTAATTTACGACAAGTTAGATAAGTTATTAAAGATAATTGAGGGTTACTGTAGACCATTTTGATAGTTTTCTCTTTTGTGAAACTTAAATTAAACCTAGATTATAGGTGTGATATGGCATAGGTCATCCTTCAATCGATTGTAGAACTTGGAAACCCATTCAGGGAATATTGGTTCACATTTTTGTTGAACGCAGTTGGTTTTCACCATCCTGTATTAAAACATCTCCTTTTATCAATAGTGCAATTTATAGAGAATGTTTTGTGAGTAGAATAAAATTTCCAATGGTAAACTTAACTGCTTTTTTTACGTTATTTTACCAGCTAACTAAAACAAGAAAGCCTTGATCCCCTTCCACTAAATTTAGTTAGTATTAAGATTCTTTTACAGGGAGTGCAGTGGAGCTGACGCTGAGATCATTAAGTATTTGGTTATTTCATCGCTAGTCTGACTGAACTCTTCTGAATTCTACATGTCATGTGTGGTCTCGCGTCTCCTTACTAGCAACAGGTCCCAGGTTCAAACTAGTTAATTCCCTAAAAAACACGCTCAGAGCGTCGTTGCGCGAAAGTGGTAGGGAGACACGATATAAGAACAAACAGACACCACCATGAATGTTTAGACGCCCAGGTACCGGAACGTCCACAAAAGTGGTAGGGATACCACTTCACCCTCCTGGAGGCTTCATCCAGTGTGCATTGCAGAAGATTTGGTTACATTTATGGCACTGCCAGTGGCAGCCCCATTGCGTGTGGTCAATTCGAGTACTGCTCGAATCTCAGAGCCGGAGCAAATGCAGAGGAGGAGGAATCATCAGCATATGCCCGACAGCGAAAAGTAAGTTTGCGAAAGCTGAGGCCAGAGGGTTTGGTGGTCAAGCCGCCAATGAGGGGCTAAAGGACAATGGCATAAAGGAGGATAGAGAGGGCACCTCTGCCGTATGGAATGGCAGATGGGTACCAGCCCTGCTAACGTCCATTGACCGAGACACGTGAACTAGCACTGGGGGGTGATGCCCATTCGGGCTGCCACCGAAAAAAGGTAACGATGACTCACTTTATCGAAGGCGCCATCGAAGCCTATAGCGACGACGGTGCGCGAAGTCTTCAGGCCGCCGCCATCGCAATTAAGTCGCGGCGTGCCCTGTGGTAGTCCATATGTTAACCTATCCCCCCCCCCCCCCCCCCACCACCACCACCACCACCACCAAGCGTCGTTTCCTTTGGGGAGAGGATATGAGGCAGTAAGTCGCATTGCCGCTAAGCGAGCGAAAATCTTGTAATTGGCATTCAGTAGGGTGAGCGGTCTCTAATTCTTGACCGGCGAACCACCGGCTGGTTTGTGGACCAGAATGATGATGCCCTCAGCAAATACGAAAGGAATTGCTTGGTCAGTTGTCTTCAGTTCTTGATACATAGCCGTCCACCGCGGTGCCATGAAGTCCTAGAAGGCACAGTAAAACTCAATTGGTAAGCCGTCAATTCCGGGCGATCTGTTGACTGCACCCTTGTCGATGGCGTTGGCGACCTCGTCTCGGGTGAATGCCATTGTCAAAGTGTCCGCCTCCGTGTGGGGGAGGGTGTGCGTGACGTAATACACAATGGGGTCGTCTGCTTCAGTATTAGCATCCTCTTCCCTCTAAGTACTACGGTAGTGTTCGCCGAATGATTGGTCAGCTGTGGGTCATGAGGCGTGGTCAGAGTGTTGATGATCGCCGGCGACGTTGTAGTTCGTCGGACACCATTCTCTGGGCCCAGAGCAAGTGTCTCAAAACGGACTTAAACAAGGACGAATTTCCAAACCCGCATGATCGTGACACCGCGTCCGAATCACGACCCCTTGCAATTTACAGCGTGTGAGCGCAGTTATCCTTGCCTTCGTTCTTTGCCGTTCCATCTGGTTTTCTGGGATTGGCGGCTTAGTGTCCAGATCTCTGAGAATCGAATTATAGAAGTCAACAGTGTTGCGATGCGACTCGGCCAAGTCCATCCTGTACCTCATCAGTGTCCTAAATATCGCTGGTTTGGCGCAGCCCAGCCACCATGTCAGTGTCGAGCTGTAGCAGGGACGGCGTCGTTTGCAGCGCAATGTGCGCTGATATGAAGCTTCCTGACAGATTAAAACTGTGTGCCGCCCCGAGACTCGAACTCGGGACCTTTCCAAAGGCCCCAGGTTCGAGTCTCGGTCAAGCACACATTTTTAATCTGCCAGGAAGTTTAGAGAAGTATTTCGATGCCATGGCGCAAGGGTACTCCATACAGATTGCGGCGGAAGGAAGGACTCTTCAGATGAAGCGCGATGGTCGAAAGGGCCAGTGGCCAGCGTTCGGCGCCCTGTAGCGCAGATCTAAGAGTCTGTGAGGCATATATCATGTCTAGACGGCTTGCAAAATGACTGGTAAGAAAGGTATGGTCAGAAGGGTTGCCATATAGAACTTCTCAGGTATTGTAAAAATGTATGTCCCGCACCACTCTACATGTAATATAGCGTGGAACCAGACCTTTCGGGTGCAGAAAACAGTTAATATCATCTCCTAGCAGGCAGTGGTGGTATCGTCTCCTCTGAATACAACTGGGCTTCTTCAAGTCGTTGGACTGTTCCTGAAGGAGCGCAGATATTAATGATGCATGTCCCCATGGCACTGAGTGCCATGCCACAAGCTGATGGCACGAAGGCAATATCGGTGACAGGAATCCCGTGGCGGACGCAGATGGCCATTCCACGGCCCACAGGATCATTAGTGGAGGCGTGAGCGGTAAAGTCATTGATATCCAGGAGACTGGCCAAGTGAACTTCCTGATGAAGGGTGAAATAAGTATCAGAAGCCCAGAACATCTCCCGCATAAGGTGTATTTTCCCGCTGGAACGGATGTTCTTGGTGTTGATGTTTGCTATCTGGTAGGTCTGGTGGCCGTCTGCAGGAGGCTGGTCCACTCTTGCGTCAGTGCAAGGGCGTAGGCGTCGCAGTGGAACGTTATCCCGCTCGCCAGCAGGAGATTCTAGGGAGAGTATGATTAGTGGATCGGTCCGACGGCGCAGGTTCCCTTATCGTGTCCTGCTCCTCGACCATGCCACGCCGTGAAGGCGGGCACCGGTGTATCGTCCATTTTGTCAGCAGAGTATGATGTAATGGTTCGTGGTGTAGTGGCGGCTGTGCTACGTCCATTAAACAGTTCACCGTCCGCATGGGGCGTCGGGGACACGGGTGCAGGTACAGCAGTGTATGTCTCCGTGGGTTGACGGTTACGTCATCCACGACATATCCTCTTGACATAAACGGTTCGGCGCCTTCTCTTGCGACGTTTCGGAGAACATTGCTTCCGTATGCGATCTTTCATGTCCGAGGACTCAAGGGAGTCGCTTCGCTTTGGTAAGAAGGCCATCGTAGAGACAATGAGCGAGTCTATCTCCATCACGTTGCCAAGGGTTGGGTCAGCGGCGGGTGGCGTCGGCACCGTCGGAGTGACGTTGGTGGCCGGCAGAGGCGGCGGGCCGAGAAGCTCTCCGTCTGGGTTTGGTCGGGCTCAGTCGTCACGTTGTTTGTGGCGGCCGGGCGGCGTTGCGAAGCTGTAGGAGAAGCAAGAGAAGCGGCGTAGGTTACCAGTAGCACCGTAGGTTCCGACGTGTGGGGCCTTCGGCAGCTGGAAGTTGCGTAATACGCCGTCATAGGCATAAGGATCTAGGGTGGCTATCTTTGCCGCACGCGGAACAGGTCCGAGACTACCCATCACACACTATGTGACCAAAAGTATACGGACACCCCCAAAAACATACAGTTTTCATAGTAATTGCGTTGTGGTGCCACCTACTGCCAGGTACTCCATATCAGCGACCTGAATAGTCATTATACATCGCGAGAGAGCAGAATGGGGAGCTCCGCGGAACTCCCGGACTTCGAAAATGGTCAGTTGATTAGGTGTCACTTGCGCCATACGTCTGTACTCGAGATTTCACCCCTCTTTAACATCCCTAGGTCCTCTGTTTCCGATGTGATAGTGAAGTTGAGCCGTGGCTGGCATTAAACCTTGGTTGCTGTTCTGTGATTAGTCTTCCGCGGTTATCGCATTTATGCTGTTATCCTCTCTCTCCGCGAGTTGCAGCAGCACACCCTTGTACTATCTTTGCCCTCGCGCTTATAATTTCCGGCTGTGCCGTGTTCGGGCATTCGGTCGGTTGGCGTGGAGCACCGAGGAAGTCTCCGTGGCGCGTGTGGCAAAATTCTTGTTTCTTAGTCTTAAGTGACAGGCCTTCAGCCGGTTTTAAATTAACATTATTTTGCTTGAGGGGTGAGATTGAATTGCGCATTTAGCCGGGAATTAAGTTCTAAAATTAATGTTTGGCTTGCTCTGTTTTTAATGTTTTTTTACTCTTGTAATGTTTGTCAAATGAATAAAGTAGTATGTTCGAGTGCAACTGACAGCCACGTATTTTTGCCTCTTTCCACAAATTAATCTATCTGTCCTGTCGTGCGGGTACAGCAAAGGATCTCAGAAGTGGAAACATGAAGGGACACGTGCCGCACAATAGCGTACAGGCCGACCTCGCCTGTTGACTGACAGTGACCACTGACTGTTGAAGAGGGTCTTAATGTGAAATAGACTGATATCTATCCAGACCATCACACAGGAAACCAAAACTGCCTGAGGATCCACTGTAAGTACCATGACAGTTAGGCGAAAGGTGAGAAAACTTGGATTTCATAGTCGAGCTGCTGCTCATAAGCCACTCATCACGCCAGTAAATGCCTCGTTTGGTGTGAGGACGATTGTTGTGTGGAGTGACGAATCACGGTACACAACTTGTCGGTCCGATGGCAACGTCTGGCTATGGCGAATGCCTGGTGAACGTCACCTGCCAGCGAGTGTAGTGCCAATAGTAAACTTCGGAAGCGGCTGTGTTACGGTGTGTCGTGTTTTTCATTGAGGGAGCTTGCACCCCTTATTGTTTTGCGTGGCACTATCACAGCACAGGTCTACATTGATGTTTTAGGCACCTTCTTCCTTCCCACTGTTGAAGAGCAATTCGGGGATGGCGATTGTATCTTTCAACACGATCGAGCACCTGTTCATAGACGGCCGCAGTGGCCGAGCGGTTCTAGGCGCTACAGTCTGGAACGGCGCGACCGCTACGGTCGCAGGATCGAATCCTGCCTCGGGCATGGGTGTGTGTGATGTCCTTTGGTTAGTTAGGTTTAAGTAGTTCTAAGTTCTAGGGGACTGATGACCTCAGAAGTTAACTCCCATAGTGTTTAGAGCCATTTTGAACCTGTTCATAGTGCACGGCCTGTGGCAGAGTGATTACAAGACAAAACATCCCTATAATGGACTGGTCTGCACAGAGAGCTAACCTGAATCTTATAGAGCACCTTTGGGATGTTTTGGAACGCCGACTTCGTGCCAGGCGTCACCGACCGAGATCGATACCTCTTCTCAGTGCAGCACTTCGGGAAAAATGGGCTGCCGTTCCCCAAAAACCTTCCAAAACCTGCTTGAACGTATGACTGCGAGAGTGTAAGCTGTCATCAAGGCTGAGGATGGGCCTACACAATATTGAATTCCAGCATTACCGATGTGGGATGCCACAGACTTGTAAGTCATTTTCAGCCAGGTGTCCGAATACATAGTGTATCTAATTACTTCACGTCATCTGCCGATCTGTAATTAGCACAGGACGTGGCTTCGGAGATCAATGGTGACCTGTCTGGGGCCGTTTAGGATAGGATATGTCTGAAACTGTGTCCACTTCTCCGCAATATGGCCGTGGACTGTCGCGTATAGTGAGGGTGCAGCGACGACTTCCTCTGCAGGAAGCTCGAATGGCAATTCGAAAATGCGTATCGTACGCGTGGTCAACGGTTACGGCGCCCACATTGCCATCAGCATGACAGAAGAGGAGCCCCTGTTTGGTCTCACATAGGATGCGTCCGCACACTTGTCGTTAATTATTTTAACACAGTCCGTGCTGCTCACGATCGACAAATGTATTGCGGCAATATGGGTCGCCGACATCGTCACTTCCTCTCGCAGAAAACGCTCCACCTCGAGTGTTTTGGGTCGAGCATAATCGTTGCAGAAGGTAAATCGGAGTGTAGATTTACGGTAACGGTTCGCCATTTATCGTAAACGGTAAGCCGGTACTTAAGCCGTCAGAATGTAAACAAGCCGAGCTCGCGCTCCGCACGCGGAAGACATGGACGCGTCCGCTCTGTTACCCTGCCAAAGGGAGACTGTCTCAGCTATTACGGCTCACTTTACACAGATTTTCACATACAAGCATATCTGTTACAAGGTTGCATTGCACGTGAAATATAATACATGAAAAATTAAAATATTTACAAATTCCATGGAATCAAACATTTAAATCTAAAAGATCGGAGATCATTGTTCACGTTGTGCAATTCTTTACATGATTTTCTTTATTATGAAAGTTTGGATCCATCAAAATATACACAGTAAAATGTGAAGACCCATAGTCGTGTTCACGAATGTTACTGTTTTCAACGTAAGAGTTGATAGGTCAGTGTTGTGAAAAAAAAAAGAAATGAATGTATTTGTGGCTGATTTCGTCGTGGATTTGCTCTTACTAGAGCGTATTTTCACACTTCTGTTAGCACAAGTAAAGTAATGTCACTTGTACTTTGTAAAGATGATTGAATACTTTTGGGAACAGGATTGGCTCTGAAGTGAGTGGATTGGAATTTCCGCATATTTGCTGACGTGGGAGGTGTGCGCGCATAAGGGAAACTCCATGGAAGGCGTTACTGATGACCATGTCCTTCTTCATGTGGAATCTAAGTAAAGCATGGAATAGTGTTCCTTTTGTCCAGCTGCTTCCAGCTCTGTCGTAGAATTCTTCAACTTATCTTGCTGTATACGGCGTCCTTTTACAATAGTTTTGTGCAGAGTAGTTCATAGATTTGATGGACGTGCAATGATACATGAACAGTGCAAAACGTCCAAAGACAGACAACGCTTGCTATGTTTTCATTACAAATATTAAGTCTATTCTGAACTGGGAGAGAGAAATTGCCCCTTTTGCATAAACAGCAAACCATTCGTAAACATAGAATATATATATTGTCTCTTAGTTCAGCAATATTACCTGCATTAGTCAAATTCTGATAGCTAGTTTTACTCTGATACATAGTTCATGTCACAGACATGGTTTTAATAGCAATGTCAGGATAATAAAATAGATACATACATAAATACATGCATACATAACATAAATACACACACACACAACAATACTAGAAACAATAGGGTATATCATGTTACAAAATTTACGGAAGCACAGAATATTACGAAGGTATAAATGTTTTCATTACTGCCACAACAAGTGTTTTTTAAGTGTTTCCTTTAATGAGGATACAGTTTCCATTAACAAAATAGTTACATATTGGTATCTTTGTTTCATACTTTGTTCCATGTATAATTTTGCTTTCTGGAAATAAAATGATTTGCAATACTGAAATGGATTAAATAAGGGAGATGCACTGGCCTGAAAAATACAATTTGTAGTTAGACACAACTTCAAATGCAACATCTACATTCAGTTTCAAGTGCACGTTTACAAAATAAAAATGTGAAATACATCCATAAAAAACAGTAGCATATCACAACCTTGAATGACTCTATTATCAAGAGTGTTGTGAAAATGTGTGCCTACTTGGACTGTGTTTTTTGTGTACTGTGGCTTGTGTCTAACCTAATTTGTGAATATTTGTAAGGTTGTACAGCGCAGTGTCAGCCTCTCGCTAAGCCAGAATCTGTTTTTTTCCTCTTCTCTCAATCTCAAAATCCGTGAATTATGCTAAGCATGGCGCATGATGTACTGAGCATGTGTCTACTTCTTTCTTCTATTTCTGACGCAGATGTTCTCAACTGCTGCTGAAATGTTCAAAAACTTAAGACTAAGGTTGTCAGTAAGTTTCTATTCTTCTTTTGGTTCTATTCGAGCACTTACCTGCTTTCTGCTTACTGCTTTAATGCCTCACATAAAATACTTTAAGATTGTTATGAGGTATAAGCCTAAATTTCTGTTGGTACCGGGGTTGTGTAACAAAAAAGCTCCTGAATGAAGTATATAAATAATTGTGTATTGACCATCAAACATAGGACGCCACTTGGCATTTCTTCTCAAAAGTGCTGAAGATTTCAATTGTGTTCTTAATAATACATCCATACACCTGCCCCCCATGAACCACGGACCTTGCCATTGGTGGGGAGGCTTGCGTGCCTCAGCAATTTAGATAGCCGTACCGTAGTTGCATCCACAACGGAGAGGTATCTGTTGAGATTTCAGACAAACGTGTGGTTTCAGAAGAGGGGCAGCAGCCTTTTCAGTAGTTGCAGGGGCAACACTCTGGATGATTGACTGATCTGGCCTTGTATCACTAACCAAAACAGCCTTGCTGTGCTGGTACTGCGAATGGCTGAAAACAAGGGGAAACTACAGCCTTAGCTTTTCCCCAGAGCATGCAGCTTTTCTATATGGCTATATGATGATGGCGTCCTCTTGGGTCAAATATTCCGGAGGTAAAATAGTCCCCCATTCGGATCTCCAGGCGGGGGCTACTCAGGAGGACGTTGTTACCAGGAGAGACGAAATGCGTTCTACGGATCGGAGCGTGGACCGTATAATCCCTTTATCGGGCAGGTAGGTTAGAAAATTTAAAAAAGTAAATGGATGGGATAAAGTTAGATATAGTGAGAATTAGTGAAGTTCGGTAGCAGGAGGAACAAGACTTCTGGTCAGGTGACTACAGGGTTATAAATACAAAATCAAATAGTGGTAATGCAGGAGTAGATTTAATCATGAATAGGAAAATAGGAATGCGGATAAACTCCTACAAACAACATAGTGAACACATTATTGTGGCCAAGATACACAAGAAGCCCACGCCTACCACAGAAGTACATGTTTATATGCCAACTAGCTCTGCAGATGACGAAGAGATTGAGGAAATGTACGACAAGATAAAAGAAATTATTCCGGTAGTGAGGGGAGATGGAAATTTAATAGTCATGGTTGACTGGAATTCGATAGTAGGAAAAGAATGGAAAGGAAAAGCAGTAGGTGAGTATGCAATGGGAGTGAGGAATGAAAGAGGAAGCCGCCTGATAGAATTTTGTACAGAGCATAACTTAATCATAGCAAATACTTGGTTCAAGAATCATAAAAGAAGGTTGATTACATGGAAGAAGCCTGGAGATAAAAGTTTCAGATAGATTATATAATGGTAAGACAGAGATTGAGGAACGAGTTTTTAAATTGTAAGACTTTTCTACGGGCGGATGTGAACTCTGGCCACAATCTGTTGGTTATGAACAGTAGATTAAAACTGAAGAAATTGCAAAAAAGGTGGGAATTTAAGGAGATGGGACCTGGATAACCTGACAGAACCAGAGTTTGTAGAGAGTTTCAGGGAGACAATTAGCGAACAATTGACAAGAATGGGGGAAAGAAATACAGTAGAAGAAGAATGGGTAGATTTGAGAGATGAAATAGTGAAGGTAGCAGAGGATCAAGTAGGTAAAAAGGCGAGGGCTAATAGAAATCCTTGGGCAACAAAAGAGATATTGGGTTTAATTGATGAAAGGAGAAAATACAAAAATGCAGTAATTGAAGCAGGGAAAAAGGAATACAAACATCTCAAAAATAAGATCGACAGGAAAAGCAAAATGGCTAAGCAGGGATGGATACAGGACAAATGTAAGGATGTAGAGGCGCATTTCACTAGGAATAAGATAGATACTGCCTACAGGAAAATTAAAGAGACCTTTGGAGAAAAGAGAACCACTTGCATGAATATCAAGAGCTCAGATGGAAACCCAGTTCTAAGCAAAGAAGGGAAAGCGGAAGGGTGGAAGGAGTATATAGGGGGTCTATACGAGGGCAATGTTATGGGGATAATATCATGGAAATGGAAAAGAATGTAGATGAAGATGAAATACTGCGTGAAGAGTTTGACAGATCACTGAAAGACCTAAGTCGAAACAAGGCCCCGGGAGTAAACAACATTCCATTAGAACTACTGACAACCTTAGGAGAGCCAGGCCTAACAAAACTCTAATATCTAATGAGCTAGATATATGAGACAGGCGAAATATCCTCAGACTTCAAGAAGAATATAATAATTCCAATCCCAAAAAGCAAGTATTGACACATGTGAAAATTACCGAACTATAAGTTTAATACGCCACGGCTGCAAAATACTAACAGCAATTCATTGCAGACGAGCGGAAAAACTGGAAGGTGCCGAACTCGGGGAAGATCAGTTTGGATTCCGTAGAAATGTTGGAGCACGGGAGGCAATACTGACCCTACGACTTATCTTAGAAAATAGACTAAGGAAAGGCAAACCTACGTTTCTAGCATTTGTGGACTCACAGAACGTTTTTGACAATGTTTACTGGAATACTCTCTTTCAAATTCTAAAGGTCGCAGGCGTCAAATAATGGGAACGAAAGGCTATTTACAATTTGTACAGAAACTAGATGGCAGGTATAAGAGCTGGCATCTGTGACCGAGTGGTTCTAGGCGCTTCAGTCTGGAACCATGCGGCTGCTACCTTCGCAGGTTCGAATCCTACCGTTGGCATGGGTATGTGTGATGTCCTTAGGTTAGTTAGGTTTAAATAGTTCTATGTATAAGGGACTGATTACCTCAGATGTTAAGTTCCATACTGCTTGGAGGCATTTAAGGAGTTATAAGAATAGAGGTACATGGAAGGGTAGCAGTGGTTGGGAAGGGAGTGAGACAGGGTTCTAGCCTCTCCCCGATGTTATTCAATCTATATATTGAGCAAGCAGTAAAGAAAACAAAAGAAAAACTCAGAGTAGGTATTCAAATCCATGGAGAAGAAACAAAAACTTTGAGGTTCGCCGATGACATTGTTCTTCTGTCAGAGACAGCAAAGTACCTGTAAGAGCAGCTGAACGGAATGGACAGTGTCTTCAAAGGAGGATATAAGATGAACATCAACAAAAGCAAAACGAGGATAATGGAATGTAGTCGAATCAAATCGGGTGATGCTGAGGAAAGTAGTTTAGGAAATGAGGCGCTCAAAGTAGTAAAGGACTTTTGCTACTTGGGGGCAAAATAACTGATGATGGTCGAAGTAGAGAGGATATAAATTGTAGACTGCCAATGACAAGAAAAGGGTTTCTGAAAAAGAGAAATTTGTTAACATCGAATATAGATTTAAGTGTCAGCAAGTCGTTTCTGAAAGTATTTGTAGAGTGTAGTGTTGTATGGAAGTGGAACGTGGACGATAAATAGTTTAGACAAGAAGAGAATATAAGCTTTCGAAATGTAGTGCTACAGAAGAATGCTGAAGATTAGATAGGTAGATCACATAACAAAGGAGGAGGTATTGAATATAATTGCAGAGAAGAGAAATTTGTGGCAGAACTTGACTAGAAGAAGGGATCGGTTGGTGGGGCATATTCTGAGGCATCAAGCGATCACCTATTTAGTATTGGAGGGCAGCGTGGAGGTTACAAATCGTAGAGAGAAACCAAGAGGTGAATACACTTAACAGATTGAGGATGTAGGTTGCAGTAGGTACTGTGAGATGAAGAAGCTTGCATAGTATAGAGTAGCATGGAGAGTTGCATCCAACCAGTCTCAGGACTGAAGACCACTACAACAACCAATGGCAAAACTTTGTCTTCTCTTGGTGGTGGGTGAATATTACATGTTTATGTTTTCTGCTTGTTTGGTGATGGCTGTCGGTACTTCTCTAATTTTCTCATCAAGAATGGCTCTAAGCACTATGGGACTTAACATCTGAGGTTTTCAGTCACCTAGACTTACAACTACTTGAACCTAACTAACCTAAGGACATCACACACATCCATGCCCGAGGCAGGATTTGGGCTTGCGATCGTAGCGGTCACGCGGTTTCAGACTGAAGCGCCTAGAACCCCTCTGCCACACCGACCGGCCTATTTACTCTAGACTTATTACCAAATGCAGTTAGTATGTGACAATTCCGAACAGGAAAATCTAAAAATTTGCTCACTTCGTTCTTCTTTACATAAAAGTTCTGTGATACGACGCTGACTGCAACACTTGTATAAATGACTATAGTAGTGGGTACTCCTCCTATTGTACCTGTAGTGGATGACAATTTCTCAGTCAAACATGTATCAAAATCTATATCCTTCTGTGTTGTCCAAGTCCGAAATTGTTTACTGAAGTTTGCAAAGTATGTGTCAGTTTCTTTCTGTACAGTGTCGTGTATATGAGAGTGTACCTCATTGAGTGTACATTCAACTTCCTTCACTCTGGTGTGTATTTCTTCGTTTGTACGAGCATTGGTCTTAATCTGAGTAACCATAATTTCACAGATGTGGCTAGCCTTTTATCTGATGTTTGACTGCATTGACTCCTGATACTGTCTGATCGTGCTGCAAAGTAAGCTCTGAGAAGGTCTCCGACAAGTCATTTACTTGCTCTGTCAAACGTGTGTTAATGTTGTCAAGTAATCGCGTCAGTCTTCCTTCTGTCTTTGTTAGATGGTTTGCATTGTCTTTCATCGTGAAATGCGTTCTTCATCCTTTGTCTGTTTTTCATTTAAGTTGAAAATACCTTTCATGATTGTGTACAATATTGCGATAAAATTGGTGTTAGACAAAGACACTGCCCAACCGCGTAATTAACTGAGGCTTGCAAGCGCAAGATTGGTTCGGAATCAAATTTTTCGGAAGCTGACGGCAAAGAAATGAAATTATTTTCTGTCAAAATCTGATTTTATATTTTGTTGTTCATGGTGTTGTAGTATGTGTCGGTGTCAACGTGTGTATCAGTATTCATGTCGTCTAATTGTTGTTCCAAGTTGAATTGTTTTTTGGTTTTGATCATACTGAAACATGCAAAAAGAAAGTAATTAAATTCGCAAGTGTGTAAAATGTGTTTGTAATCCCTATAATAAAGTAACTGATGCTGTTAATATGAACAAATAAAACAAAATCTTCACATGCAATATTGTAATCTTACTGGCTTATCGCCAAGTTATATGAAATTAACTTTAATATGGCCATTTTGTGTATTGTAAAGAACGTATTGTTTAAGCTCATAACTATTGTCGTAATTTCGAAGCACTTGCGAATTGTCAGAAAAATAATTAAATTGAAATTAATCTGAATTTTGAATTAATTTAACACTGAATCTTAGGACTGATTTTGCACACTGAAAACTGAATGCAAATGCGCATATGCTGCATTTTACCGTAATCTGTAACTTGTATCTGCAGACTGAAATTTCGGCCATCATCATATTTGAGATTTCTTGATTATTTTCCAAATAATGGTTGGTAATTGTTCCTCCTGTTTTTGTTGATAGTCATGGAAGAGAGAACAGATGGTATAATACATGTAACAAATGTACTAACTCGCTGTCATCAATATAAATAAAACACACATCAAAAAAATTGTTTCATCATCCCGGTTCCCACAACTCCTGAAGATAGACTTTGACTGTGGATATTGTATCACAGATGTCACTAAACCCGCC
Organism: Schistocerca gregaria; assembly: GCF_023897955.1. Classification (NCBI taxonomy): domain Eukaryota; kingdom Metazoa; phylum Arthropoda; class Insecta; order Orthoptera; family Acrididae; genus Schistocerca; species Schistocerca gregaria. The sequence continues at coordinate 795,824,983 of NC_064920.1, forward strand.
CAAAGATGTAAACAACAATGCATGAGCAGCGTCTACTAGACCGGGGGTTCCGACAGGCGATCAGTTCCAGTCATTCCACCAGGAAGAAAGTACACGGCTCGTGCTGTCTGTAAGTCAACGATGCCTAGACGGTCAATACCGAGGTAGGATCAGGTCCGCATTGTTACTTTGTGCAAGGAAGGGTTCTCAAGAAGTGAAGTGTCCAGGCGTCTCGGAATGAACCAAAGCAATGTTGTTCGGACATGGAGGAGATACAAGGCTACTACTTCAGTGGATGACCACTAACTAAGGATTATCCCTGGGAGGAACCCTGGCAGCAACTCCACTATGTTAAATAGTGCTTTTACTGCAACCAACAGAATGTAGTGTTATGACTCAAATTGTGCGCAATAGGCTGCATGGTCCGCAACTTCACTTCCGAAGTCCATGACGAGGTCCATCTTTGCAATCACAACACTATGCATCGCGATACAGATGGGCCCAACAACATGCCGAATGGACAGCTCAGGACTGGCATCACGTTCTCTTCACCGAAGAGTGTCGCATATGCCTTCAACTAGACAATCGTTGGAGACGTTTTTGGAGGCAACCCGGTCAGGCTGAATGCTTTAAAAACACTGTTCAGCGAAGGCCGCAAGGTGGAGATTCCCTGCTGTTTTGGGGTGGCATGATGTGGGGCCGACCTACGCCGCTTGTGGTCGTGGAAGGCGCCGTAACGGCTGTATTATGCTTGAATGCCATCCTCCGGCCGATAGTACAACCATGTTGGCAGCATATTAACGAGGCATTCGTCTTCATGGACGACAATTCACGGCTCCATCGTGCACATCTTGTGAATGACTTCCTTCAAGACAACGACAGCGCTCGATATGAGTGGCCAGCATGTTCTCCAGACATGAACCCTACCGAACATGCCTGGGATACACTGAAAAGGCCTGTGTATGGACGACGTGATCCACCAACCACTCTGAGTGATCTATGCCGAATCGCCGTTGAGGGGTGGGACAATCTGGACCAACATTGCCTTCATGAACTTCTGAATAGTGTGCCACGATGAATACAGGCATGCATCAATGCAAGAGGAGGTGCTACTGGGTATTAGAGGTACCGGTGTGTACGGCAATCTGGACCACCACCTCTTAAGGTCCCGCTGTATGTTGGAACAACATCCAATATGTGGTTTTCATCAGCAATAGAAAGGGCGGAAGTCATATTTATGTTGATCTATATCCAATTTTCTGTACAGGTGATGCAAAACTTTTTAGATGTGTGTATTAATATGGCTTGTGCGTGTGGGGATGAAAAATACAGATCAGATCAGATAATCAATGATATTTCAAAGTATTAACCATCTGGTGGTATCACCATGTGGTGAGCAAGATGTATGAGACAGGCGAAATACCATCAGAGTTCAAGAAGAATATAATAATTCAAATCCCAAAGAAAACAGGTGTTGACAGATGCGAAAATTACCGAACAATCAGTTTAGTAAGCCACAGCTGCAAAATACTAACGCTAATTCTTTACAGACGAATGGAAAAACTAGTAGAACCCGACCTCGGGAATGATCAGTTTGGATTCCGTAGAAATTTTGGAACACGTGAGGCAATACTGACCCTACGACTTATCTTAGAAGGAAGATTAAGGAAAGGCAAACCTACGTTTCTAGCATTTGTAGACTTAGAGGAAGCGTTTGACAAAGTTGACTGGAATACGCTCTTTCAAATTCTGATGGTGGCAGGGATAAAACACAGGGAGCGACAGGCAATTTACAATTTGTACAGAAACCAGATGGCAGTTATAAGAGTCGAGGGGCATGAACGGGAAGCAATGGTTGGGAAAGAAGTGAGAGAGGGTTGTAGCCTCTCCCCGATGTTATCCAATCATTATATTGAGCAAGCAGTGAAGGAAACAAAAGAGAAATTCGGAGTAGGTATTAAATTCCATGGAGAAGTAATAAAAACTTTGAGGTTTGCCAATGACATTGTAATTCTGTTAGAGACAGCAAAGGGCTTGGAAGACAGTTGAACGGAATGGATAGTGTTTTGAAAGGAGGATATAAGATGAACATCAATAGAAGCAAAACGAGGATTATGGAATGTAGTCGATTTAAGTCGGACTGGCAATGGCAAGGAAAGCGTTTCTGAAGAAGAGAAATTTGTTAAGATCGAATATTGATTTAAGTGTCAGGAAGTCATTTCTGATAGTATTTGTATGGAGTGTGGCCATGTATGGAAGGGAAACATGGACGATAAATAGTTTGGACAAGAAGACATTAGAAGCTTTCTAAATGTGGTGCTACAGAAGAATGCTGAAGATTAGATGGGTAGACCACATAAGTAATGAGGAGGTATTGAATAGGATTGAGGAGACGTTTTTGGCACAACTTGACTAAAAGAA